>NC_133578.1:19536426-19872051 GCF_964106895.1 Numenius arquata
TCCAATATTTAAAGTGTCTAATCATAGAACAGCGGCTTAGCCTACTGCCTATTGTGGGAGCTTCTGCCACTGAAAAGCTTACAGACCTTAAAGCCTAGTGCTACTGCCAAACCCCCGTACTTAAAGTACTGACTCCATCTTATCTAATCAATAGATTAGATCTAATCTATCTATCTATCTAATCTAATAGATTAGAAGAGTTTCTTCACCGATTTTTAAACCAAAGACTGGAAGCCTCCCAGCCTGAGAATGGTAACAGTAACACCTCAGGCTTCAGCTGCTCCTATGAGGATTTTACATGAAGTGTATTGTACAACGAACTTAAGTATCCAAAAAATCCAGACAAAAAAGGTAAGTGGTAGGCACCTAACTCCAGCACGTGCACAATGAAAGGAGCTGGCTTGCTTCTGTTGCCTCAGCTGTAGGTATTACTTGTGTTCATGCATTTCAAGCAAGTTGTCGGTTCCCTGAGGCAGCTCTATCCTCCACATTATTTTTGGAGCTGAGGGAGACCTACCAGAGAGAAAATTAGATGCTAAATTGATGTTTATTAGATCAGTTACTGTAGCAAAAAAAGCATTTTTTGTGTTTCAAAAGTTGCATCATGCTCTATTCGCAGCATATCTTAGAAGTTGCTTTCCAGACAAAGAAACACAAGATACTTAGCACTGGACTTCGTTATGCCTCACAAGTAAGACAGTTAAATCAGGACTATGTACTGACAATACAGAAGAGTTTCCCAGTGAGGTGCTAGCATCAGTAAGGTAGGTCAGATACACAGAACTGCATCTTTACCTAACACTTACCCAGAACGTGTAATTTTTAGTTTTATTTAAATGGATTTTTTTTTAATGCTTCTCTGATTACACTAAAGGAGTAATTGCAGTTCTTTAATATGTATGAGAGCCTAGTTAATGTAGTTTTGGGATTACAGAAATACTTTTTTGGCTATATGATAGTGTGAGTGATAACATTTAAAAAAACCCAAAAAACCAACAACCAACTATTTGCCCCTTGCATACACAAGCCATCCAGAAGTTCATAATGATCATCTTTTTTATTACCTATCATCTGCATTGCTGTGATCTACCTTTCTACTGATTTATGTTTATTTCCCTTGAGTCAAAAGAATTACAGATGTGGATTTTATAACCTCTTGGAGACAACTGACAGCCTGTATGCTATAGGACTTCAACAGTGATGGCAGTCTACATTAGAACCACTAATATTTGGTTCTAACTAGCATGTAGCCCAAAATTATATTTGTAATGTCCATCTCCAATTTGTTTCCCAGAAAAACCTTATTTTATATATAAAATTTATAAATATTATTTATATTATATTAATTATTAATATTATTTATTAAATAATCAATAATGTATATTAATTAATATTAATTATTAATATTAATGTATTATTTAATAATTATAAATTTACTTATAAAATAAGTTTGTTTTTGAAACCAAAACCTTATTTTCCACCTCAGGCCCCCTTCTCTTTCTCATAAAGGACAAGCTGCACAAACTGTCTTGACATCCTCCCCCCTCTCCCCCCTGCTTTAACTGTCTGTGTGAGTACTTCTACATTCACACCTAATGTAACTAATAACCCACAATACATACATAATCACATGCTGGTATCTAGTATCAAGAAGCTAGGTGTTAGATAATCACGTCACACTCCATTACATGATACCATTAAACACAAGCAGAAACTTCACTGTAAGTCCCTCTCAAAATTAATGGATTTTTGTAAAATTCCAGAAGTTCGTTTCTCAAGCAACATTTTCAATGATACTGACTACACTCTTCATAACTTAATGTCTTTATTATTTTAAAGCAGCACAGTTTGTAGTACAAGTGGGTTGCATCTTTTCTATCTCTGTGAAATTAAGAAAACTTATCTTCAGCTGGAGAAGCCTACCTGGAGTGCTGAAGGTAAAGCATAAGTTTACTGGTAGGCTGCAAGGAAAAGCAGGTTTGCTAAATAGTATGTTCACATGACAGCTACAGTCCAGCCCTTGCTTTAAACTGCTAGTTTGCACAGTAATGTTTTATGTTTGAGTGCAAGGAATATATCCTATTCATCAGTAAATAGGAAAATTCTTAAAAAAAAAAAAGCTTTTCTGTCCTGTAGAGAAAACGGTGGGTTGCTAGAGTTTCCAGGTAAGATTTTACCAGTGCAGATTCCCACAGCAGCAGCCTTTTTTGACTGTAAAGTAAGTAAAAATCACAGTACTATGATAGGAAACAAAGAATTTCAGTGCCATTGGTTTGATTAGGAAGCATTCAAAATCTTTGGTGAAAGCTGGTTACATACTTTCCTTGCAAGACTTCTACAACTGTAATCCAAAAGATTGAAGAGAAAATATCAACTGAAGGATTTACAGTAAACAAAGTGTTTCATTCTGCATAGAAAATATTAACATTGCAGCATTTCTGATACCGTTTCCAAAATAGTAATTGATCACGCATTACATAATTTCTGCAAAATCTGTTTAAAGTTTTATCACAGGGTTCATTTTATTTTTTTGTTGGAAATGGTATTATTTTTATTCCTCAACTGATCTCCATGTTGGTTCCTCTGTGACATTTTCATCATTCATTATCCTTATACAGAAACGGGACTGGTTCTCTTTTAGACTGAAATATCAAAAGGTACTGATTCAATCAAGTACCATGCTTTCTAGAAGTCTGCAACACACCTACATTCTGGGGAAGTTAAGAACTGATTAAACACAATCAATAAAATTGCAATAGTTGCTTGGCAACAGGAATTATTATAAAGATTAGCATTTCATTGTGTACACAGGTATCTCAAGAGTTGACCCTTATCTCATCTTGATTCATAAAAGTTGTTACTGGCCCAGTGTACATGAGCTAGAGAGTTTTCTGGAGAAGTTCCACCACGAACAACCAAACTGCTGGTGCTACTGCAGTGAGAAACACTGCTTTATGAAGTGGCTCATATGCGTATAAATATGCTTATGTGCTTGACCACTGATGGCATGGTCTTTGTCAGTATACCACTGTGGGAAAGAAAAAGTAGAGAGAAGGTTAGTTGTAGCTACATGTAAATGATATAGATCAAACACGACAGATACAAGAACGTGCAGCCATTTAAAATTATCCCAGCATGAGGCTAATTCAACACGGAGGCAAAGAAACAATGGTGGTAAGAAGCTGCTATGATACTTTTGTCGCTGCTTTGTGTGTGGGATACGCCATCTATTCATGCTAAAAGCACAAAATGAATATGGGGCTTGG
This sequence comes from Numenius arquata, assembly GCF_964106895.1. Lineage (NCBI taxonomy): Eukaryota > Metazoa > Chordata > Aves > Charadriiformes > Scolopacidae > Numenius > Numenius arquata. The sequence goes on from NC_133578.1 coordinate 19,539,693, forward strand.
CCACATGGAGGGCAGATGCAGCTCCTCAGTTTAGAGTGGTGCCTGATCTCTGCACTCTGTAAGCCCTGCCAGTTTGGCTGAAGGACAACCATACACTTGGCTTCCTTCTATACTTCGTTCTCCTCAGCACTGCTCCCCAAGAGCTGGGAGAAGGTAGGAAAGGAAGAGCTTGCACTGTAGTCTGAGTTTCCACGTACAGCATAAGAAGGGACAAATAATAACTACTTGTTCTACAAGTTCAACAAAGAAAACCCCAAATGTGATGGACAGGTTATCTTGGACTTAGGGTATAAACGTTAACATCAGCTATCTGTAAGGTACTATTCCTTGGACTTTGCACATATGCATACATTGGGATTGGCTTGGCTGTTTCTCTGAGGACATTAAAAAATATTAACAAAATTAAAGATTAAGTAAACAGGGTCAAATACAAGGAGGAGTTGCTTTACCTTTTTTTTTGTGTGTGTACAGAAGATACATGGGTGCGTTATGTTAAAGTATCAGTTACTGAACATGAAATGCAAGTATATGAACTTTCATTTAAGCTGCCAATTGATTTATACCTAACAACAGTGAGCGTTTGCTATTATTCTCATACTATAAACCCATTTGTATGATGATATACAGAACCATACCATTGCCTGAAAATCCACTTCAGCATCAACAAGAGCCTTGGAAATCTGCGCTGCTTGCTGAAAGTGAACATTATCTGAAAAGTGGAAGAAGAAGAAGAAAAAGGGAAACAAAAAATTGGTTCTGTAGTACTCCAGGGGGACAAGCAAAGCAATGAACACAGTAGACTCCCCAGCACAGCTGACTGAAACACAAATTAGTTGCAGAAAGCAGTATTATTTTATTGACGTAAATGTAACAGCCTTGCCCCTTCATGCTTTTGTTTTGTCAGTAGTCGAATTGCGAACCTGTCTGTAATACTAAAATGTCTAATTAACTGTAACTCACCATCTGCTGTTCCATGAATAAGGAGATATTCAACTTCCTTGAATTTTTCAGCTCTGGCCATTACTGTTGAACTCTGAAATTAAAGAAAAGGGAAAAAAAAAAAGAAAAAAAGGTGCTATTTATTAGAAGACAATTTGCTGCCAACTTACTTTGATTCCTGTTGACACAGTCTGGGGTCCTTCAGATAAAACCAACAACCCCTGCTCCCCCCCTGAGCCCCCAAGCAGCATGTTCATGTATCCAGCAGCACTGGGCTCGCTCTCAAACCGTTCTGCACCGGGCTGTAATTATTAGCAAGGGTTGTGGCTGCAAAGTAACGGGCAAGTCCAGAGGGGAAGAGGTTTGTGAGCAAGATACCCATTTAATGCATTGCTAACATGTTGTTAGCCCGCAGCACACCACTTGCCATAGGTTTCCTGTGCGACTGCAGACGAGTTAAAAAAAACGTTGCCATGGCAACAGTGCACCCTATGATAGCGAGGAGTAGATACTGCAAAGACTACATGCATTATCTTCCCCACCAAAATGTACACTAGTTTACCTTTAGGTAAGTCAGAGCTAATATTTCATCAGCCTCAAGTAAAAATGGCCGACTATAAGTTTAAAACAATGCTGTCCCCCAAAAATGATAGCGAAATGCCCGAAGGAAAAATCCACATGGCGAAAATCTATAAACAGAAGTCAAGCTATGTTTTGGTAACTGAAACACAATACGTTGATTAAAAAAAATAATCGACAACTAAGATTAATCAGGAAACTTAAAACACAGTAACATCCTACTCCCGAGAACATACTGACCACCCCACTTGCTAGTGTCACTAGGTATTAAAGAATGAGGAAAGTAAGGCTTGCAGTTAAGATCTTTAATTTGTGCAAGAAAAGGGAATAGGATAGTGCTCTGCCATGAGAGTGGGAAGAAGAAAAGGGACAAGAGATGAGATGTTTTAGGCTTGATAATCAGCATAATGGGGCAAAAATACGTTGAATTAGATTTCCTTCTACGAGCAATATTATGGGGTTCTCTGCTGAAAATGGCTGAATCCCTGAAGAAGTTTTCTCTACCTTACAGCAACATAAAAGCCACTATAGCAAGGGGAAAAAAAAAAAAAAAAAAAGTAAAAATTAGGAACAAAACAATGTGGTAGTTTGTTAGTTTTTGGGTTTTTTTCTTCCCCACTTTGCACTAAGGCTGCATCCTTGCACAGGGATTTGCATTTAGTACCTCTGAAAAGTCAAATACATTATAAGACAGAGAAGTGTTCTAATTTCCTTATGTCTCTTGTACGCTCATGACTCTTTAAAGCAAGCATAAATATTAAATTCCCTTTGTCATGGCAGAATAGCGAACCACAACCCTCAGAAGTGAAATGAATTCCTTGTAGTTATTCAACCCAATTTAGAAACCGAGTTCAGCAGAGAGGAAAAAAACCACCCTCCAATCCGTAACATTGCCCTCTTCTGCAGAGCACCAGAAATTCCATCTAATATATGGAAATCCATGCACTACCCATTGAAACGAGTTGGCATTGTGGAGTAAGAACAGATAGTTCTGAGAGTGCCAAAAGCTGGAGAGAGGACTTTGATTCAGTGAGGAGCGCTGGTACAGCAGCCGACCAAAAGAACAATTCAGAATGTAAGGGCCCAGTGATACAAAGAAAAAGAAAAGAGGAAAAGAACCAAGCAGCATCCTTTGAGCGCATCATTTTTCCACGTGCGCAGAGGGAAACTTAATAGATTGCCTTTATAAGCTTTCTTCCAGCAAGTTAGTGCTGGTTTAAGGGACAGCAAATCCGCAAGTGGAAGCCTGACTTGAGCTACAGTTCTGAGAACTTGACTTTCCAAAAGCCGTTTTAGAAAAAGGATGGCACTATTTTTCCCCTTCAAGCCATTAAACAAAATAAAGCTATTTGTAAAATACTTCAGAAAGAAGGAACACAAAAAAGAGATACTTTCTTAGTTTTTTCCTCACTTGCAAGTGATGTCTCATTTGCTGTACCCGTACTCAACATGAAGAGTCCCTTCCCTAAAATGTATTTAAGGACACAGTACTTCTGCCGAAAAAAAAAAAAGGAGGATGCAAGATAGGGAGCAATCTCAAGTTAGGCACAGTTACAGCACAAAGCACCAGCTACATCAGCCGAACAAACCTCAAGTGGACAGCAAATACATACAACTTAATTTACACCTTCCGTGTCATAGTTATACTGCCGGGACAAAGGTTCGGAAAAGGTAACGTGTACAAGTTCTGAGAATTAGGCCCTGCTGAGTGTAACTGGCTTTTCTACAGCTCACACAGCAGTCAACATTTTATCAGCACTCCACAAACAAGTTACGGTTTGGCTGAAACTGAAGGTCTCTCTCCCTTTAGCATATTCTCAGATAATAGAACAAATGTCAAATCAGTACAAGATGGCATATTTACAAAATTGTACCCTGTTTTGCATAACCTAATGATGCAGCAGTTCTTAAGGACTGAACATTTCAAATCTGCTAGAAAAAGATTGCCAAATCTATGACTGTTTCAAACACTTGCCAAAAGCATATCAAATTCAGAGTGAACTGCAAAATAATCTTCTCACAAGTTGAACAGTCTCTTTGGTATGCTTTACATGGCTACTGCTTCTGACCTCTGCAGCTCTGCCCTGCTTGAGTCTCAAATCTTTTACATCGGGGTCAGTTCTTCCCAGGCAGCCAGCTTCCTTGCCATTCAGCCTAGGAGCCCGACACAATTCTGTTGGAAGCTCCACCCATGCTTGCTCCTTTCTTTAAGAGAGCTCTAATTTTTAATAGTTCACAACTACCTTAAAAGGCACTGATCACACCTAATTAGCCTATTTAGAGGAGTGTGAATCATCTCTCAGACTTGACTCTTGACAAAGAGTATTTAACTTCTCAGATTCTCTTCCTTCAATAAACGCGAATCCTAATGTCACAGTAATACAAAGGTAGGGTTTCCACAACTAGTTTCTTGAGACTATATATTCACAGTCATTAATAATACTCTGCGCACTAGGAAGGCACCTGGCAGCACACATCTTCCCCAAGCAGGTGTGTACACAGTCTCATTTCTTTTAAATTAGGGCAGAGTTTAAATCAGGGTACAGGGTTTATGCAACCTTTCACTTTTCAAGCCAGCTTTATAGCGGATGCAGTAGGATAGAGATTATGCGACGCAGCACACAAACCTCACAGTACGAAGTTAACAGTTCAAAAATGCTTTAACAGCTTCAGCTAGGAGAGCTTTCGGTACATGTTTTGCATTTACTTGCTAAAAAACATTCAGTTCAGCAAACAGCTCTCATCAGCGACAAGGGGCCACGAGGCTGGCTACTGGGACATCGAACAAAGGGGCCGTAAGCCAGGAACATGCTGGGCTGAAGTCAGTAAGGGTCTTCAGCAACAACAAAATCCCACAACCCTTCCATTGATGCTACGTGAAAAACAACCAACTCGCTTTTTGAGCTACCCCACCCCTCCAGGTTTATATGGAAAATTAAATTCCAAGTAATACATTATTTGGGGCTTTGAACAATAAATGAGGACATCAGTTGCATTTTCGTATCTCTAGAAGCAGCAGTGAACTGTGACAATCTGATCTGTGCAAATACCCCTCCTCCATCTAGCCACCATTCTCCCCAATTAGTCCTCTGAGTAACACATTTGAAACCTTTAGCTCTTTGGTACTGGCAGTTTCAACGTGGCCATTGCCAGCAATGGATACTATGCCAAGAAAATCCGACTCCTGGCTTGAAAGGATTAAACAGTCCTCTGTTGCCATCTGTGCCGTGAAGCTGGTGAATGACTTCGTGCACCCAGAGCGTTAACGTTCGTTCTGCACGACGACAGTAACTTCTATTTACACTGCTACCTCGCAGACCTCCTACTGTTCCCACTGCCTTAAAGAAACCCATTTGGGAAAAGGCAGGCAGGCGGCTGCGGGCTGCTGGTCAGTCCCCGGTGGGCCAGAGCAGCTCGCTGGTCAGAAGAGGCAGACACAGCACCAAATCTTCCAGCAGTCACTACCACGGTCCTCAATTTTGACCAGGACGTCTGGTACAGCAGTTAACAAAACTAGATTACTGTAGTGATAACGTCAAAACAGATGTTTCAGCCCGTGTATGTATGCATTTATATGTTTTACCATACCTTTAAATCAACGCAACAACCCTCACGCTTTTTTTCCTCTCATAACCTTTATTTTTTTAATGCATGAAGACACAATCAGTGCTAAACTGTCTTCTAGCCTATTTACCGACCCAAACACAGAGAATGGCTGATCGCTTTTCCGCTACCACCCATGTTTGGTTCCAGCATCGCCATGTCTGAACACCTCTGTGAAACATCCCACTAACCAGGGCACAAAGTACCCCTCAGATCCCTCGCAGTTCTGCAGCCACTCTATTGCCACCTACATCTGAAATTTAACAAAACCTTACAGAAGGCTTGGGCTGCTGTGCCCCGCTCCCAGCTGAGACTTCAGAAAGCCCTCGAGGCAACAAAAAGCAGCCTGCACAGGGAAGAGCAAGTCAAACAATTCATCAAGACAAAAAAATCTACAGGTGTTTTGTTCCCATGAGAACACCTGGAAATTCTTTACTTCTGAACAAACATTAGTCATTTCAGACCAAACCCTGGCCACCCTACGTTTGTGGAGATGGGGCCAAACTTCCTGTCCCAACGCTGCTGGCTCTCAGTCGGTCTGCAATTTGTTTGATGTGATCACAGTACGGAGAGACTTGCCTATCTGTCAAAGTTTCCTAATATTTGGGAGATCTTGCTTTCCCTGAAAAAACTTGGAGATTCCTACAGCGAAAAAGTTCACACAATACCCATTTAAAAAAAAAAATTATATTTCAGAAAGAACTGGCATACATTTGTTTTGGTGGAAATGTTGTTTAAGATAAAGCATAGTTTGCCCACGAGCATATTAAATTTTAAAACAAATTTGTTTCTTGGTGATTAAAATAAAACAGTTCTTACAGCTTGTTTTGCAGTCTGCAAAGTAGCCAAATGGAACTGAACGTAAAAAACCCAAAAAAGCCAAACACACCAACCAACCAACAGAAAACCCGCACTGTACAGCAAGGAGTAACTGCCTCACACAAATCCAAACGCGTGAGACTACGGCCTCTGAAAGCACAATGCAACAGTTACAGCTGGAAAGAGAAACAAACTAGACTGTATAAAGAAAAAAAAGGAGTGGTTTAGAAAAGAAACAACACATTTCAAAAATAAAGTGATTTCTTTCTTACATTATAGTTGTTGAGATTATCACTTGCTACAGGAAGGCCCATGTATCGCTCCGTGTATATTGAATCTGGAATTAAAAAAAAATAAAATAAATCCAGAACCTGCTACTTAATTTTCAGTCTGTCTGTGTGTCTACCAGAAATTTTACCCATTGATACAAATAATTAGATTGCATACTGGAAATTGGAAAAAAAACCCCAAAAAGATAAAAACAGGCTTTCCACAATGAGGCGTGTAGGTAACCATCATTATTCAGAATATTTAATCTTCTTGTTGCCATGGACACCTGAATGCTGAATATTAATAAAGTACTTTGTGTCAATGTTACCTTATTGTTATTCTTTCAGTAATCCTATGAAAATTACTGAAAATCTTGCAGTAAATTACTAGCATTTGAAAAAAAATCTTAGATATTTTATCTAAATGTTTACTGCTAAAAATCTTTAAGATGCAAATGTAGCAGTGGATTAGGACTCAGCTGGGCTCTATGCTATATATAGTAAAAATTAACTATTACTGATTTTCCACGGATTTTTCAGCATGATATCATATTACCTTTTTTGCAGATTTGCTGCTTTATTTTAAGCCACACAAATCAACACTCTGTTGCTATATTTTAATGTCCATTTGACCTCATCGACGTGGTCACACTGTTTTGGTTTTTTTCCGATGTTGAATATGCATGGTTCCATAACCCCTTCCTTTATCTAATCAACTAAAAGTGACATTTTAGAGACCCTGATCTTCATTAAAAAAAATATATTTTCTGCCATACTGTAATATTCATGTCCAAAACACTATGAGAACATCCCTACACTCTCAATGCACTACTGCTAACACTTGGGAGTACGGTTTGATCGGTTGAATTAGCCACAGCACACAATATGCTGTTACACAGCCTCTGTGCTAGTTGCAGAATGATAAATTATGTCTTATTTAGCAGAGGTTTGCCAGGAAAAGCTTTCCCTTGAATGTTTTTGGACAAACGAAACCAGAAAAATGTCAAAACCAGCACGTATTATATTTTTAGCTGTATATAATTTTTTTCATCTGGGAGGAGGGCCCTTATAACTGTTTACAGCCTCATGCAACTACAACCTTACACACTATAAGCTTGAAGCACCTACAGGCTTATCCACTTGTTCAGGTTTTCCTCACATCAAGCTATTCCTAAGATTAATTAGATTTATAAAATCCAAATTTTACATGCTAAAGGGAAAAAAAACCCCAAAGAAAATTCAAATCCTATTCTGTTACTTTGCAACAGTAAATTAGAACGCAAGTTTGATGTTAAGCCTCGCAGTTCGTTCTTCCAAGTGAAATAGAATTTTGAAGAAGCAAAGTCTAATAGCAATGGATTTCTGACACACAATACTGGTCTCAGAACACGTGGCAGCTTTGGAAACCAAACACAGACCCGTTACAGTAATTCCACAAATATTTCAATATTTTAGCCTTCGTTAAAGGTTATAGAGGTTACCTGGAATTGTGGATCTGACTTTTTAAAATGGGAAATGAGACTTAGGGCATTGGTTTAATTCTGAAATGCAGTACCCAAGAGTTCATAAAAACAGATCAAGTGGCATTTACGCGGTATCTAGTAGATAATCAAAGTTCCGCACTATGAATCAACGCTTTGCAGTGTGTGCACTGCAAGACATATGGGAATCCTTGTAACGAGGAAGCCATCACATACCATAATATTGCCAACGTGACACGGGGGCAACCGCTATTCCACACTTGAACACGCCGCTTCCAGAGCCAAGCACCATGGAGGTCACATATCCCCCATAAGACTGAGAAGAAAACATTGCTGTTATTTTAGTCGGAAAGAAAAGGATGGGGCCCATCTGCTAAACGGTTCATCAGACATTTATAGGCTCAGCGTTTTCATATTAATGAACTCCATTCTGAATTTGGGTCAGATCTCACCCAGCCTGCTCAGTGGGGGAAAGAGGCATCAAACAGCGCATGGCAGCTGCGGCGCTGATGAATGAGAACTTGCTGGGGAAAAGGGGGCAAACGCCGCTGAACTGTGACTCAGCTGAGGATGACAGTGTGCGGTAGCACCGTAGGCAGCAGCGAAAGACAGGAAACAAGACACTGCTGAACCGCTGTGTCCCTCTCCGTGCTGGCGGCGTGGGTGGAAGCAGAGCTGGGGGCCCACAACGTGCCTGATGAGTAGCTGCACCAGGGCACCCGAAAATTTACAGCTCCCTCAGAGCAGGCCTACGGCAGCTCACTTGCTAACTCTCCTCCAAAGCGTCAAGAGCAAGACTGTGACTGGGGAGCGAAGGATCTTCTGCTGAGTCTGTGGGAGGATCTGTGCAGCAACACACTCCTCGCTATGCACAGAAAATTCACTCGCCATCTAGCCTGATACACAGATGAGTAAATATCTGACACACTTGAGCATCCAGGCAGCAAGATACCTAAACAATGTCACCAACCGCCCAAATGACTGCCCTCACTATGGTTTGAAGGGGTTATTTAGGAAAATGTGCCCACCCACAGTCAAAAAGAAGAGCAATTTTTGGATCTCATTCCTGACTTGAAAACAGATTACAGGCAAACGGAACTGTATCTTAGTTCAGAGCCCTTAAATGTTTGCTCCAACTTCAATACTTAGGTCCTCCCAAAGAGATCAGCAAAGTAATGCATGTACTTAGTAATTAAGCCCACGTATAAATATGTTGCCTAACCTGGCCACCGTAAAGATATTACTGATGAACCTATGGCAAACAAAACTAAGGTACATAGGTGACAAGCTGACAATGAGCGGCTGCCAATCTGAAGACTCAAGACATAAAGAAAATCTGTTTGCCATAGGTTCGGTATCCAGGATGCATAACCCCAACCTAGCTCCAAAGAGGACCGCTCTGCAACTATTCATCCCACGGCTCATAAGGAGTAACGTGGGAATGATCAGGTCCTCCATTTCTGCAGAAAGCATTTCCTTCCCACTGAAGTTACTACTACTACACTTGACTTCATACAACACGCAGATGTTTACCCCCACAAGAAAAGCTACTAAAGGCACCATCATCATCATCGTCTTGCCATCAAGCAATTTATTCACTGGTGCCTGTCACCAGCAGCGACCAACTTTCAGCTCGTGATTTAATTCAAAGATCCTGCATGCAATCCTGCATATACTTCAACATAGTATGCTTAAACAGAGCATGCAAGAATACTCCCCGTGACCCCAGGCACAGCAGTGAAACAGCAGCCTTGGCCAGAGAAGCGTTCAGAGTTTGAAGTAAATAGACACCTCTAACACCACCTACACACCTACCCTTGCAGCTGAGGGGGTCTGTAAATGCTATTAAACACTCCCCTCCACTGTGACAGGTTTTAAATACACATCAGGTCAGAGAAATCTGGCCTCTGGCTGGACGTACTGCTGAAATAAAACACAGCCAAGCACAAAAATATAGCAGTTTTAGATATTCTTAGGCTGCTAATAAAAACACAACAATCATGCCATGCAGCTGGTTCACATGTAATTTTACATTTTTTAAAAAAAATTAGCGTCATCTAACTAATATAAAGAGACACTAGTGATTATATACTTGGATTATTTTTTTTTTGAATATTGGTTTATCTTGTACACAGGAACTTGGCAGTATCCCTTTAAACTGTTTTTAATCCCTCTAGTAGTCCCGATTTCTGTTTCAAAGGCTCCTGAATGCTTGCAAAGGGTCAATGTATACAGGCACTTGTAAGATGTACTTCATCAGTTCAGTTTTTGGACCGTGTCATGACCCCACAGATGGTCACTCTAAGTACTCCAGCACCTCACACACACAGCAGCACAACAAATAGTTGATACAATTACGTAGTAAACCAGCCAAACCTATTTGAGTACTTACCCAACCCCAAATAGCTATTCTGTCCTTATCAACAAAGCTCATTTCAGAAAATTTTCTAAAAGCAAACAGAACAGATAAATGCTTAATGGATTGCAGGTATCTGCCACGATACAGACGTGCCTATTTTCTACCAACTCTGCCTCTTGTACAAATAAGCATTTCCCACTTTATCAGAGGGAATGCATATGAAAACATACAATACTTCGGGCACATATGTCTTTAAGAAATTCAGAAAAACATCTGTGCATGTGAAAAATCAGAACCTGGATGCTCTATAAAAGCCCTCAAACCACACTCACTGATGTTTGTATTTTATTAGGTTAGATTTCATCACCTGCCTCACCTTTTTTTTTTTTTTTTTTAAAGAGCAGCAACACTCAAATTACAGCAGTAAAGGACAGGCTGACACCTGTCAGGGTATAAAAAAAAATAATTCTGAAATGCTATTTGCTTAAACTCCTTAACATTTTAAAATCGAAAAAAGCAAACTTCTTAAGATCACCTCTTTGTGATTCTGAGAGATTCATTCTGGTATCATTTGGTTTAGTGAGGTTCTACAAGCATAAACCAAGCGATGAAGAGGAACTATGATGTAAAGGCTGAGTAGTTCATACAAGTAACTCTGTCACAACAGAAACTTGCAAAAAGCTTGGAGTAGAACTTCCAACTCCAAGTTCCTTGGCAGCACGCTCTTCTACTAACGTGACAGCTATCACCTCTCCAAACCCAGAGATACGGTAAATTCATATTACAGCATTAACTCTTCTCTCTAAGCATAAAATGATGACTGACCCATAAATGACACATTTCAGCATACAAAATTAATGTAGAATTTAGTCATGTTTTTGCCAGTAATTGCAAGATGACCATTCAAACCTTTCAGCTCTTCCCCCCCCTATACAATAAACACAGAAAAGGAGGAGCAGATATCAACTATGTCACTGTAGCTCACCTGGCTGCTTCTATCTGATCTTCCACTTCATATGTTCCCAGCCTTCGGTTTATTGCGTGCATAATTTCGTCCCCTTGGTATCCACTTCCTCTGCCATCGAAGCTGGCCACAATGATCTGCTCGGTGCTTGCAAGGTAAGTAGCCCAGCTGATGCGGAAGGCATAATCTACTTTCTGACTGCAGGGTCCTGCATACCTGGGTGAAAAGTGCCACCAAATTCAGGCATTTACTTGCCACATATTCTCGCATCAAGCATTTGAAATGCAATTATTGTTGACAATTTTCAGCCCCTGAAGAAGGGTAAACTTTTAAGTTAAATTGAGCAAACAAGAAAAGCAACGCTGACTGACTCCAACTGCTGCTTTGCCTTGACACTAAAAGCAATATCCTTTTTTAAAAACGTCAACTGTTTAGAAAGCAGGTTGGATTTTATTTGTTGTATTGCTTTCTGTTCTAATAAGAGACTTTTATTATTTTGACTCTAAACAGCTTACCAGGAATTCAAACCATGGCTCTATAACCCATTTTTCCCAGTTTTAAAAGCAAAGAAAAAACTACTACTAATTCTCTCCATCAAGCTTTGTTTCTATACACTTCTGGCAGAATTTCTGGTATCAAGATTACAATTAAGCAGAGGTAATCCCGACAAAGGGTCAGGCAAAGTCAATAAAAATAGAATCAAAACCAAAGTAAGTCTTAAGAAGCAAAGAGCACTGACTGCTCATTAAAACATTCAACAGGCATGTCAAAAAGTATTACGGCGCTGCCAAATTTCATTATATAAAGATGTATCTAACAATTAACAGCTAGTTTCCTTCTGGAGTCAGCTTTTTGTAAAAACAGGAAAAGGTTAACATTACTCTTTTAATGAATAGCTAAATTTCAGTGATTTCCAGTGAGAAGAAAACACACCAGTATAAACAGAAGTACCTGAGGAAGAACGGACCAAATACCATGTGCTCATGGCCTTGAATTTATGAAAAAACAGAGAATGCAATCCTGACCACAGGATACAATCTGCCAACACCAGCTGACAGTCAAATACCACTGAGAAAACGCAACATCACACTCACTACTTCAGCTTTAGGATACATGGCTTATTCCAGGTTTTGTTCTAGAATGTAATTTCATTGAATGTTACTCCTAATGAACTCTAAGAGCAGAGAAGGAGGTAAGCAACGCTTCATCCTGGCTCTTAACTCAGATACAGAAAGTATCTACTTCACTGCCACCAGCAAAATATGTGCCTGTTAGGAATTACATCATCTTATGGTACAGGAATCTATCACGAATTGGGATACACCTCATTTTTTTTCATTCCCTCTTAAAACTACTTCAAGAAGTAATTAGAAAACATGCCAGGTTTGTGTTTCCCGATCTTATTAAGTGCATTTGAAGTAGATGAAAGTGATTATTAGCACAACATTGCCATGTAACTTGAAGACTTACACGTCAAGGAGCAGAGGGTACTTCTTTGATGAATCGAAATGGGGAGGCAGTATCATTTGATACCACAGGTCTAAAAGTGAAGAGAGTTTGACTTAGGTCAGTTCTCCAGTGAAATATTTTGACGTGCATTGCAATTCACAAAAGAGCATATCTGAGTCACTCCCTAAAATTAAAAGGTAGTTTCATTTGAACTGTCCTAATATATAAAGTTACAAGTTCCTAGCTAATATAATTTTTTTTTTAAACACTTTACAGCTAAGTTAGCAGAAAGTCTGGAACTGGAATGTCTACAATAATAGTAAAATTTGGGGACTCAACATGCTGTCTTGTAACATTATTCTACATTATTACTATTTACATGTAAAACTTGGTAAGTCTTTACAACGGTAAATCTCACACTAAATCAAAAATGTTTCTCTACTCAAATTTCTCTCCCAGCACTAAAAAAGAAATTTTAAATATTTTGAACCTGCCAGATAGGCTTTGCACGACAGTTTGTAAAGCATCCCAGAAACATATCCAAATATCTGTTATTTCTCAAGCAACATTCATTCCAGTTCCACCTATGTTACTCTTTCAACCCAAGTTGACTGAGAGCTGAACACTTTAAATGCACACCATGTTAAATTTTGCAAACTGATTGGCTTGATTGCTCACTCATGAATTTTAAAAGAACTGATGCTGCAGAGGAATCACGAAGCAATGCTGATGAGCTGCACTGCAGTAATAGCCAGAGTGCAAGTCTTACAGAAATTTCTCCAGATATGAATATGCAAAACATTAAGCCACTGAAAGATAAACAATCTAAATGGAATACAAGAAAATAAGAATTTTAATTTTTTTTGTGTACTCTATAGTCATGGGAGCAGACTTCTTGTTTGGTAACATACACAGACTTTGTTAGCAGCCTTGGAACTTGAAGTAGGACTATGTAAATGGATTTATTTCTCCTATTTGTGACATTAAAAATAGATTCCCCTTACCCACAAGCTTTTACCCTGAAGAGATGAAGGAGTAAGAACAAAGAGGAATAAAAAGATGAATATACAACTGATAGCACGAAGAACATCTTTAAACCTCCATCTTGCCTGGAAGATTTCATCTTTAGCCCTAGTAAAAATGTGACAGAAATAAAAGACAGAAAACACAAAGACAAAGAGAGTTATTATATAAATAAGGTAACAGTGGAAGGAAGGAGGCATCAAAAAGAACAGTTAACAATGACGGACAGAACTCAATACAGTTTGTAAAATATAATTCCATTAAGAATATTCATTCATTTTATCAAGAGGAAGTTTGTCATGAAGATAAGAGCTAGTAGCAAAGACTGGAGCAAGAAGAGTTCAGATGGGAACCAGGCCTGCCACTGCTGGTCTATCTGATGTTCCTCAGCCTAGGAGCACATCAGGAAAGCTTCTGTATCCAGACGTGCAAATTCAGAGGAGCACCACCAGCAAAGCATTAACAGTCATTTTCTAGCATTTTGCTCTAGTCTGTATTTAGAAGTTTATGTAGTCTTGGAGCGTGAACGTGCTTTTAAGAAGGTGACTATTCAATCCAAAAGTGATCTTGTTGAAATGTAGCCTAAATGATTTTGCAAGCTTTTTCATTTAGATTCTGTGTTCATTTTTTGATAATATCGGAACTTCTCCTCCACTTTACCAACCTTCTAACACAAACCAAAGTGACTTGTACCTGTAAATTAAGACCAACTTGAATTTACAATTTAACTTACATTCAACAATTCTTATGAGCTTTGTGCCCCACCCCCCATTCCTCTCATTTATTTAATGTAGTGTTAGAGACTTCTATTTTTCAGGTAATAATCAAAGAAAAAAGCAGTTAAGCCACTTTACTGTGGCTTAACTGGTACCATGAAAACACTAAGATACCATACAAGGGAAAAAGCATATTTTAGATATGAATATTTTGGGATTTCAGAAAAAACCAGAATGTTTGGAGATGTAAAAAAATACAATCTTGTCTTGCCTTTAACTGCTGAATAACTGCAATAATCCCCATTACACCCATCTTTTTTGCCATGCTTTACAGCAGAAGACCTTGAAGCACTTGGTGAAAGGGACAGAGAAAGGTAAAACGTGTTTTTGAACTTACTGTATCCACCTACACGAATGGATTCTATTTTTTTTGAAGGCATCTGAATATCTTTCAATGAATTCTCCAGTTCAGTGTTATTTTCCAAGTATCTGAGGACTACATGGCAGAGTAAGAGTCAAAGATGAAATACATTGTTTTCACATGCATTGCTCTTTAATTATGCACTGCTTTAAAAATTCAGTCTGAGATGATAGCAACCTACATTGCAGTCTTCGTTTACTGCAGTTTTTGTTTTTCCTCTCAGATTCAATGTTTATGATACAGTTTTTGTTCAGTAATTTAGTAACCAGAAAGCTAGTTTCCCCATTTTTCATCTAACTGCAATTTCAGAAAGACTAAACAATTATCAGTAAATAAGTCATACATTAGTCACTGTTTTCTAGCACAATGTAAAATAATACTAAATAAACGATGAATAAATGTATGCCAAGCTATATAAATTTATTCTTATGCTTAACTGTACTACAGCAATTATCTGAAATTAAATTTACCCTTTGTAACTGACATTTTAATTATTATGCTAAGCAATGAGAACAAAATTAAAATAAATTTACAGTGCAATTTTCTGGCTCAACACAAATTATTCGTTAAGACAATCCCATACCTTGATCATCATTGCTTCTGTGCAGAGTAGACATGGGCAGGCCAGGACCTGTTAACAGAGCATGAAACCTTCACGTTTGCATGCTGTTCCACAACACAACTCTCGGAAAGTAATTGGAAGCGGATGAATCATAAAAGCTCAGAACTGTTTTCCCTCCAGCCTGCACAAGCTGGATTTTAAGTTAGTTGGGCCCAAACTCAAGTGACAGGATCCCCTAAAATATTCAGACTGTCTCACTGGCGAACCACATGGTTATCAGGTACTGAAGAGTTAAACTCGGACTTTTTGCAAAAGGTCCAACCCATCCATTGTGGACTACGGTTTGGAAATCATCAAGCCTTGTCATGGAGACCACAGCAGTCTTCTTCAAACAACCATTTTTACAACCTAAGAGAACAATTCCCTCTCTGCTCTCTGTCCTTCTTGCCCAGAGATCAAGGAAGATCTTGGCATCTTAAAAAACAACATACATTTCAATTTAAGGGAAATTTTAGGGAAAACTTTACTTTTCTTACCCTTTGATTAATTTCTCTTTTGTACTATCTAGCACAAGCACTACAGGTCAAAGACAGACTACAGTCCCATTGCTTAATTTAGGATTATGTTAATTGCATTTTTTTTGAATTATCTTGATTTTATTCCCACACATAGAGCACTTCTCTTTACCCGGCCTGGTGCTCACCTTGCTCCCAGAGCCTCCAAACTCCTTCTACAGACAGAGCTCCCCATGCAGCTCTTGAAGAGATGCAGAGCAGACAGGAGTGGTTTGCACCTCTTTCAGGTCCACCAACAGATAGAACTATCAAATTTTATCCTTGTAATTTTTGTGAGGTGCTTTTGTGCCTACGAGGGAGTATGTTTTTCCACTGCCAATGCATTTATCCGATGATATCAACACATATCATTGTTACAGAGTACATATCAAGATCTTGACGAAGTGAACTTTCCCACCCAGCTAATCAGTGAGTCATGTTTATGTCAATTAATTCCAGATATACTCACCACCACAATCTAGCTGATAATACTGTGCGTCTTTGCTGAAGGACACAGAATAATACCGGCATCTTTCTTTATTCAGATCACAGCTAACACATTTAGTAGAATTTGGACTGCTTTCCAAGAGCACTCTGCAAAGTAGATGAGCGTCATTTCAGAGATGAAAGACCTTTTTTTTTTTAAGCTATGCTAAACAAATGTATGTGCTTTAAATAAGATGACCAAATGAAATACGTTAAAATTCAGAATTAATTAAGATTTAAAAATTACAGAAAACAGATTTTAAACTTCTGAGTTAAATTAATACTGGAACTATAATCATAGCAAAAAAAGCATTAGATTTCTTTTTAGGGCTTTGTTGCTTGGGGATTGGTTTCTTCTTTTCAGAATTTCCCTTTATTAACTAAATTTACAGAAAAATATTTTTACAGTTTATACTCCTACACTGATTTTCATTAAATATCCTATACAGGATCCCACATTAGACTGTGAACATCCTAATCTTTTATTTTGCAATGTTTTTTCTTAAAGTTTCTTTTTCATTAACAAATATTTTACTCATACTGCAGAAAAAAATTCCTACTTATAAAGATTTCTTCCTCCTGGCGCTCCATCGTTTTCATTACTAATGTAGTACCTATAAAAGCAAAACATATTGGTTTTGATAAAATATTTACAGCACATTACAATATTTAAAGGTTTATCTTACATGTTTAGATCAGATTTTTATGAGCTAAATGACACCACCTCCCTGTTCTGCCTCCTTGCTTGCTTAGACCCTTGTTACAAGCCCTCCTGATAGGAATCAATAGCTTAATTACAATACTTACAAAAAGTTATCGGTTACAGCTTCTATGCTAATTACTTCCCATTTTCCTGCAGTAATAGGTACTGGACCCTGAAGGGGTGGGAAAAGGCAAGGCAAAAATTAGAACGTGAAGGTCCTCGACGACCAAGAGAAATACAAGTCAGCAGTCCTACACCTCGTTACTTACCTCTGAGCGCCTTATGCGATGGATGTGCTTGTAACCTTCTCCATTGCTGTAGACTTTGTAGTAGGTAGCATTGTCGGGTGCAAAGTGAGGGACAGATGGCTGAAACTTGAACACCAGAAAGATGTCTATTAAGCAAACGAGAGAACTCCAAAACCAAAATGATAAATTTAGAGTTTGTTATCTCTAAACAGGAGTTTCAATACTTAAAACAATGCATCACTGAATGTACTGCTGAAATTTTTGCCTACTGACTTAGTCTAAGGTAGAACCAGTAGCCATTACTCTAAAAGTAAATACACTTCAAACATTTTCTTGCTCCCTAAGGACTACAATTTCCTGAGTATTAGCTCTGGTAATGAACTATGTCCCCTTTATCCCCCTTGAATTTGAAGTCTGACCGGTGTTCCTAGTTTCCTAGCATTTTAGGAAACAAGACGTGCACCTACTTTTAAAGTCATTGTTTTATTGTGTTCAATGCCAACAAGAAGCTGTAACATATAGCAATGTAAACATTCCAAATACAGGTCTTTCACAAACTTCTCATTTCAAAACATGTATTTTTGAACAAATTTTTTTAACTCTTTAATTTTTTTTTTTTAGCTTGAGAGTGAAAATTGTCCCCCCTTTGTTCAAAGACAATAAGCTGCTTTGCAGGAGCAAATTTTGGTAGTAAGTAGGTGATTACAGAATGCCAGAGAACCCAAACTGGAACGATAATTTCATGAAGGAACTATCCATTTATCAATTGTGAGTGACAAATGAATGGATTCCTTCTACTGGCTGTCATTTGGATGTGCTCCACACAGTGGAGAGAAAAATAAAGGAATGAAATTGAGCCTAATGAAATAAGAGTTATATCTGTGGTCAGTGTCCAAAACACCTAAATGTTAATTAGCCAACTGACACTGTGCAATTACTCTGAGATGTAATACCTATTTTTGAAATGGAAAATGAAACAGAAAGACAAAGTAACTCTACTCCGGTCACTCAGTAAGGAACGACAGAACTTGAGTCTCCCTAACCCATGTGCTCCATATAAAGTCTCCTTCTTCCCTAGCAATATTTTTGCAAAAAATACCCTGGCAAATATTTTGCTAGTTTCTCCCTTATCACAGTCTTGCTTTTTCAAAGTGTGACTTTCCTTCAACTCAACTGGCAAGCTCTAACTTAGATCATGACCTGGAAGCCTTACGCAGTAACACAGGCTGTTCTGAGCATTCTTAGATTAAGTATAATTTCATCTCTATTTTTGAAAAAGAGAATATATGTATAGTTATATACAAAGAGAAAACTATATGTCTGTATTTTACACACATATATAATTTACTTAGGTTTGTATATACACTTACATGAATTGTATATACATACATGTATATATACATCTCACATATATATAAAAATATCCCTTATCAGTCAAATGCCATTTTATCTTCCCTAAGCAGATAAGAAAGGAAAAAATATACCTTTCCTATCCCCTCTTTAATCCTCCCTACTTTCCACTCCCTTCTCAAATCCAAGAATCATACAGCGAGATTATCTTTTTCTTCCAACAGCTCCGAAGATGTGGGTTGTCTCTTTAAAAGAAACAAAAAACCAACAACCTAGTTTAATGGCACAGACTCACATTTTGCCCTCTCATTTTGCACAACTGTTTACAAAGTCTGCAGCTTGATCATCACATTGTCTAATTGTGAAGCCTTTGCTGCAGAGAAGCAAAATGTGTCAGCGTTAAGGCCTTCCTTTCCATATCAAATTTGACAGCAGGTGGGTTGATCTCTCATCTTCATACTGCGGATGATTTCATCCCTGCTGTTGCCTCCCTCTTTGCATTTCTTTAAACTTTCATTTTTGACTTCAAAAGTGAATTAGTGACTAAAGCATAATCAGTGTGTGGAAAATGCGGGAGTGGAAAGTGTACTCTGTGTTCTCATCAAAAACTCTGAAACTCATTTCTCCCTCCAAGTCTGAACTTTTGCATCTCTGCTTCACTTCCCCCAGATCTTCTGTGTAGTTCATTAGGTGCCTACTCTCTACGATGTACAAAAGGACTGAGAGGCAGCTTGGAAAGCATCATCCAGACAGTAGCGACTGGTTTGGCAGAAGCATATGAAAATTTTAATCTGGTCAGTTATATGCATCTAGTCCCTAGTTCTCTCCAATAGATATTTTGGGGAGGGGGTACAATAAATAAGTAAAAACCCAAGGAAAACCTGGAATGGTTTGCTGTAATCTGAAATGCTAAAAATGACTTTTGTCCTCTGTGCCTTTCCTCCAACACAATTCAAAGGTTATAGGACACACTTCTCAATACATTTTATCCCCTAGATCATGCTGGAGGTGGCAAGAAGACTGGAGAGCAGCCAAATCAGCATAGCAGACAACTCCCCCAGAACAAAGGGAATTCTGAATCCTGGCTCCTGCACTCCCCCACCTATTGCTATAAAAGCAGTAGGTCAGAATTAAGAAAGGAGCCTGGAAGGAGCACTCTGGTTTTTGGCAGGCTGAACACGATGCATAGGTCACAGAAGATGCAGTTACACCTCCAGCCCATGCCACACTGTCAGCCCAGCTTGGGAGTTCAGAACCCCATTCCCACGAAAGTTTAAAACCGGGAGCGGGGTATCACAGCAGCTCCACTTGAGACCATTTTTTCATATCTGTATGTATTGCAACAAGTGAATGGATCAGACCTGGGCACGAGAGGCATTGCAACCAGCAAGAGGCTCCCATGACATTTTCTTAATTATCAGTATTATTTAGCATATGGCAGTTCTAGAAATTGAATACTCACTCTGCCAATCCAGCCAGTTCTACTTTCTTCCGTAAACTGTTTTTCCTTAAAAAGAAAAAACAAACAATCCCACAACAATTATGTTTATTTTACATCAGGCTACACTTCTACAAAGATAAACGTACAGAGATACTCTACTCCTTTCTAGTCTCATTTATCAAGCATTGCAACTCTCCCACCTCATTTTCTTACCTGTGGACATGACCAACTTCCAGTAGCATTTTCAAAGTCACAGACTGTGAGCACTGAAAAATTCTGAATTCTTTTGAGCCACTGCAGACAGATCCTTTCATCTGTCACCCATGTTACAACACTCAAATAATGTTCCCTGAAAAAAGCAATAGCATTTGACATTTAAAATCCTCTCTGTAATAGCATCCTATACAATAGCATTCAGCAATTCACTGAATGAGACTCATCTGGCTATTTTCATTTCAATCTACTCTTCAACAATAAACAATGATACAAATCTAATTGCACTGTTTTTTTGCCAATTGTTTTTGCTGCTAGTAGATGCCTTGGTTATTTTCATTCATAGAATAAAGAATTAGATAGTTTGTACGTACCCGCTTCCAGAAAGACTGCAATTAAATTCTAACAGCCAGATCACTATCCTCTAATGCATAAAATAATAGCTACTCCAGACTGTTCATATATCTTGTACTATGTATATCTAGAGGAAATTCTTCTGAATGTCAAGTTGTATGGACCTTAGATTTTGGAGTTTTATCCTTAGCTGTATGAAGTTGGTTGCTTGTAAGCACTTTCTGAGTAACACATATCTTTGATTATTTAGTATTTATTTCCATTAGTCAGAATGGAGGGAGAGATCGTACCAAGAACAAGAATTACTATTTGAATATTTTACTTTCATCTTCAGAATACCAATTAGTTGACATGAAGACTAGGAGTATCTGAAAGAAAAGTATCATTTTCATGAATATTCCTGTATATTAATTCTAAAAAGGCACCACATAAAATTTAGTGGTTTTGTTTACCATTATGATCTGTTAGATGTACTCATCTATTCTTATTTTAGATTTCTCCTATCTCCTAGAAGCCTTATGAACTAAAATAAAACAAACCTCCCCTCCAAGGCAAGTATACATTTTTAACCAGAATTTGCACATTTGACTTGGAAGTTCCAAGTTCATGTTCCCCTTTTCCCCAAAGTTAGTTAACAAAAACGTGGGGGAAGTTTTGTGGTAAGAGCGAATATCTTCGTGATCGCTGGGGAGAAGGGGGCAGGGGGGAGGGGAGAAAAAGAAAAAACTACAATTACTGTGGATGGATTAAAAATATATGCCAACTGGTTACTGACCACTTCAGGTTTATTTCTAGATTACAGTTTAAAAATTTTTTAAAAAGGTCTATTTTCACATTCATATTTGACTAGGAAGTTGATAGGTCATTTAATTGCTACTTCAATTGGCTTCAAGCAGCTAGCTTCAAACAGTATATTTCAGACCAATAATAAAAAAAAACAACTTATAAAAGCACTCTGCAGGAGCTTGTTTGGAAAAAAATGAAACTGCCATTCTTCATGTACCTATAATAATAATTTCTCCTGTTTTGTAAAAGTTTTTGTTCCTTCAAAGTGAGAGAAGTTAACAATTCTGATTCTTATAGATGACAGACAATCAGACAAGATGGACAGATGAAAAAAAAAAGAAAAAAACAAAAAAAAGTTCTTTATTATGGTAAATACTTTATTGTTATTGCAGAGACTATGAACGCTGCTTCAGTTTTCAACAGCCTATGAAATATTAACTAAGCTGCAATTAACTCAAGTATAGAGTACAGTAGTTTTGCATTGCCCTTCCTCATTTGCTGCTGAGAAAGGATATTCCTGCAATCACTGTCGGGAACTCTCTACTCAGAGACGACTTATTTTTAGGACAGATCATTTCAGACAAGAAGCATCCACTGCTTTCATCCTCCTGTTAGCCAACAGGAGACCCCTGTACCCATGATGCTGAAAGTGGGGTTTAAACGCTGTATGGACTTCAAGCTGGTCATTCATGCAAAAAGAGTCAGGTTTCATCTACCACCTTACGTGGCAAAGCACTGCCATGCCACGTTTTGGCAGCTTTTCTTGACAAATAATAGAAGTTTCCCTCTGAAACTGAAGTGCACTGTTCCCTCTTCAAATGCTGGGGTACGACTGCTGCGCATACGACAAGCTCTGGATAGTGCTGCAACAGGCAACCATGGCACTGCCCCTCGAAATCAACACCCAGGTGAATGGGGTGAAGTACGCCACCAATTCAAACTTAGTTTTACTCAGAATTTAGCTCCAGGAAGCAAAAATAGAATTTTCCACCACAGAAATTAACCTTTCCTGTCATACAGTGGTATAAATATACACACTGTGCAAATATTCATTACATTGTCGTTCCAGGAGCAAAACCACTCGACAGCAACACTGCACATCACTTGCCTTTTGCTCCTCACGTACTTTTGCTCTTGCAAAATTCCCCGAGACTTGTTCTGGCCACCTCAACTTCTGCAGGACGCACATGTTGAGGCTTAACTATTATTTAGATCAGCTGTTAGGAGAAGGATTAAGTTTTGATCCTTGCACTCATCATTCAAGACTTGATTTATCTTTGTATTAATCCTGATTTACAGAGTGTTACATTTATTTAAAAATGGATTAATTTCATGTAACTCAGGCCTGTATTAGCCAGATGGGTACAACGCTGGAAGGGAGATGATGGTTTTTCTCCCCAGGTCACTCAGCAACACTGTTCAGCTTTCACTAGGTGTTAACAAAAGGTAAAACGTTTAACTCTGAGACAGCAGAGATCTTAGCAGAGATCTTAATCAGAACGGACCAAAACATAAAGGGCTTATAATTCTGAGGCACTGAAATTCTGGAGAAAAAAACAGCGCACAACAGCTATATAACATCTAGCTAATGCAGTGTTACTACAGAGAAAGGATAAACAAACAACGTATTCATAAAAACTTGCATATCTTGGTTAACACAGAGATGTTAGTTACGCTGCGGTGAGGACTGAAAGGGAACAGCACTGACATTCCAGTTACAGCTTTTTGGCCACCATGTACAAAATGCTGGTTTTATGCACCAGCTAAACAGACCTTTTTTTTTTTCTTTTCCCCTGAAATTTATCAGCATAACCTGTGCTTCCATACCCACCATGTTTGTAAGTGCAAACCTCTAAAAAATTTCCACAATACTGTTAAAAAGAAAAAACAAAACCCAAGATCTGGGATACCAAATTCTGTGTGCATGCATTTTAAATCAATTTAGCTGCTCTTTACAAAATACATTTATATCATGTTGTGCTTTTCCAGTGGCATTTTGAGAAATACAATTTTCCATTTACTGTGAGAGGTGCTGGTTTTCACCACGTTTCCAAAGAAAACAAACATTTTAAGTATAAATCTGAAGACAACCATGATACCTTGCCTTAGCAAGGAGTCTGCTTCCAATGAAATCAAATCTTCACTTACCATTAAGGTTTTGTTTTGTTTTTTTCCCCTAGTGAATTGGAATACATATATTATAATTTGATTATACCAAAACTTGCTCATATTAAAGTTGTACTGTGAAATGACTTCACCATAGTTAGACTCCACTGAATGTGATGAGCCAAGAACTTGTCACATTCTGAATATAACATACATGGAATATGCCATCTATATATAATCACTAGGAGGATAATCTCTGTGCAGATTTTCTCTGGTAAATCTTGTTGCTACCAGAGCTGCACGACTGGGAAAAACTGCCATATACACTGCTTATAAGGTGGCCACACACATAAGCTCCTCCTTTCCCACCAAAAGAAACAAGCAAATATTTAAGCAAAATTTCTTACTCTGATTTTATTACTGCAGGTGGAGAAATTTCAGCAGAGTGGAAAACAGGAAGTGATCTGGTATCCACAATAAAGAACCGCACAGTTGGATTTGTAGCTCCTGCCTAAAAATAAAAATTTTCATTGTACTTCTGAAGAGAGAATATTCCTGGTGAAGTGTTTGAAACTATAGATGAAGAAATTACTACAGACAGTCAGGTAGAACCAGCCAACTTCAAACATGTGAAAAAACAAGCTCCTAAATGCAGTTCTTAAGATTGATACATAAATTATCCTTTGTGGTTTTTTTATATCAAAGTGTTAGAAATGCATTTCTAGATAAGAAAGACTACTGCATTTAGAAACATTCGTAACTACATAGGGCATGCTTTACCCAAAGCCACTTTTGACCGTATCTCGTCCCACATGCAGTATCTAACAGTGATTCAAATCCATTGCTAACAGACAGAAAAGCGCTTCTTCATCGAAACTGATACCTTACATTAAGTGGTCATATAATAGGACGAGGGGTAATGGCTTTAAATTGAAAGAAGGGAGATTTAGATTAGGTATCAGGAAGAAATTCTTTACTGTGAGGGTGGTGAGACACTGGAACAGGTTGCCCAGGAAAGCTGTGGATGCCCCGTCCCTGGAGCTGTTCAAGGCTGCGCTGGACGGGGCTTTGTGCAACCTGATCAAGTGGGAGGTGTCTCTGCCCATGGCAGGGGGGTTGGAACTAGGTGATCTTCAAGGTCCCTGCCAACCCGAACCATTTTATGATTCCATGGTAATTAGCTGCCTCTACCATAATCAAAGCTGTGACTGCAGCATATACCCCACTACTTTTAATGTAGTGCTACTGGGTACCGACAGCAACGTAACTTTGTCAGTAAGGGCTGCTCTTCTAGAAGTTAACTAGCCAAGTCCTCATTGTAATGATTAGGTAGTTGCAGTCAACCTACCTCCAGAAGTCAGCAATATTCCAAACAAAAGCGGTTTGCAATAAAAGGTACAATTAAAACTGGAATTTCATTCCACACCTACATCTCTCCACAGGTGCCAGGCTCAGGGCAGAGTCCCTGTAGCTGTCAGTGACCCTCTGGGAGAGGCTCCAAGGAAACAGGCAAAGGCCACATGCTCCTGAAGCTCTGGGAAGGGTAGGGAGTGACTGACCATGGCTGCTGCAAAGAAAGCTGAACGTGGCACCAAGAGGACCAGAGGGCGGCTTTTACACCAGACAAACAGCTGTATCAGTTGAGTGATCAGCTGGCTATATTGGCTGTTCAGCCCCAGTTAATCAAAAGAGTGAAAGTATCTTCCTGAGCTGGCCAGACCAGCGTGGGGGGGATATACAGGTGCCTCAGCCCAACACAGAGTATGAAAAACAGATGATGAACAAAAAGAACTGAAGAAAGTGAGGTGCTTGGGATGGTTTCAACCTGTATATCCCTTCCCAGCAATGGGAATGCCCAGCATCGTGGTGGTGAGCATGTTATGGAGACCAGCAATGAGAAGTATGTTTGTACTGCGATTCAGCAGTACAATGCAGTTGTTGTACTCTAAGGCTAATTTGTACTTGTATTGTGCATCGCTCTGCTAAATCAAAATCCCGTGTAATGTCAAATAACTTCACACAGGTAAATCTTGTATTAAACATTAAACCCTCCACATGTGGAGTATCTGAAAGAACCTGTTTGGAGTGCACTGGACTCTGACTCTCAATCACTTAGTCCAGCGCCAACTGTGCCACAAGCAGTGGGCACAAAGTCACATGGAAGGGAAGGAGCAGAAGAAGCAGCTGCATGCACTGAAGGCTTCACTCACAGCTAAAACTGAAATAGCTTTAGGTACGGGCAAAGAAACTCCATCAGCAGATTTCTCTCCTTCATCCCAATATAGGAAGCATCCAACAACTAAAAATGCTACATTAGTTGAAGAAGATTCCAGTATCAATACCACATACAATCTTATCACAATGTACATCTGCCAAATGCTTCGTACCAACTTCAATTCCCTAAAAGCTTTTTTATCTCGACATATACTTGCTACCTCAAAACCTTTTGGTGAAACAACAAAACCTTAAATTATACTTTTTTTTTTTGCTATTTGCTTTCCCCTGGAAATAATGAAATACTTTAACACTGCCAGATGCTGTTGACTTCAGAAACAGTAATCACAGCAAGCTGTTGAGGAGAGACAGACAATATTTTCATTAGCAGAAACTGATTAAATGAGACTACTCTCTTAATGAAACTGCAGAACAACCATGTTTAATAAATAACACAAACCTTGGGATATGGGATTCTAATGGTTTTTGGATACTGCAGAGTGTCCTCAGAATAAAAGGAATACTCTATAACAGGAACTTGTGTATCATTAAATGCTGCATATGCCACAAAATCGCCATTTGGAGACCACCAGAGAGCAGAATGGGTGCCAAACATTTCCTCTGAAAGAGATGCAAATGCATTTAAGTTATAATTGATAAGTTGGCTCTTCTATCCTAGGTACTGTTCTCATTAGTTTTTAATAGGTTTTGGTTTTTTTTAATTGAAGTTCAGATACCAAAGTCCAGATTATTTGTCAGGGTTCTGAAATGAGACATTAGATCAATGCTAATAATCTCTCCTAAGAAGCTAATTCACATACTATGACTGCCAATGATGAGCTGCTAGTTAGGCAAACTCATTTCCACTCTTAGATCCTCACACTAGCCAGGTATTAAGCTTGGGTAAGCATGCATGCTTCTGTTAAAATTCAGACTTAAGATTATTTTGCACTTTTCAATAACAGGAAATGTATAATAAAATAACTACAATAAACCAAAGTTTTTACATCGTGACGGAAAGTAAAATATGCTTGATATAGTTACCTTCATAAACCCAATCTGGTATTCCATTGAAAATTTTATTTTCTTCTCCATTTGCAGTGATTTGCACAGAACTTGCTGTTGGTGAAGCTTTTACATAAACATTATTATTCCAAACAAACGCCTGCAAAACATCGTTGTGATTACAATTACTGTTAAGAGTGAATTCTACTTCCTTCCTTTGCCACCTCTAGTGGGAAATTTACATCAGATGACAAAAACTGTCTTTGAAAGTTGCATTTCACCAAGCATCATTGATACTTAACAGACTTGAATTACTAATACATATCACGTGTAGTAACCTAACTTCAGGCCTAGATGCAAAAACCAATCAACTATGATAAATGACATAATCACTTTATCAAGTTTTGAAAACCTCGGTATTCATTTTCTGTTGAGATACAAGCTTATTTTCTTTCATTAGTTGTTTTTCCATAATCTGTCTTTCAAAGAAAACTATCAGTACTATGGTAAAACAGAGATGGGGGTCTCAGCATTGCTAATAGGTCTGCAAAGATGGTGCATTTCATCAGTAGTGCTCAGAACTCCTCTAGTTTTTGGCACCTACCTGCCTGCCTCTCTAATCACCCTTGCTTTTCCTCTCCAACAACTGAACAACTCAGTTTTATTCCAGAGCTTCACTCTGCGATGCAGAAAGCTCTTTTCAACATCCTTTGCTTCTGTGGTTGGGCTCTATAATTCCTGTAACAAATAAACACCACCTTCTCTGGTGACTGATCTTTAGTCAGATCCAACACTCACCATAAGGAATACACAGGCCTTGCAAGCACAGTGGCTGTCATGATTGCCATGGACTGGAGAGGAAAGCAGGAAGAAAAGGACAGTGGGAAAGAATACAAGAGAGATTTTGATGCTCTAATCCCCATTACACGCATCCACCAACACTTCATTGCTTATGGTGTAATTAGGAGATCACAGAGGAAATCCCAGTGATGAGTAAGTAGACAATTGTAATACTGTTGCCTTTGAAAGGGATGAACTACTGTCTGCAACTGTACAAATATGAAGTTCCTGTGCATTTGTGCATTATATGACTAGTGGGGCCATTACTGCTTTCAGGAATGCCTTTTCATTAAAGAACAAAACAAAACACACAGAGGGATTTTGGAGTCTTTCCAGCAACAGCAGCGAATTTGGAAACTAATCCAGCTTCTTATCTAGCAGCAGGAAAGTCCCAAAACCTCAAGGGTACATAAAATGTGATCTAACATGCCATGTGTACAAAAATGACTCTTTATATAAGTTTCACTTATTTTTACTAACCAGTTTGTGACCAACAGGTGACCAGGATATATATTGTGTGTCGTTAGGTAGTAGTCCATCATCTAAGATAGAACTGGAAAAAACGAAACCAAAATGCAGCTAAGATAAATCAGTGAAATGCCATTTTATTGCAAAATAGTGTTAAAATTATGTCTTGTGTGCAAAAATTACTGACCTGCTACTGAAATCATAGATGTGATATGAAGCTGTATAGGAATGCCTCCACAACTGCAAAAGAATTATATTAATATTAACAAAATACATTTTGACAGGATTCATGTCTCTTACAGTCTGGATTACCTCTGAAACCCTCCTCACACGTTTGTGTGATAGAACACAATGAACGTACAAGGTAACAAATCTCTGCAAGGTTTAAGAAAAGACTAAAGAATCGCCGTCCCTCTGGGGTCATCACTGAAGTATTATGACGGAGGCCACTGACTGATTCAGGACAGAGATACAGAGGCCAGAGATGCTGCAGATTTTCAGAAATCCTGGTAGCTACATGCCTGACTACCATAGCTATGCACAGTTAATTCTCCTCCTTCTGCCTTACTGGCACACTTGCTGTTTTCTGTCTCATTCTCCATGCTGTATTATTTAACTTGGCATCTTACTCTTTGGTAGTCCTTACAAGTCCCAGCAGTATTTCTGCAGCAGTTCCTCCAGTTCCAGGGTGACCCATTCCCATTCATATTGTCACAGAAATAAACCCTTTCTCTCTGAATGTCTGTATCACTCTGTGAGCGCTTACAGAGAGAAAGATGATGATGATAACACAGACACATTTAAATGCGTTCACTACATGGGGCTGACAGAGGTTTGATTTAGCCCACGGTGTTGACATGCTACAATAATGCTATCTGGTATCTATGATGGTATCTTCATCTTGGTATGAAGATATAAAACAATAAATTAATACTACACAACCAGATGGTTATTACATAAGAAGTGTCTACATCCTCATGATTCATTTTGTTACTCTGTTTTCTTGCAATAAAGATTAATAATAACATAACTTTCAATCACACTATTATATAAAGGTTAAAAGATCGTGCTTCAGCATTAAAATAAAATTACCTCTTATGACTGCAACAAATAAAATACTATAAAGCAATAAATCATGAACAGAGGGGACGCCTAGGGTGGCTGCAAAAATATAAGGCATTTTGTGGCCACTAATGATGCAGTCAATGAAAACTCTAAATATTCTGAACAATTCAGAAAGACAAAAGGTTACTGGCTTAGCAGCACCTAGCAAGGAAGCTAAAACTGCAAAAAAGCGATGACTGAGTGCACGGATTGTGGCTGGCGCTGTGCGAGAGGCACTCCTGGACTGCACAGGCAGAACACGTAGACAGAGCTCAGTGACACGGCGCTCGAGTATCTCTACACCGCACAAGTCAGCTCTGAGCTTTTTACAAACAAACCAGGCAGCTAGCTCTCTAGGAAAAACAAAGGGAACAACAACAAAGTTACTGGCTTCTTAGTGCACGCACTGCAGGGCAAATTACCACCTCCATTAGGTTTCTGTGACTGTCCTCAAGTGGCACACAGAGCCAGGCTTTCATGCCAGCTGGCATAACCGTAGGCTGACCTTTGTTGCACGGTTCAGCACCAAGCCAGGATGGGGCACTGCGCTGGAGGTTTTTCACGTGCTTGCTGACAGCAGGGAACAAGGACACCCAAGTCCACTCCAAGCGCAAAAGGACAACCTTCTCTTGTAAGCACATGCTGCTTTTCATTCACTTCAGTTTTAAATTCTTATGTCCTA
The DNA here is from genome assembly GCF_964106895.1 of Numenius arquata. Classification (NCBI taxonomy): domain Eukaryota; kingdom Metazoa; phylum Chordata; class Aves; order Charadriiformes; family Scolopacidae; genus Numenius; species Numenius arquata. The sequence goes on from NC_133578.1 coordinate 19,569,431, forward strand.
ACACCACAATGTAACCACCATATATATACACAGCATATATATATATACACAAGCATATGCATACAAGCATATCTACCCGTCACTTCTTACCCACACAACTCCTTAGACACTCATGCCTATCTACTCTTCTAGCTTGTCTCCCCAGATGAACCACCCAGCCTCGCTCTCCTTGTGATCTCTCTCCATCCACTTTTTATCCAGCTTCTTTTCTCAGACAGTCCTATCTCTTCTGCCAAGCTCACAGACAACACAACAGCTTCTCTCCTCCTCCTGCCTGCTCAACTTCGCTGTTCCCCTGCAGACATCCATCTCATCCATCCCATCCATCCATCCTCCTGCATTTCCCTCACATTCTCTCAGCCTCTCACATCCGTACTTTTAAGACCACCTTCTCACTCAGTTGTTCCCAAACCTTTATTTCCCAGCTTCATCCTCAGAGAAGTAAAGTGCACACGTACCTTTGTATAGCTGTACTGCAGAAGAGCAAACTTTTGGTCAGGAGACAATATAGCTGTGGTAGCCTTGTATTTATCCTGTCAATGAAAGGCAAAAAAACCACATAAAGCACTGATTCCAAAGAAATGTGCAGAACAAAATATTAAATTCAATACCTTTCCCAACATCTGCATGTATTCTATATAAGTCAACGTACTAATGTTGTATTTGCCAAGACTAAGGAGGATGTTCCGTTTTCAGCATCAATACGTAGGATGTTCCCATTAGCTGCTTTGTGAAGATACTGATTTCCTAGAAGAACAAGAGAACTGCTAATAAACAATAAATAAAATGCTCATCAGTTACTTCTCTTTTCCCCTTATCTTTTTAAGCAGCAAATAAAACTAAAAAATCTGGTCAATGTTGTGTTTCCCACTTCTGTAATGAAAGGGTATTTGTAGCACAAGAACGCTCACAAAATGCAGTCCTGGGGCTCACAGCCTCCAGCTTCTGGCATCTCCTTCTCTTGGGGCACCAGGCGCATTCAAAAGGAAAAGCACCATGTATCCTCCTGTTCCCTGATAGCCTGATGTACAAGAAGCTGACACACTTCAGAGTATAACATGCTTCTACAAAACAGCATAGAAGTAAGTATGCTCTTTTAGCAGCAGGAGAATACAGCTTGCCGTGAACATGAACGTGTATCTAAGGGGGAAAAAAAAAATCACAACTCTTTGAGCTGTGCACCTTTCTATAATTGCACCAATAAATAATTTAACTTTTTTTTTTTTCAGGATACAGCAGTCACCTCAGTATGAAGATACATATTTACTGAGGGCAGTATATTTTCTTGACATTCATGCTGTATGTAGAAATGAATTACCTGAAATCCACTGCAAATTATATGTTTTGTACTTATAGTCATTGTTCAAGTAATTCTGTAGAGTATATGTTTTTCGTGGGTCAGGCTCAGAAGTACTTCCTGAAAGAAAGAGACAGAAGAGAGATTTTGATGTTACTGCAAATTGTTGCATCCCAGCTTCTTCATTGGACTACCAAAATAAGTGGGGTTTTGTTTCCTGTTATTGATGTGGTTTAGCTAACCAGCTCTAAAGTGGTAGCAGTGAGAAGGCACTAAAGCTTTACTGCAAGATAAATTCAGCAAGCATAAAATAAAGGAGTATCGGTGAGATCACTCAACAAACTCATGTAAAAATTACAGATGCTTTTTCTCTGCTGGTATTTTGCTTTAAGTTACACAAGAGCTGTTACCTTCTGAGTAAATGAAAACAAGTTTTTGACAGTGACAAAAATAAACAGAAGACCTCTAGCCCTCTTATCTCAGGAAACGCATACTTGTACTGCTCAAAAATTGAAAAGAAGTGATTTTAATGCCTTTCCCCCCTATGCTCACTCTGGGAAATTCGCTGCAGAACCCTGACTGCTAAATTTGCATGAGACATCAATTGTGGGGTGGATCATGGAAAGCAGAGACACACATGCCTGTGTTTGAGAGTGGTGGATGGGCAAGGCTGTCCAGATGAATGAAATGTGGCATCCACGTGAATAGATGTACAGACCTTAAAGGATAGCCTAAAATTAAAGCAGCTGCTGTACTTTATCACATATGCTGTAATACTGTTGCTCCTGTTCATTAACCCTTCAATTGCGGATCATCTGCTTAACATTAAACTTACAATTTCAGAAATGACTCAGACAACAAATCTGAGGAGCAGTAAAATTTTCAGGGAAGGTCTAATTTTAAAAAAAATAATTAAATCAGAAATGCTTACTGATAAGCTTATGATGAAATAAGGGGTTAAATATTTATCCCCCTCTTGATGTGTTTTTCACCAAGGTATTTTAATTTTTACTCCTACATTACTATTTTGACTGCAAAATTAAAGCTAAGTAACTGAGTTACTACGAAAAGACTAAGTGAAACTTTGAACCCAGTTAAGCTAATGAGTTTGATCATCAGCTCTAGTGCACTACAGTCAACTTCGCTGAAAAATACTTCTTTCTTACTGGCTGTAGCACACAAGCCACTCTTTCCAAAGTCTGAAAGGTTCAAATACTACTAGTAGTAATAATAAAAAAATCAGTTTGCGAGTCTTTGTAATCTTTTTCCTCTGAAAAGAAAGACTACAATTTTTAAATTCAAGTGTGCAATTCTCTCCCTGCTTCCTCCCATGCCTTTTTTTTTTTTTTTAAATGGAAACCTAAAAACTACCCTCATACAAATCCACACAGTCCAGAAGGGAAGCAATTTTTATTTCAACTGGCTAAGTTGCTCCTTTTTTCTTACCATCAGTACAAATCAAAAGACCTAGAATAAAAACCATTGATAAAAACACCCAAATACAGACATGGTGACTGATCAATCAAGATATCAACCCGCCCATCTAAATTCTGAGAGTCCCAGTATTTGAAATACTCTTGGAAGGACACACACATAAAAACACCTCATAATCATTTGTGCATGTTATCTTTCTGCAGGTTAAATACATGCGACATCTAGAACACTACAGGAAGATATTTATATTAGCTATTACAGTTTTACTCTTATTTCCAAACAATAAGCGCACTGCATATGTACAGCACAGACTGTACAGCCATTGCCATAATAAAAGTCAAGAGCCATAACAAACAATGATTTTAGTCCAAGATGCTCAGCAAAGGTTAAAAAAATTGCTTGCTCAATTCCATCTGAAATTTGAATGTTCTAAAAAATTACTAGTTTAGATTTCTTGCTCACAAAGCTTCCATGGAATATTAATTTCTCAGGTTAATTATTCTATATTAACTGAATATTTAATTTGATGGATTAAGAACACATGTGCATTTGATATTCATGCACAGTTGTCTAGTTGGGAATATCACTTCTCTCCTTCCTAACTGAGTAAGTGTCATTTTCAATTAGAGGGGCTTCAGAAAGCAACAAAATTGTATCTTGGAAAAGGAGGACCAATTTAAGACAGGTGGCTGATGAACAGGTTTAGGGATTTTTCCAAACTGATGAATGTTTTTCCCCCTGGTGACATCCATATTTTGCTGAGGTCTCATTACTAAAAATCAGGCCACTATTAAGATTTGTTGGCTGTGTATAAAATTAAAATTTCATTTTCTGTCAACACCTTCTACATAGTAACTGAATATGAAAACATACGCCAAGCTGTAAGGGTACAGTCATAAAAGTTCTAGTTGAAGTATTTTCTTACTTCGCGAGATAGGCCACTACCACTATATTCTTACTTATCCACATCATACCTCTGACCAAAGATACTCAACGTACATTGAATTCTGCGTTTTGGCTCTTGTTTAGAGCCCATTTGGAAAAAAGTGTCAGACAGGTTTAATTTGACAAAATAAAATAGTTGGCATTCCAGAGCATTTAATTGGCTTTGAAGACTGAATACAGGTCAATGCGTGTTCATATTTTAGCAAAACAGCTTCTTTCACTCTTAGGTTCCTCAGAGAGGCTGTGAAGGCTGAATATTCTTGCTATTTTCTTTTGGACTATTCCAGATGCTGACTTATTTTTCTAAATTCCAAATGACTAGCTCTTCATCTCTACCCCCAACAGCACATACATATTTCCACTGTCGTAACGATATACGGGAAATATTTACATCATAATACCCCTGTTACAACAGCAAAAACTTAGTTAACTAAGTCCTTCTGGGAATAAGGTGCTTAACCTTTTATGTAAGTAGTACTCACATGAAGTTGATAAACAGTTTTGTTTCAATTTTGGATTTTTTTTGTAATATGTCACCCTTTCTGAAGAGAAAAATTGAGTCGGTTTCTGTAGGTGTAAGGTGTAAAGTAAACAAGAAGTTAACTATTGTGTAAGGTTTATGATATGACACACAACCATACCAAAATCTAAAGTTGTTGACAAATTACTTTTGGTATATGTATTGTTTATTCCACAGTGTCAAGGCACATTTTACTAATTTCCATATGTAATGAAAAAGAGCAAGAATTTATGTAACCAACTTAAAAGAGATGGAAAACTGTAAAACCAGCAACAAGGGAAGCTATACTGCATGTTCACTACTATCAAGAGAGACTGGAACAAGGGAAAGACAAGTATAACCATGATGCTCAGCAATAATGAGAAAGAAAGGGATAGAGAAATTATAAAAATCAGAAAAGGTGAATGAGTATTGCCATTTTTAAGTGCCAGCAGAACAAGAGTGAGAATGATCTGCAATCTAAGAATATAATTTAGGAGCAGCGGGAGAGATGCAAGAAGGGAAACCTGGCTGATTCAGTAGTTAGTCAGAAAAAAGTGACATTTCAGGCTATTTTTTCCAAACCTTCCTTCTTCCCCGTTCCTCTTCCAACGTGTGCAGAAAAGCACTAAAAACTTCCCCCCCTACACTCAAGCCCCCGGTAACTGCCTGAGATATGTGACAATTAGAGCACAGAAATGGATTTCCAGCAAAGAAGAAAGTAAAAATGACTCCGCTGGGTGAGGCCAAAGGTTTGCCTGAGCGAGAATCCCATCTGATTCCCAGCAGCTGATACTGGATATCCAGGAGAGACCATAACCAACAGGTGAGCGCTGTGAGACCTCCCAAGGCCGTTCACCCAGCTGTCACTTTTGGGGACTGCAGAGACTTCCCCAGAGGGAAGTAATCATTAACTTTGTAATCAATAGCTCTGGAGTTCCTCTCAAATTTGTCCCATCTCATGCCAAGCAAGGAAATAAAAATAACTGAAGTGTTCTACAGATAGCAATCCACTGTCGGTAATATTTTTTTAATATTACATTACTCAACATTTGAATTTAGGTAGATAACCGAGTTCAATGACAGTTACAGAAGTCAAGGACATACCGCAGGAAAACATTTCTATTCTCCACCTTTTCCTTCTTTAGCTATAAAAGTAATATATCCACACAACACAAAGACTACAAAGATCCTGTAATGCAGAGCAAGATGTGTGAATGCAGGGGGAGAAGAGAATAGTTAGAACAGTCAGATTCAAGCCAAAAGATTGTTTGGACAGACAAGTCTACAGCACACTCACAACATGGTGATTAACCTGCTGCACCTCCCATACGACTTTGGAGAGAATTTCAGCCATGACTTTGATTGAAGTCCTTTGAAGCTAGGAACTAACTACTGCTCACCATTTATGTAATTGTTCTCCAAAAAAACCACACAGAGTCAAGATTCATCTAAACCTTAATTTTTGAATCTAGATTCAGAGAGATTCTGATTCTATTTCAAAGATCAATTTCTGATCCATAGCTTTAAATTCCCTTGCAGATTTTCTAGCTTTCTCCCTAAACACCCTTAAATGTAATGCCTTTCAGAAACTGGAATAATATAGGATCCTTTATTCCCAAGAAAAACATGACAGATCACAGCGGCCAGATTCATTCATCTTGTGGCACAGGTCTTCAAATACGAATGTCGTGTATCAGCCAGAAGTCCCTCTGTATTTCAAACATACTGTTCAGTTGCAAGCAGGGTGTTGACATTGGCAATAGATACTCCCCCACACCACCCAGTCACAAAATTGCTTAGTTCAGGACCGAATGCAGATAGGATACAAAGGAGGAGACTGTAGATACAACCATCCCAAACAGAACAATGGTAAGAGCTATTTGGAGACTTTTCAGTTATACATTAACACAACTGCAAGGAAAACCTGCAGCCTCACCTCTCTTGAGTCCTTGAAGCACACAGCTGTCTCAGCAGTCCCAACATTCTTCAACTTCAAACCCGGGATGACAACATGAACATAATGCTGCCAGTAACCCTTATCTCTATTTATGGTAGCTTTTACCAGCCACTAGTAATACCCAACACATCAGTTAGGCATCTGACTCACAGAGCACCCTCAGGCACCTTAAGGTCATTAACTTTCTCAGCACCTGCTGCACTTTTCCAATCTCTTCTAGGCACATTTCTATCAAAAGACCACAGAAGCCCACACATAGTATCATCTAATCATGACAGTGATGAGCCTTCACATTTAGTGCATCTCTCACCATTGGAGAATTAGACCTCTGGCTGAACAAACCTGGTTTATGACCAGACAGTTGTACAGCACCCCCCGCTTTAAGGCTGTTTATGACTTGCTCATGGCAGCAGAATGATACTAGATATGGCACTGTTTCCTTTCTGCTCTCAGCATTGACCACTCTTCCTCTCACTCCTGGCCTTCCTGCCCAGCTGGCCCTAAGAAGAGCTGCTATTAGAGAGCAGGTAATGGTGTATGCCACTGGATGTTCCAATTTGCCTTTTGCATGGAAAGTTACACGAGAAAAAAAAATGGGAGAAGCATAAGTAAATGGGTAAGTGAATTAGGGACAGAGAACATTTTTTTGAAAACACTCATGCTTTACGGCTTGCTTAACCGCTTGCTACTGTAGTCACCTCTTGAATAGCTCCTCAAAGCATAATAATGCTTTCATCAACAGACTTCAAATACAAACCCCAAGGCTGTTTTGAGATTAAACTGATGCAAGCAGCCCCATGTGATTATTAAACATATAATAAGGTGGCAAAATAAGCAGTGGGTATACACAATAAGTATAGAATTTTGTAACAGTCCTGGCTGAAGACCCTCAAGGTAAATACTGAAGGGCTGCACCCAAACTTAGGAAACCCTTTTGCAAATTTAAGTCTGCAGTATTACCCCATGCTAAATGGCTGAAAGGGAAAAATCAGAAGTTCCGCTTGCCAGGCCTACAGTTGAGCCAACAAATCACAAGTCCTCTGGAGTGGCAAAATTTCACAACCTTTCACAGCACCGGAACCCATTTATCAAACTAATTCCGTGCTGCATGATTTCTTATGAAACGAAAATACACTGAGAAGCGTGGTGGGGAGAAGTGCAGTAGGCTGAAGGTAAGAAATCCAAACTCAAAATTATGTATGTATATTAATAATCATTGTTTTCACTCCCTGCACAATGCTTGAACCACTGGGAGGAAATAAAGACTTGCTTGCAATTACAGTGCCTTTTATCAGAACAGACTTTGATTTCACATAGTCACAGTCACATGGGCTACTCCTCCTCCCCACCGCCCCTCAATTTTGCCACCTTTCATTTTGTACATCCAGCACCTGTACTGTCCCAGGAGGCATCCTCAGCTGACTCACATGCCCTGAGGTCATTCATAAAAGCCATATAATAAAATTGTCAGTGATTAAGTGCTCTAATCTATATAGGGGTAATTATAAGTGCACCACCTGTACACTCTCAGCTAACAGAAAACAGTTGTTTAGCACCCTTCAGTCCAAAATTCAAAAGCACCCTGCAGTTCCTGAAATACAATGGTCGCAGTTGTTATTCAGATGTTATGCTGGCCTCATCTGGGAAGCGACAGGAATTCAAGTTTTTGAACTGAGACCTCTCCATCTCAGTCCTTATTTTACCCAGAGGGACCTAGTGAACTACCCTACTGTGCTAGGTAATCTCCCACGCATTAATTTGAGCCAACAGAAAAAAGACTGACACATTACCCTACTCCTTTACGAGCAAAAAGGATGCAAGCCAAGGCATATTCTGTATGACGCCCAACAGAAGCATTTCTTTAAAGTAAAACCTATTTACTATATACTCAATGACTGATTCTAAATTGCAGCCACCTCTACGGCAAAAGGGCTCCTATGCTACAATTTATGAAAGAAAAAAAATAAATTAGATTTTAAGTAAGACGTAGCATTGGCACTAAGGTAGAAAAGCACCAAGTCTTCAGCAGAGTTCAGGCCTAAATACTGAATTCATTCACTAGCTGTTACATCTGCACACATTCATCTGATATGCTATGAAGGCCCTTTCTCTTGCTCTTCCCAGCTTCTGAAACTAAGAGTATTTTCTATCACCTCAAAAATCTGCTTTTTTGAGATAAGTGGCAAAAAGTTGCCCAAAAATAACAGAAAAGAGAGTCAGCATCCACTGATCCAAGTTTTAGCCCAGAAGGTATGTAATTCAGACACCTGGACTTTGAAAATCTAGTTATTAATTACTGAAAAATCTAGTTTTTAATGACTGTGATATTAATCATGACAGAGCTGAATTGCAAAAAAAGTTTAATGTAAGTTATGCCTTATGAGCAGTAGTGACACAAGCACCGCCTCTTTAATTGACATATAGAAAAATCACCAGACATTTCTGTGCACATACGCAATTGCTGCGTTCATTTCTTAACACACTGTGAAGATCAACATACACATCTTCACACTTTTGGGGTGCACCTCACAAACAGCAGACCACCAAAGGTCTCGTCTAGAAAACACTTTGTTTCCTTAGATTTTGCAGTGCTGAATTCTACATATCACAGCTCCTCAGCTGTTAATCATAAGAACACAACTGGAGAGATTAACCTGCAGCTCTGTCCTACCAGCTGGAAGCAATGCATTGCCTGATGAGGATTTAATGCTGTTTCACATTAACATCCAGTGCTGCAATGACAAACTGGAAAGCACAATCCGATCAGAGTCCAAAGACGCACTCCAAGTCTTTTCCTACTCTTCTGACCTCTGTAATTGTGCTGTGTATGTAATTTCACTCAATAACATTAACAAAAGTTGTACAAACAAAGCAAATTAGAGGGAAAAGAATCTTATGTCTTCAATACCCCCTAGAAAATTGGCTAAATGGCATTTTACTGCTGGTTCTAAAGGAAAGGAAAAGAAAATGCCAAAAACGATAACGCTTATAACTAGTATTTTCTCAGCTCACATGGGACTAAAGGGACTTTTTAACTCCCCCCCATCCTTCCAGGTTGAGACACCTTGACGAAGTACCTCCCCGTTCCCCAGAAGCTCCAGCTCTATCAACACTGTTCCCCAAAGCACAAACTTTTCCCAAAACTTTACCCCCCCAGGGGCAGTGGGGGGCCTGGCAGGGGATCCCCCGAGCTCCGGCGGCCGCGGGAAGCCTCTCGGGACCCTCCTCCCGCCAGGGACTTACCGCCGGTGAGCAGAGCCAGGGGCACGGCGATGACCGTGGCGACGACGGCGACCCCCAGGATCCCCAGCAGCCACTTCACGAAGGTCTGCAAGGAGAAGTGCCGTCAGGAGGCAGCCGGGGCTGCCCGTCCGCCCAACAACCCCCCTCGGTCCCTAACCCACCTTCATGGCGCGGTGCAGCGGAGCAGAGCGGCGGGGCCAGCGCAGAGGAGCGCGGCGTGCGGGCGGTGCCGGTGCCCGGGGCGCAGGAGCGGAGCGGGGCGCGGGGGGGCCGGCGGTGCACGGCTCCGCAGCGCTGCCGCTGCCCTCGGGGGGTTTCCCGTGAGCGGCGGGAGGGGGCGGGGGGGGCCGGGGGCGGCAGCCGCTTGCAGGAAGCAGGGCCCGCCGGGCAGCGGGAGCTTGTGCAAGATCGCGGGTTTCCTGCTGGCTCTGCAGCTTCGCCTGTTGTTTGGTGGTTTGATTGTTTGGTGTTGTTTTTTTTTTTTTTTTTTTGAGCCGCGGTTTCTCCTTCAGTTCAAACACCCGGAGCGCGGTGACACGGGTGTACGTTAAAGGGGAGGGACCTTTGACACTGAGAGGGTTTCTGTAGGAAATCAGATAAGGGCCACACAGAGGCCCCAGAAGTCAAATGCCTTCAAACGCTAATGGCAAAGCTCCTCAGGCTTTGATAACACAAGCAGTTACTGTAAAGTTTCTGCTCTTTGAATTTATCTCTCTGGCAATCAAGTCATGGAAAGACTGACAAAATTGCAGGAAGGGCTTACATATATTTCTTTCGTACTGGATCTTGGCATAAAAGAGGGATGGATGTGCATAAAAGAGGGATGGATTAACACTAATTTCTGTGTATAGGTAAATCCACTTCTATAAAGTAAAATCACAGTGAAATGGCAGTCTCTAACGTTACTTTTCAAAGTAGTAGTTTATATATGCTGAGATGCTTGACCAGAGTTTCAGAATGTCTTACAGCTCCACTTAAATATCTAACTGTGCACTTGCTCATCTTACCAACAACAATAAAAAAAAAACCCACAAGCCCCCGTCCTTGGGGTGAATTTTCCTTTTCCCATTGAGTAGGAATCACAACATACGTATAATTCAGCCAATCTGTGCTTTGTTTTCTAAACATTTAAGTAGTGATCATCACTGTGTCTCAAAGTATGGTACAGTCAAATTATCTCAGTGCTGTGATAAAATGCACCTGAATATTACCAAGCTTTTCATAGCCAAGTTGCATCTTAATAATGTTTTGAGAGATTATCTAGAAGGTTTTAATGGTTCTCAGTGGTTAACTAAGACAAAAAGAAGACCTACGCTGACAAAGCATATGCCCAGCTTCTGCTAGCTTCAGTGGGTACACTGAATTTTAAGTACCTTTAGAAATCTGGATTCTTGTATCTAGACCAAAATGTCTAATAATGGACAGTGCCTCTGACTCTGGTCATGCCAGAGAGGCTTATGGGACCTTCAGAACCTTATGGGCTTCAGAACCACCTGAGGGATTCAGTAAGAGTCAATATAGCAGAATATGTTTTCCATTTAGTTGTGATGGTTCCTAGCAGTGATTCTGTGCACATTTGAAAAATCTCAGATTCCTCCTGTCGGATCAAAATACCTGTGGTCCCAAAAAAGATTGTAATGGTTGCGCTTCTGGTGCTCTGTCAGATTGTGTTTTGTGATAGCCTGAGACTTAAAAAGTTGCTCCAGCTAAATATTTCAAATTACTTTATACCATGTTTTGCAATCAGATATATATTAATATGATGCCGAGAGATTAAGTAAATGAATATCCAGCAGTGGCTGCTACACAATAAAGTTGGAGAAGCCATAGCTGTTCATCAAATTGTAGGCTGAACACAAAAGTATTCATAAAGTAGTTGTATAATTAAGAAGAGCTACTTACTAGAAAGAACCAAAACACAGCTTTCAGCCTGAAGGTTGCCAGTTGGTGGGCCTGCCAGATGTGATGTCTCCTTCAGACTATTAGCCTCAGTGAAACTCAAGACTTTGTTAAAAGTCTGTTTATATATTTGAGTCTTTCCTCCAGAAATATTTGGAGAAGTCAAACAGGAAAAAAGGAAAACATAAGGTCTCCCTGCAGGACAAAAAAAAATAATATTGTTTGCGACTAAAATGTACACAGTCTAGTTTACAGGTGCAATAATGTGTTCCAGATGTCTCAATGTGTGGCTATGGGAGACAAAATATGTGCTGGAGAAAGTTTTATACTGATTCAGTGGCTCCCTTCAAATGTGCTGTGAGGAAGAGACGGCAGAACTAGAACTGGGGAGTGTTCAAGTTCTGTTTGACTAAGTGTGTCTTTTGATACTAAATATATTAAAAATGTCTTTTTTTTTTTTCAGAAAAACCTTCTCTTTGTTTCTTTGCATTTTTAGGCTGAAATGGCATAAGGACGGTTTTGTAATTCATCTTTACACTGGTTCTAGTTAGAGGATTGTGAAGAGAGTATTAACAGTAAATCAGGAAAGCAAATGAGAAATAAAAGCCCTGTTTTCTGACGTTATGTCATTGGGACGACCATTGTGGCTAGTAGCGGCTGTCATTCAGTTCTTTCAAGTTTATGTATTTTTCTTTACAAAATTAATTTCCTGGCAATGTAAGATTCTTGCCACATGTTCTCAGAGCACAGTTGAATGGTTGGAGTATCTCAGGTTTCTGTTAATGTTTATTGTATTAATTCCAATTAGTTGCCTTGTTTTGCTTCAGTATGCTTATTTTTACAGATACTTAGGAAATAGGGTGGAAGAGGAAGGCACACCCAGCATATAAAGGACAGTTAATGAAGCAGATAATACTGGGAACACTTTTTAACATAAGGCCACCTGTAAGTTCTAAGCAGCACATGTGCAGACACACAGAGGACTCTAGATACACATGTGAGTTCATGGAATATGGAATTGTAGAAGGTGTACATACGCTATACAGTCAAAACATCTGGGCCAGTGGTACTATTTTCATACAACTTAAAGAAGGTATAAGGTTCAGTTTTCTGGTAGAGTGAAGAAGTCGGCATAGAGTGGATGGAAACAAAAAAATAATTAAGTTTATGCACCATAAACTGCATCTATGATACATTTACAATGTATTTCAAATAAAATGGGACCCATACGCTGTTTTGTAGACTTAAAACTCACACCAGGTGCAGAGGGACATCATAACTGTGCCATCTTCTATAGCACGCCAATCAAGACCTCTCATACACATCAGGGTATGTGATTTTAATAAGCTGAACACAGTTTGGGTTTTTGACTCGAAGATGAATGTTTATGAGAGTGGATGAGGGTGTAGCCCTGTAGGTAATGCTGGTACATGCTCCTGAGCGTGATTCCTTTAAGCAGTCCCACTTCCCTTCCTTTAATTGCTGAGAGCAAATTGAAGCCCCCCTCATACAAGCAGCAGCACACAGGAAATACAATCTACACAATAACTGATAGCTGTTGCTCCATTGCCTGAAGACTTTGAAAACCGTCTATTATTTAAAAGGAATCTTCAGGCCACTCTCTTCCTAAATTTCTCTAGCAATGTACCACCCACAGCATGTAAGGCCTAGAATTATCTCTCTCCCTTACTAGAGTACAAAATTAAGATTAAAACATAAACAGCAATTCTCTCTAGGCTTGAATGCTGCAGCTAGTCTGCCCTCTCTCAGCCTGCAGACATGGGGAGCTATTGTCCAGTAAAGACACTTTTGAAGAGGTGACTGCAGCTTATTTCTCACTATGTTTGTACCACTCACTGAATTCCATCTAGTGTGTATAAGAAATACCCAGCACATACCTCATTTTTGATCCCATATGGACTTGCTCTGTGATTTCAGGATATATAAGTCCTAGTCCTGTTGAGCTAAAACATGTGTTTGGAACTTCTGGAACATGCTCACTTCTGACGAAAGGGTGTCTTTTGAGTCATGATCTAGACTGGGACTCAAAAAATTGGAGGTTAAATAATTTTGCTGTGTTTCAGACAAGCTGCATAATTTTTGAGAAAATAATTTATACCTCTGTTCCTAAAAGTATATAATTTGCAAAAGTGTGGGAAAACAGTATTTTCATAGCTGACAAAGCCATCAAATACAGTGCTGTCAGACACTACAGGAAAATGGATTTGTAACTGAGGAATCCTGTCCTGCAGAGCACTAAATAGTGTGCATAGTGGAACAAAACATTTTAAAGACAATTACTCAGTCTATGGAAATAGAAGAGTTAACTGTTTGTACCATTTCAGCCTGGACCCTGTGGATCCAACTGTGTGTAACAATCTTTTTCAGTTCCAGAAATGCTTGGAACCAAACCACTGTGTACAAATGGGATTAAATAATCAATAAATATGTATACGTTCCTTCCCCCTGCCCCCTTTTTTTAATCCCCAGTGGTATTTTGGATACTACAATGGATTTTTTTAGTGCACGATTCTATTGAGTTTTAATTGTTTAAAGTTGGGATGTTAGAAAAGCTCTCTGTTGCTGTCAAGAAGCTTTTCTAGATGCCAAGTTGGGTATGGTCAGTCCTGATCTGAAATTACAGAATATTGGTTCCTGTAGCACTTTGGGAGGACAATCTAATCTTATTTTTTCAGAAATTGTAGACAGTGAAAGTTTCAGATGTCTCTAAAAAATGAGACACAAAACAATACTAATTATTCCTAGCAAAAGTTATAGGTTCCAATTCTGATTCAACAATGCTTCTGCTTCACATTGACTTCTACTAGATATTTGCTAAGCCTGTTGGCTTTCTCTTAAACCACTTGCCCTTTAAGGACATTTTAATATAGATACCTGGCATACTGCTATTATAGCAAGGGAGAAAAGGGGGTTTGGGGAGTCATCAGAAGAAAGAGGTGCATAACAGCACCTGAAGGTATGAGAGTTGCAGCTAATACCGTACCTACAAAAAGCATGCCCTGGCCAGCTGAGACTATAAGAGTTTGGATTGCTAGAAGCACTGTGATCTGTGAGCGAAGTGTTCTGTCAGCATAATGGAGAAGGCACAGGTTACTGACATGAGTTGTGCTTGTAGGTTACAGTATGATGCTGCTAAATGCAAGAGATGACAGACAAGGTGGTTCTCGGAGAAAGAAGGAAGAAAAGAATACAACACAGATGAGTGACCCCAGGACCATTTAAGTTCGCTTTACTTGGCAATCTTATAAAATTTGAAGAAATTATGTGGCAGTTTCCACTACTAGTGGAGTATATTGCACTTAGTATTTTTCAAAGTTGTCCTCCTGCTTTTGCTGAGAAACAAGAATTTTGCTAACGAAGAACACTTGTCTGTTCTGTCTTTTTTCCCTCTCTAGCTTCATCTTCCTTGATTTCTTTTCCAACTAAAGATAATTCAAAGTTCACACAGCTGTTTTCTGAGAATCATTATGGAGAAAATGGGACAAAACAAAATGTTGTTTGTTTTATCATTCCAAACAAACCACTTCAATGATCTCAGTGACGCTGAAATATTAGAATAAAATGAAATGGAGTGCAAAGAGGCACAAGGGTTATACACATGAAAAGTCAACAGAAAAGAAGCTTGAAAAAATTTATTTAAGGCTATCATTTAATGTCCTTAAAGCTTAGCCTTTTTATAACAAAGGTTTTAAGAGGGATATTCACTTCTCAGGCATTTGTAACTGCCAGCCCCTTATAAATAACACATCTAATTAGTGATTGAATCCTTTGTGTGTAGAAGTCAACTTTTTAGAAAAATAATTTTATCATTAAATATAAATGGAGTTACTCCAGTCCTAATAAATGGAAAATATGAAGATATGGAACTTTCATAGTCTTAAAGCTGTTAAGATAACCATCCCTTAGACAATAGGTTTTCCATATATAAACCTTTGGCAACACTAAACTATAGTACAATTATTTCCTGGCATGCAAGATGACGTAGCTTTGTTACACCCAATGTAAATGACAGAATACAGATTTCAGAATCTCTTAATAACTGGCAGTTGATGCAATGAAGATTTTCATTTATCCCATTTTTATTCTGCGTTTTTACTGGTATTCCTCCAAAAGGTCCCTGGAAAAAAAAACAGCAGAAATTAGGACGTATTATAAATCTCCCAGGATGTATGAAATACGTGTGGAACATATTTTTTCTGTTTAAGAGTTAGCAGATGTTAGTTCCAGAGACCCCTCAATGCCTCTCTCTAATAACAACTTGAAAACAAGTATTCCTAAAGGAAAAGCTTTTGAATAGTTTCTAATAGATTATTTTCCTAAATTGTTTCTTTCAATGCTAAACTGCAAACAAACACAAAAATATTAAAATTTTAATAAAAACTATATTTTAACTATAACTTCTAAATTTTTTGAGACAATATTGGTTGTTTCAGGTTTCCAAGATCAACCAGTCATTTTGGGTGCTTCAATAGTCAAGAGACTAAAAGGAATTAATTTTTACAGAGTGGACATCCAACATTTTAAAAAATCTGGCCACTCACATGTGTCTTGAGTTGGCATTTTATTATTTTTGAAATACTTTGTTAATGTTAACAAATAATTCTTCAATAATAACCTGTTCACAGAGTTCAGATAGAAAATGTTGCTTTTCCAACAGCATTTGCCTATATACAGGCAAACTAAAGCAAGGTTCTTAAATAGCTAGCTTTCAGGAGCTCAGATTACAGTGCCCTACTACCTAAGACAAGCCACAATTTAAGGCAGTGTTTTATATCATGGTCTTTAAAGAATAATCAATTTGGTGTAATTTTACCAACAAATATTTCTGATTTTATAATGCCCGTGCAAATGAGAGTTTTATTTTTCAGTAATTCAATATGACCTCACTTCTGGTAACATTCAGTGGTGAAACTCCCATCAAGTTAAATAGGAAACTATTAAATAGGTTCACCACTGATGCAAAATACAAATTATATTTGAAATGAGTTCTGTTTAGTGTCTTATCCTTGTTCAGCACTGTCTGTAATAAAGTTTGTAATAGTTACAGATATGTCAATAGTTAAGAGAAAAATAAGCAGTATTTTCTGTATGTATGACAAATACATTTAAACCCCCCGTATTTTAAGAATAAGACAATCAAAATTCAGGCACCTTTGGGTAACTTTGGTGTTAATCAGCCATTTTAGGAACTCTTTGGCAGCCATGTCATCAAGGACTTTGTTGATATCACTCGTGAAAGTGCCATCTGCATGTCTTCGGCCCATTTCTTCGGCCACAAGAGCTTTTTCTGGGAAACTTCAAAGGGAAGAAATTATCAAACAATTTGCAGATCAAAACAAACTATTTAAAGGGCCTCATTACAGGATTCTAACACACTACACATTTTCTGTGATTTTAAGGAGTTAGGAGTTGAGCCTGATGTTATGGCTCAGTACAGCAAGATATCAGAATATCTTTTGAGGCATTATTTTAGCAACAGAATAAAGCATGGAAGTCTCCCTTTGTCAGATGAGGACTGTTCCTTCAGGTGAGTCTAAATTCCTCTCTAGCATTTTTTGAAAAAGCTGTACATGCAAAAACATATCTCAGTCTGCAGTGCCTATGCCAAGCAGACTAGGCATCAATAAAACACACAGTAGATTTACCAAGAATCATTATTTAAGAAATATCACAACTAAAACATCATAGTCAAATCTTCATACTTTTTTTTTTCCATTTTAATTGGACTTAAGTCCTAGTTATATATTTACAATTATATTGCATAAGTATTTAGATATTAAGAGTAGCAACTTTTTCGGGGGGTTAAAATAACTGAATTACAACACTTGTATAAAATCTATGTGCTTGTCCACTGTACATTATATATTTAGAATCAGATCCTGATTCTTGCTCTATTGTTTTTTGACTGCTGGAAAACCATTATGCTAAGGGCCTGATTTAGAAAACTGTCCTTTCTTGTTTCATCTCATCAAATACAGGAAGATTTTAATGGGTTCCTTTAAGATGGGCTGATGCTGAAGTACACTGTGTTCTGGGACCAGTGACAGGGAGACTGGTTCTTCTCATGCAATAATTTCAGGGAAGGCTATATAGAAGTTTAACCACAAATAATACTAAATATTGGGAAGCAGAATGGTGGTCTACATTTAATTGTCCATCTAGGTTTCTAATCTCAGTTCGTCATAGCTAGGTTGTAATCTCTCTCTCTTACAAATACTGAAATACCCTATTTCTGTTCATGAAAATAAAACCATGACAGAAAAACAACTGCAAGTCTGAACATCGCTATGAGGCGGCACCAGCCTTTCCCTTCTCTATATAGCTGACCTCATTTATTTAACTCTGTTTTTTCAGGAAATTGTAATTATTTACAAAATTTACTTTTAAGTCTTCCTTGACTACAACACACAATCTTGTCTTACATATTACATTTTATTGTTATTTATTATTTTTATGTAGTGCGAGAGACTTACATAGTACTTTACAGCTGGTATAATATATAATCAGAGGATGCACTGAAATCCCTGCCCCGAAGAGCTTACAGTCAAAAGGCACAAGTAAGTACAGAACGATTAAAAGGTGGGGAGTGGCATGTGCATGTTGTATCTCCTAACCATGCAGAGTTACAAATATGATGAGACAGAAGGTGCCTGCAGGAGGTAAGGTAAGGCCATTTTAAGTGCAAGACTATAATGAAAAAAGATGTGAAGCCATGAGTGAGTAGATGAAGTCAACAGGCTTGAGAAATCTGCAATGAGTATGTGGAGAACAAGATAGTAATGAAAGGAATCAGAGACATAGGTAGGTCAAAATTGAGGAGCACTGCATCCAGCAAACTGTGAACCATTGCAAAAAAAATAGAGGTGTCTTAAAAAGGAATCTAAGTCAGAGTTGTAGTTATTTTGACAGTAGCAACTTGAGGAGACTTTGTGGAGCATAGGAAGAGGGAAAGAAGTAAAGAAGTCATCAGTTACTGCTGGGAATGATCACCAGCGCATGGAGTACAGCTGATGACATTGGTAAGAACTTAATCTTGGAAAGATTGCAGAGGAAAAGATTGACTGTGAAAGGGAAAAAAAGAGAAAGTAATTTAAGATGACACAGACTTGAATCATCTCAATGATACTTAAGGAGACTGTAAGCAATGTTACATGAAGGGGAAAAGGTGGTAGTTAGAGGAAGGTCTGATTTAGTTTTAGATATGTTGACCTTAACTATAACTTGACCTTTTAGAGTGTAACAGCATACTGAACAGGTTTGTTTAAATCTGTATTTGAATGTAATAACTTAAAGTGGTAATCTAACACCCACAGAATATCTTCTATTACAAAAGAAAAACATGAAGTACAGCAAGAATGATCAAAAACACATCAAGGCATTTAATCAGACTTGATTTCTAACTCCAAAAGCAAGGCAAAATTTAATAATATGAATGGATGGATTCTTACTCTCTTCTTCCTCGTCCATTCACTAACCAAGCAATGAACTCTTTGGCAGCTTGACCTTCCAAATAAGAGGTGATATCACTGGTGTAGGTGCCTTCAGCATGTCTCTCGAATTCAGCATGACGCTTGGAGATCGCATTGCTGAAAGAAGAGCAATACTTCTAGGAGCAGACTGCATAATTTTTTTTTAACCTTTATTGATTTATATTTCCCACCCACCAGACTAGCATCTCTTTTTAGGGGAAGGGGCTTTTTTTGCTTCTCAAATTACTCTTGGCATTTTTTTTTTCTTGATATCTTTCAGTTCTGAAGGCATTGTCTGTACTATGCAATACAATTTTGTGCAGAGATGCCTGAACTATTTTTGAACAAATCAAATCAGGTGCTGAAAGCCAATATAGCTCCATTGGAATGGTCTTCTGATAGATTAATTAGCTATGATCAACTAACTGTATTGTATTCTACAGACATACTTTTTGTTACCTCTTGTGTTAACCTAAAAATTTCCATTTAGCCACTCCTACCTTCATCTTCATTATTTCTTAGCCAAACTACTCAGACTCAATTCCTTTTGAATTTACATTTTGAATTGTTTTGTGAATGCCCTTTTAATTGTCATTCTGACCAACTGATAATCTTGGAACAATTTCAAGCTTGATCACCTCCAGTTTAATAAAGACAGTTGCCTTCGGCCTTTCTAAACCTCATTGTGCTTCTTTCTCTGATGTAGCACAAAATTATGTTACACTAGCCCTTAAGAAGGCAAACTGCACTGAGAAGTAGACAGACATATTATGGAATATTTTCCATGAATAAGATCCCTAGCATTTCTATTTCAGAATTTGCTAATTTCTGCCCAATTTTCAGGGCCTCTAGCTCTTACTATTATTTTTTATCTTCTTCGGATTTCACCATTCCTCCTAATTTAGTACCATCTGCACTTTTCATCAGCATGCTAACTGGAATTGTTTGGAACATTTTTAATGAAACATTAATTTTGTTGAGATATGCTGTTTCATTGAAGCTGAAACATTATTACAGATTTGTTACTGATATTGACAGTGTTTTGATCGGAAGGATCTTTGTGATCTGGGCTGTCCTCTTTGGAATTTCTGACAAAAGAAAGAATGAATATAGGTATTTCAATCTGTTTTGCAGTAACACTTACTGGGGTTTTATTTGTTTCAAATTTCAAGCCCTCCCAATATCCCCCAAAAACATTGTTAAGAAACAAAATTCTGGCCTCCGGCAGGTCTTGTGTTCTTCTTTCCTGTAATGGGTGGTTTATGTAACATGGGACTGAGGGCTGAGCATTTTATCGTGTTTTATCAGCTCTCTGCAAATTGGTGCCTGGTCATTTCCCTTTCATTAGCCTTCTCTCTGGTTTTCTTTTCCTCAACATAATGGGGTTTTTTTGCTTCAGCCTTTTTCTATACCAAGTTTTTCTTTTTCTGTTATTCTCTACTCTCCTTTAACACTTGAAATGTCCTTTTTGAAATCTATTCTCATGCTGTTGCATTACTTGAAGCCATTGCACATAGCAATAGAACACAGGTGCAGGAATGAATAAATATCGAGATGTTTCCTCTTTCCTTATAAAAAGCAGGTGCAAGATAATTTCTTTTGATAGGTATTTCTTGGATTATGGTAATATTGTAAATAATACCAGTTGTTTTCTTTCTTATTTAACAGCAAATGAGCTCGAGCTGGTTTAGAGTGACAAGTTGTGGCAACCAGAATACCTTGAGAGCTGGTCCGGGAATTTGTCACTTTCTTTGTCCTCCTGTCCTTGTTGGCTGTAGTGGAATTCCACAATCATTAGATCATTATTACCAGTACATTGCAGAGCATGCATAAACTGATAAGATTTTATTGGTTATTATTTAAATATTATGATAAACAACCACGACTGATAGATGAATATTATAAATAATTTCAGGTGTAAGAATTTAAATTAATACAATATCTAGAAATTGTTACTTTACACTTTAAAGAGTTCCACAGGGATTTAAAAGCATTAATATAATAGATTTTTGTATTCTGTGGACAGATATTCTCTAGAGCTCAGGGCATAGACTTACACACTTTTACATTACTCTTGCTGTCAGCTTGGTGGCTTGTGTTTAATCAAAGTATGTTTTCAGAAAACATGCCAACTCATGCCTTAACAGTATAGTGGTGATATTGGTAAAGTATCCAGTGGTGAAGAAAACTTAAACCTTAACTCCCTTTACACAAATGAAACATCAGGATTGGAGTATGCATAGATAGGAAACATTTATTAAGGCCTGATGATCTAGATCTTTATATTTACATATCTTATTCCTATTGAACTTAATTAACTTACTGAAACAATCTGTACTAAAGAGGCTGAGATAGTCTTTTTAGATGGCATATCAAGTAATATACTGCACTCAATTTATCCAAATCCTGTTGACTGATTTTGCACATATTCCTCGTTTCTAATAACGTATTAACATTGTATATAAATGTTTCTTAAGTACTTTACCTATTTGAAAATTATACATGGTCTGTGATGGGAAGCTGAAATCAAGAAACTGAATTTAGCTAGATTTTTGGCTGTTTCTGTATATGGAGATCTATAGCAATGTGAGCAAAAAGCTTACCCATTTCTTTTAGTGCTCATTAACCATTGCACGAAGTCCTGAGCTCGTCTAGTGTCCAAGTACTTGCTGTAATCACTGGTGAATGTGCCTTGTGAGTGACGTTTAACTTCATTCAGCTGTCTAGATTCATCTAATGGTTCAGACTGGGAAGCTTTGAATGATCTGTGAAAAGTGTAGAACTTGTTAATTGGCAGTGGTTAAAGTACATTCTACAGGTGCATTGACTTTTCTTTTCAAAATATTATTTTATACTCTCACAAAGTAAAAGCAAGTGGCATATTGATCACTAGGTGGCTAGTAAAATGAATCAACATAACAGACTGGATACTGCACAATTACAAGGTCTTCTTGGATAACTAAGGCAGCTATTTGTAATTCCAAAAACTTTTGTGCTATGCTTTGCAATATTAAAAACTTTTGTCAATTCCAATGGTAGATTAAGTACTGTGTAATAGTATATAAAAAAACCCCTATCTTAAGTCATAATAAATTTTGCTTCAAACTGTAAGAAAAAAAAAGTTCAGGCCAAGTGTTTCTAGAAGTTTGATCCAAAGAATTTACCTTGATTTCTCCTCTGTATCCTGAAGAGGATTTTGCCAGCTGCCTTGAACTGTCATTAAAAGGAGCCCAGCAACAAAATAAACACTTTTCATTTTCATTGCCTGTAAAAAACAGAAATAAGGCAACAGAGAAAAATGGAACCGTCTTTACATATGTCTGAATCAATTACATCAAAAAGAGACATCCTTAATGCTGATCTAAACTTGAAGGTATTGGACCCCATGAGGATGAGATCCACGTCCAGGAGATGGAGACTGTAGTGCCTTGGGTAGGCATTCAAAAGGCGCAGTCTCTGTTCTAGAATGCAAGGTGAGCTGAGAGCAACTGCATCCTCACATTCTTTTGTAATACGAAGGTCAAGGTCTGTATCTCCTTTGCTCCATGTTCTGCTGATGCAAAGCATTAGATCTCTTTCTATAATATTGTTTTATTGCAAAACTAGGGTATTGGTGTGTTGTGGTTTTTTTTTTTTGGTTCCCCCCCCCCCCACCTCATTCACTAGAGAAAAAACAAAGAAAATCTCTGTCAAGAGTACTGTCACATTAGCAGCTCCCCATTCTTTAATTCTGGCCCTCTATCTCCTTTTAAAAGTTGTGGGTTGTTTTTTTTTTATTTATTTAAAATAACAGATATTGCAGCAGTAGGCCTCTCAAAGGTCCCTTCCAACCAAGAAGATTCTATGATTCTGTGACTTAAATAATGAGTTATTAATAGGTGTGACTCCTTAGAAAAAAACAACCACCAAACCACACACTGGCTTGTGTTCAATTCATGATGTGTTACGTCAAGTTTTGCTTGTTGCACTATTGACATAATACTTTATTTTTTAATACTTTATTACTTAAGGGCTTCCATTATGGGGCTATATGGGATATACAAGATATGGGGTATATACCTCATATTAATGGTAGTAAACCAAAGCAGAAAATATTGTCTCCCAGATGTAATTCTTATTGTTACAGGTCATCTGTTGGCTTCAACTATGTAACAGAAATGGATACATTATTATATGTTTCTTCCTCATGCACACTGTAGTAGTTTGACCAGTCTCACTCACTTTAATGTGAGATTATTCAGTGTAAACTAGAGTAAGTCTGTGCAAATGCTTTGGTGATCCACAGCCAAGCTGTGACTCCCTTACTTGCATTAGTGACTGTTTTACTCATGCAAGTAGTACAGTTATAACTTCTAGTGAATAGTCACCAGTGGGAATAAGGCATTCTCTAATTCCCTAATTATATGCGCTACAATTTTCATTATTACATGTAGTACTATTAGTCTGTTGACACATGATCCCCTATAGGACAAACTCTGTTGAACAAAGAAGTGCTATTCATTTTAAGCTTACAAAACCCTGTGCAAAAGGGACATTGAGCAGCTAATGGCTGATAGACTCAAAAGTGCTTTGCATAAACAGGAAATGAGGGGAAATCTACTTATGAAATCAACTAGTATATATTGTTTATTTTTAATTATTTTGGATAACTTAAATTTATGGAATGAATGCATAGGAAAGCAAATTAATTTAAAATTTGGTTAGATACTTTTGACCTCGACAAAGAAATTGAATATGCCATTCATTCAGTGGCTAAATGCTCATTCATTGAACGATGAATAGTAAATGCTCATTCACCCCAACTTTAAAATCAGTATGGATCACAATATTAATCTGCTGTAAAGCAACAGAAGTTGCAATGAATTCACATCAGCAAAATGTCCTTGGAAATAATTTCATCATGTACTTGAACTGATACTTGTGTGTTTGAAAGAGCCCTTCTGCCATCGGAGACACTTTCCTATGGAAGTTTAGGTTACACTCTGAAAAACAAAGGAAGATGGGAAAGATGAATGCATTGAAGTAAAGTGGTAGGCGGCAAAATGCGCCCTCCCCACTAAATGTAATCTGCACTGACCTCCTCCAGCTCCACTGGAGGAGTTATTTATTGAAATTCAATTATTTATAAAATAAGGCAGCCTGGAGAAAGCCAAGTTAACTTAGGAACTTTCTTCATAACTGATAGGAATGATGTGTAGAGAAAGTGCAGATTACTTTGTCTTGAGATTTAGAGTTGCCTCTGCACTGAGCAGTGCAAATGGGGGGCTATATAAACTTCTTTGAAAAAGTAAACTCCTGCACCAAAAGCCTTAGTGGTGTAGGACTTCCATTCTACCTCAGTAGTCTGCCCAGCAGATTTTTAAATGAAATCTGTTTCTTCCATTATAAAATAATTTATAGTTGGAGATACAAAGCTTGACTGTTGGCAGGCATTTTACCTATGGTTAGGAAGAATGTACTGCTTCTGGTACTTTGTGAGGTCTAATTCTTAAAAGAAATAATGAATAATATAAATATTTTATATATTTTTTAAATATATAAATATATTTAATATAAATATTTAAATATAAATATCTCAGTGTCAGTATCAAAATTTTTAAGCCAATGAAATTCTTAATCAAATCCAGGAAAACAAATTGTTGAATACAAGATTTTCTCGTGGATTTCACTATTAAGCAATGGAGTTGATTTCCCTCTCCCTGCCAGAAGGGACTGCCAGTGTTGCTCATTTTTTCATCAGTGTGTATGGACACTCTGTTCTGCCTTCTGTAATATCCTGATATGTGAGATTGGATGCCTAAACTTGAAGATATCCTGCTATAGTAGCAAAAAATACCATAGTGGCCATGTAGTCAGTCCTATTATAACCCTAGCTATAGTATTGAACTCAGTGTTTCAGATGGAGCTGTAATTTGGTGGTACAATACTGACATCCACTGTTTATCCCAAAGAATGCATAATTTCACGTTTCATAGGCTTCCAACAATGGAAAAAAGCTCTGCCTATTCTTTGGCAGACAACTCTGCTGTGGTCACAAAAATGGGTTGATTGTAACATAGTGACCCCCGTGCTAGCTGATATAGCTGTAAATGAGTTAACTTAGACACCAAACAATGTCTGGCTGTTGCACCATACATAAGTAAATTGGCTCCGCTTAATGGCATGCTAGCAGTTTGATACACTTTTATGTAGCCTGAAAAACTAAAGAAAAATATTTTTTAGCTGCCTGTAACTTTGTTAAACCGTGATACAGATTAGACATAAAACTAACTCACTGAGGTGGAATGAAAGAAATAGTCTAGTTAATCCAGCCTCCTAATATAATACCAGACACCAAAAGCTATAATTTTATATAAAACTTATTAAAAAAATTAAAAATTTTAAAGCCCATTGCAGTCAGTAAATAGATTTTCAGTTATTTCAGTATATCTCGGATCTAACTTTTATGCCTCAGTCCTATAGAGCTTTCAGATGTGAACAGTCCCTACTTTATGCCTTAAGAATATGTTTAAAGTTAAATGCATGTTTAGCTGCTTTCTAAATTTTTCCAAATCAAAATCTGGGGAGATTACTAAAAAGAAAGATGTATAAATGCAGTTTTTAAAAATTAATACAATTTTCAAGAGAATCCCTATTAATAAAATAAACATTTTCAAAAGCTATTAGGCTTCTGTTAAATATATTCTCTTGAAAATTTAGAATCAGTTTTGTTTGTTCAACGTTTAGTACTTGCTATTGGTAACCCAAACTAGCAACAGCAGTTTTTCACAAGTTAAAGAAGCTGCAGTTTTTAAAGAAGAAATTGCTATTTTTTTCTTGGGAATACAAACATGATTTGTAAAGAAAAAGACATGATAGACAAAATAATATCCTTAGTTTAAAGATTGCTAATAAATTCATTTCTCAATCAGAAGAAAGGTTTTATTGCTCTACATTATTCAGGTCACCAGTAGGTCCTGCTAAAACCCATGGAATCTTATTGTCAAGGTGCAGGAAAAGTAAGGCTAATCTTACACAGAACATTTTTGTTCCTATGCATATTAGACTAATGGAAATGTTTTAATTTCTTTCTGATTGGAGATGAAAAACTTGACATATCTCAGTTTGAATCACTGGAAAGTATGTAACAAATACGTCTCTCAATCTTGGTCAGAAACCTATTTGAATATTATTTCTTGATCAACCTGATTTGCTAGCTTTTCTGATATATTTTACTGCAGATGCCTTTTGTACCCTAAGTACAATTTTAACTAGCTTAATTTCATAGAGTTTGCAAAAAAGAATCTTTCAAAAGTCAGATTTTTATCTATTTCCAGTTTAAAAATACAAATTACGGAGTTACAGTAGTAAAAAAGGGAATATCTTCATAAGAAAATGTATGAATGAATAAAATAGATTTCTACTGACATGAAACTGTTTGCAAATAGCAATTATTTCTAATTATAAATAAATTACTTTTTCAGGTAGATGTACTTTACATCTAATTTACCTACCATGCTATAATGCCCTGTGGAAAGTTCTGTAAACAACGGTTCTAGTCAAAGGAATGGATGACTAAATTAAATTTTATACAATAATCACAATTACTATTGAAAGACTTAAATTTTTACTTTTGTGCTATAAACAGTGATATGAAAATAATAGTTACTTGAGACAAGCTACTCTAAAAGTAGGGAGTGGCAATCTGTAGGGTGATGGAGTGGCAATCTGTCTTAGACATTTTTAAATCAGTGTCTATATAAACCCACTTAATTTGTCTGCATTCTGCTAATTTAATCCCCGTTTATTCATATTTAGGTAGTATCTATAAGGAGTGAATATTTTTAAACTTATGTTCATTAAATATCTCTAGAGAAGATACTAAAGGAGATAAAAATGTAAACATCAATAATTATCCATCTCACATTTATGTTCTTACTACAATGCATGTCTTTCATGTTCTCATGGTTAATCTTCCTGCTTTCAATTGCTTCTGCAACCCAAACAGTTGATTTCCCTTTTTCGGATCATTCTCTGTTGAACTAATTCAATACATTAAAAGATTTAAATGATGATGTCATTAACTCCAACCATCAATGAGTATAACCACAGAAGAAAACACCAATTTGCTGAAAGATCCTGCACCTGTATTGCAAACTTTGGGCAACACAATTCAGATAATGCACTCAGCTTTCTCAAATAAATTTTACTGGTAGTTCATAGAAATCTTACCTTTTTATACTTTGAAGTGATACGCAGCAGTTGCAGAAGGAGCTACTACTCTCTCTTCTGGAACTATGGCAAGCCTTGAGGATCCTGAGATCTGCCTAGCTGCCTCTTTTGCACAGACATATATATACTGTTCAGCTCTAGTAAGCATTACGAGAGTGCATCATTGCTGACAGTTTCCTTGTTCAACTTAAAAAAAAAAGTCATCATATTTGCTATTCATTTCATTTGATAATTTTACAAGCAATTTCACACATTCATTCTGCTTACTTTATGACATCAATGCTAACATGGATTTGCAAAAGGAGTGAGGTAGCAATGTCCAAAGAAGTAAATATCAAACAGAAGGGCATTAGGATGACAAACAGTGGGCTAAAGGTGCCTGGGATCAAGGCAGCAATTTCTCCAGATTCTGTCTTGCCACATTTAACATTTAGTATTGAGCAAAACCCCGGTCCTGTTGACATCAATAGTGTCAACTTCACTTACCAATTTTAAATGAAGGTTTATAAATTTAATATACTGTTAACAATAACCAGCACAACTCCCCCAAAGCCTTGGAATGATACTTCAAGTAATCTTGGGCCGGTATAATGAAAGTGAAGAGATGTGAAGTACTGCACTGATGGCTACCCACTATGCCACCACTATGTTCTGTTTTACCTCAAACCAGGACAAAAGCCTAGCACAGGTCAAATTTAACAGAAAGATTTGATTACCTGTAGATGTAAAATGCCAACTTCATAAATTCTACTGTACAAAAATTCATACTCAAGAACTGTATGCCAAAAATTCATTATAAATTGAGTTTCACACTGCAGCTTACAGATTTATGCAAGATAAGCCTTTTGTTCGTCTCCATTCCCTACAAGGGACAACCTCCCCCCCAAATCAAAACAGGTTCAAGCTTTTTTACTGTTCGTGTTCTATGCAACTGTTGTCAAGGTCCTAAAACATTCAGTAATAGGGGCAATTTCATAGCTGTGGTGGGGCAGCATTGCCAAAATGTTCAGCCATCTGGTGACCACAGGTAGGAGAGATTGACACAAAGCTCATCACCGGCCCTGGCAGCTGAAAAAACCTGCCAGTCGGGAATACGGGTCTTTTATCCTGTCTATAAAGCAAGAAGTGAGATATCTCCCTTGAAGAAATTCCTGGAGAAGTTTTCCTTTACAGAGTTTTTCATACATCATGACAACCCTTTGTAATATGCAGTAGGGCACCAAAAATTAAATATTTATTACATATGTAAGGTGCCAGGCAGTCCAGAAGAGACATTAAATATGAAGGACTCTACCTTGAGTTTCAGTTCTGCTCAGTAGAGGGAAGGGTCTGGAATCACAGTGGATATCTCACTGAACATAAATGACAGCCTGTGCTCCAGTCTGGAGTGACCCATGGTCTAATTTGTGGCATAAAGCACACATATTATAGCAAACCTTCTTATTTTCCCTACCACTGCTTCATGAAGCCAGCAAAGAATCTTCCTCAGTGAAGTAGTTCTCTGCTGGCTGACAGCAACCAGATTGGGATAGCCCTTATGATACAATTGAGGCAGCGTATAAATTAGTAACCCTAGTGTTAGATTGGAAAACAAAATTTAATGGATCCTCCCTAGAGCTCTATCCTACATATCTTGCTGTGGTACCAGAGTATGAGTTTAGGGAAACATTACAGTCCACATAGCCATTTTTAAATAATTCTTTTTGTTCTTAGTATAATTTTTCTCTGCTTTTAGATCCATCTAACTGAAATTCCTTTTTTGTCATTTCTAGCTACAATGCAAGTGTCTACTAATGCTGCTGAAAACTTAAGAGCACAGCTGCTGTTCCTCTCATGATTGCCTTCTGTTTGTACCTTAAGTAATTTCTGAGTGCCTTATTTTCCCTTTTTATTGCACTCCTCTTTAATTATTACTTCTTTTCTCCTCTTTTCCACATGTTCTCTTCCACATGTCCTCATTCTTCCTGCTCCTAAATGTATTTTTCACATCCATTCAAAGTCATGGATTCCCAATCATTGATTGGCATAGGATATACAAACTTGCATGCATATTTATCAAACTTGACTTTTCAGACTTTTTTTGTTTGAAACGACCCAAATTACCATCTCCATGTACCAACCTTTCGTGGGCAAACAACTGTGTAAAATAGTGCCAAAGGAGCCAAAATAAGCTGGTAAACAAACTTATACCCCAAATATACTTATTTTCATTAGATGCTGACTTCACTGAGATACTTTGTCATCTTTATCTCACAATTATTCTTTAATCCACTTTCTATTTTAAAATTACAAGCGTTATACAGGGGATGCAAAATCACAGTTTAAATGTAAGTCCAGCACTAAGTATTGGAAGGCTTTGTCTCTCCATGGAGTTGGTCAGCTTTATGGCTCCTGCAGGAGAAGGTGGGCTGCCCAGCCCTGCAGTACCCCGACAGGACAGCAGATGGTGATCAAAGGGCCGTTTAGACCTTTTTTACACCAGGATGACACATAGACACTTAATGAAATGATTTGCTTCAGACAATTATCCCAGTCCATGTTGAGTTAAAGATACATAGCTTTCTAAGCAGGCAACACAGAATGTAAGACAATATCACCTCTTCCAAGAAACAGGCAGTTCTTTTCTTTTTGTTTAGCTCTGTTTATTTTCTCATGTCAGATAAAGTTCCTTGTTTACAGGAGGATGATTTCAGAAAAAATATATATGAGACAGAGCAGCTCAGTGCACCTGGTTGGGCAAGTTGTTACACAGGCTATATCATCTAGCAGGTCATCTAGCATCTAGAAGGTGACTGATTATTTGGTTTTCAAGTGATACGCGAACAATAAAAAGTACAGGAAAGAAGTGAACTGCCATCAAGAGCCATGCAACCTTCAGTTGCCATAACTGAATCTATAGTAATATGTATTTCAAGAGCACAGCAAACAAGAGTTATCAAACAGAAGTAGAAAATGTATTGAGTATATGAAACATGCATATGCACTCAGATTTTTCCTTTCACATTGTAAAATACAACACTTAGATGGCACCTTTTAGCAAAAGTCAAGGGCAACCTCTCTCTCCTCTATATTATAGTTCACATATGAGACAGTACTTCAACTGAGTCAGCCCAAGAGACAGAACTTGAAGGTGACCTGCCTTCAGGAAAGTTTCATCTTAGAGCTTTTCATGATTCACTTGGAGTCATTAAAAAAGCTGTATCTTGGGTTCACTGTATTTGGAGTTTAAGATCAAAGTATCCTGCACCATCATCTCAGCAGCAGGTAATGCCTGCTATTAAAGACAGGGTTCTGCACTCACTGGACAAAAATCTGTGGGGAAAGTTACGGAAGAGGTAAAATGAGAAGTAGAATTCTTACCAGCTGCACGCTGAACCCCATGCTCTAGCAGTGACAATTCCAGTTGGCATGACTTTTCAGAAAAGAGGACCAATGTCTTTGTTACAACTGGCTAGCATACTCTGACTATCATCATTTCTAGGCTGTTTCTCTCAACTCTTTAACTGTTAGTACAAGAAAAAAATAATTAAAAAAATTTAAATTGTCAATATTTGAACATTTTAATGAATTAGGAAGTTGCTGACTTTCAAAAGTAAAATAAAATCCCCAACAAACACTTTCAGAAAGTGAAATCCCCACATTTTTCTTTGTATTCCTTCATTAGGTATTTATTGTTATTGTATTATTATCCATTACATATTTAAGGCACATGGGAGGGAGGAGGAGGTATCTTGGGGTATGACTACAGGCCCACACCCTTTTTTTTCTTACATTGCACGGAAAGCATTCTCTCCATAACCTTGTCAACCATGATTTCAGAGGCTGGGCTGGGCAGCCCCTTTTATTTTCCTACCCTTGCTACATGACTATCAGCCCTGCATTCCCCTTCTGAGAATCAGTGCAACATATATAGGAAGAACATATGTGTAAACACATACATAATATAACATGTGCATCATGTTACATACATACATGTGTACATATACTTAACACACACAAATGTGTGCATTTGCATGTATACAGCTCCACTTTGGAGAGCAAGAATTGCTTTCTGAAGGGGAGGATTAGTTTAGGGTCTCTAAGTCTTTCCCTAGCGTGCAACTCCATGCTCACTGCCATGGATGCCGATGGGTTTGTACCTCGGGAAAGAGAGCTATTGTAACTGTGGTGTAGCCCACACTGTCTGCTCACATAAATTGGAATCGCTCCATTTGAAATCAATGGAGCTGCATCAATTTGCGCAAGCAGAAGAGCTGGCCAAGTATGTACTAGTTACTTTACATTCTGAGAAGACAATGTTCATAATTGAAAGTAATACCAAATGCTCTTAGCAAATACTATGAATTATTCAGATTAAATATAGAGCCTTCAAATGACTCTATAAAATGTACTAAACAGCTGTGCCTTGTAATTGGAACTGACTGGCAAACTGGAAAGTATTGAATGTATTCTGAATTTGACTTGATATCTGAGTAAAATGAGTATCACACTAACCACGTTCTGGAGCCTGGCTGGGTTTATACTTGGTTTTATACTAATGCTGTTTTCTCTTCAGGCCTTTTCTTCTTTGCAGCTGCAGCTATCCCAAGTAAAGCAAAGCATGTAGCTCCATGTTTGAGGTATGAGAATTGCATGTTCATTGATACGTACAATTCACATGGCATGAATGAGGTAGGCAAGGAAAATAGGTGTTGGGGAATGAAAGGCTTGGAGTGGAACCAGTGGTTTTGCTACTATTTACGTACACTAGAGTACCATTTACGTTCCTAGAGTAAAGCAGTTTTTGCTTTGCAGCTCTATTTTCCAAAAGCTAAACCAGTTTCATAGTGGAAACTGACTTGTAAACAACTGTATGCGTAGCTGTTTGTCAAGGACTTGTCAACTTAATTCAGAACAACCATCTTCAGAGTGTTCTTTGTATATATGAGATATTTGAAGACCAAGTTTCATTGACTGAAGTGGTATTTTTTGGTATCTGAAGTGTGAGGTTCTTATTTGAAAGGGAAAAGGAGGGCAGAAAGCGCTCATCATTTTCTGAAAACTGGATCCTCTAAAACATCTGAAGATGGGAAGCAAAACTTTGAGGATATTCATTCATAAGCTTAGAAAATCTTGCCATAAAAGCTATCATTTCTTAGTTTCATAATAAGCTGTGTCCCATTGTTGGCTCTTACATTCCATATTCTATGTCTGCAGTATAGACATATATACTTTTCATTGATATATAAAGGCTAACCCTTCAACATATTTTTGTTACGTTTCAGCTTGATTCCTTGGGACAAGCCCTTTCACCTTGAACTGTGTTGAAGCTCTGTTACAGAAGAGCCTATACTGTAGACTAGATTTTTTTAAAAAGGAATGGAGCAAATAACTGTCTAGTGAATGTCTTTGGTGAGGCTTGTAACATGGATTGTGATTGTAGACAGCAATGCAGAATGGAAAACAAGGCTCGTGAGGATATTATCACTGTATATAAATATCTGAAGGGATGGTGTAAAGAAGATGGAGCCAGGCTCTTTTCAGTGATGCCCAGTGACAGAACAAGAGACAACAAACTGAAACGTAGAAAGTTCTGTCTGAACATAAGGAAACACTTTTTTACTATGAGGGTGACTGAGCACTAGCAGAGGTGGCCCAGACAGGCTGTGGAGTCTCTCTCCTTTTAGATATTCAGAAGCCATCTGGACACAGTCCCAGGCTACCAGCTGTAGGTGACCCTGCTTGAACAGGGAGGTGGGACAAGATGATCTCCAAAGTTCCCTTCCAAATGCAACCATTCTGTGATTCTGTGACACTGCAAGGGGAGGTTTCTAGTAAATGACCATTTCTAATAAATGACTGCAGTGTTACCTGTTACTAGCACAGGCCAGCAATTTGACGTTCTGTATGTTTTTAAGAGGGTTTTTTTGACACAACATCCTAGAACATTTTCCCCCAGGTCATCAAAATACATGGTTGCTCAGCTATAAAGCTTTCAGGTTAGACATTATTCCAGAAACTCAGTGTAAATGTCACACTGTGCTGAAGACATATTCCCATTCTTTGGCAAGAACATTGTGTAAGGCAAATAAATTAACACCACAAAAAACAATGAAGCAAAACCGACAGCAGCATGATGCACTTATTTTTTTCATGTTCTATCCCCACAACTGCTTCCTACAAGCCAAGGTAAATGGTGCACAGTTTGGAAAATGTGTACTCTGATTGCCTTAGGAGACAAACAAACATAAAAGCAGATTAATAATGAAACACCTAATGCATCCCTTGAGAAAGAGGTACCTTCTGTTATTTTATTTGACATGTTTTCCTGAAATCTCCCTTGTTCCAAATACTTCCAGAAGCTTCTGACTACAGACCTGTGGGTAGGTGTGAACAACAACACATTGCATCACTTTATAGTATCCACAAAGGGCCATTTTATCTCGCCAAATGTTCAGAGCTTATAGGATTTTCAAAAGTATAAATGAAAATAAAGGTGCAGAAATTTAAAAAGAACTTAATATACTGATATTTATGTGAGATTGATACCATGTTTTTTTTGAAAATTGCTCTAGGTTCCCATTGACGTATTCAGGTATCTAAAGTCTTTAAGCATCTGGGATAAGGGCTTGATTTTTCTCTTTTTTTACCACAATTTTGCAATGGTTTCTTTGGTGTTGTATCAATATAAGAAACTGATACTTAAATATCAGTAAATTCAACTGAATTGTATTCCTTATTTGTAAAATAACCACATTACTGAGACTACTGTTTTGTGCAGCAAATGCACATAGGACCATATAATCAACATCTAATTAGCCCCACTTCATGTTATATTTGCTTAATGTTAACTTTCTTAGAGCTATAATTTTTTCCTTTAACCATTATAGCAGTGGAATTTTAATTACATTACCAACAAAAAGCTCATTAACGTCACATAATTGGCAGCATTTCCAAAAAAACCTGAACTAATTGAGTATTTTCTGAAGAGTTCCCATCAAAGTATAATTTAACCATTACAAACAGCTTGGCAACTACATTTACATAAAGATGTGTCTGAGGAATGTTCTCATGTGTGGAAAATCAGATTTGATATTGCCATTAACAAAACGAAGGAAGCTGTTACATAGCAAATCACTTCCCTATTTTAATGATTTTGGCTAAACCCCATGTTTTTGTCAAGAGGGTCAAATGAAACCCCTTGCTTTTCCACAAAGAAGCAGCAACTGATCTCTGACTGAGAATTAGGAAGCAGCTTGTTTGTGGGAACACTATACAATCTTTTTCAGGTTGTTTTGTACTCTCACTGGCTAATAGCAGAGATGAGATACTATGTTAGACAGACCTTGGTTCTTATGCAGTAGGCTAACTCAGATTTTTTTAAACACATGACCAGAGAGTAATTTCATTGACAATGGATCTCTTGCCAATTATCTTGTTCGTATTCTTATATTATGACAGGACTGATTTAATTACTAATCAAAATAATACAAGTATTCCAATCATTATTAGCCTCTAGCATTTTTAAAAGACTCCCTAAAATAGTGTCACTGGAAACAAAGCAAAGAAAGCCTGTGTAATCCTTTGATCCTTCCTCTCCAGTCTGGGATGAATGACATCAAGATTAATTTGAATGCTGAGGTGATGATTAGAGATTAAAAACAGGCTAATATGTCTCACATATTCTGAATACAGGGAGAAAAAACACCTGGAAGAAGAAACACACAGGGAGATAAAATAGCTAACATGAATGTCCTGCTTTCATATTTAAACCTGAACACTGAGGGCTTTTCAGAATCATGGTTTCAAGTAAGAGTTGCATAAAATTTGAACACAGCATTCAATATTCTCGATAATTATCCAAACTTCAGCTTTAAATATTGTGTGTTCCTATCCCTACTTGGACTCTTTCCAAGAAATTGGAAATAAATTTTGAGAAGCTGGTTCTTGTTAGGATGCTAATTAGGTACTTGCACTGCTTTCTTTGTCCTTTCCCATTTTACAGTTGTAGTTAACAAATGCAAGCATATTCATCTGGCAGTGTGCCTTTGCAATGGACCACCTATCTTTGAATTGTGGAAATGTAAATTTAAGCAAGATGGCAATAATGCATATGGCATTTTACATTCTGATTTTATTTTTTCTATCAAACAGGTATTAAATGTGCCAAAATATGTATTAGCATAACATTTGCTAATATACAATATCAAAAGTGGATGTAAACATCAAGTTTAAAACTTCAAAGTTCCTGTTATCAATTTACCTGAAAACTATATAACCTGGGCACTGTTACCATTGCATTCTCCCAGAGATGTATCAGATGCCATAGCATGCTCTGAATAGCCTACTTATTCTGACAGAGAAAAACATTTTTTGAGGAAGTGGGTCATATGTGTGTAGAGATGTTTGCTGGAAAGGCCTGGAATTCCATGGTTCTGGTCAGTATACCACTGAAAAAGAAAAAAAAAAAAAAAGAAGCCATAAACCCCCTATGTTAGGTTTTCAATTCTGCAATAGTTAAAACAATAGAAGGACTTTATTTTACTACCATACAGAAGACAGTGGATGCCTCAAGAAAACAGAGGGACTTGGTCAACAGCCAGCTGAATGTGAGCCAGCAAGTCTGCCTAGGTGGCCAAGAAGGCCAACAGCATCCTTGCCTATATCAGGCATAGTGTGGTCAGCAGGACTAGGGAAGTGATTGTCCCCTTGTAGTTGGCACTAATGGGGCCCCACCTTGAATACTGTGTTCAGTTGGGCCCCTCACTACAAGACAGACACTGAGGTGCTGGAGCGTGTCCAGAGAAAGGCAATGAAACTGGTGAAAGGTCTAGAGTACAAGTCTTATGAGGAGCACCTGAGGGAACTGGGGTTGTTTAGCCTGGAGAAAAGGAGGCTGAGGGGAGACCATATCGCTCTCTACAACTACCTGAAAGGAGACTGTAGTGAGGTGGGTGTTGGTCTCTTCACCCAAGTAACAAGTGATAGGACAAGATGAAATGGCCTCAAGTTGCACCAGAGGAGGTTTAGATTGGATATTGCGAAAAATTTCTTCACCCAAAGGGTTATCAAACATTGGAACAGAATGCCCAGGGAAGTGGTTGAGTCACCAACCCTGGAGGTATTTAAAAGGGGTTGATGTGGTGCTTAGGGACGTGGTTTAGAGTGAACTTGGCAGTGCTAGGTTAATGGTTGGACTTGATGATCTTAAAAGGCCTTTTCTGACTTAAATGATTCTTATGATTCTATGACTTGCTAATCTTTTTCTCATCAGTTTCCAGTATATTCATATTCTTGCTGAAAAATTTCTAAACCTTCTTGAATCTAGGAGTAAGCATTACTGCCTCAGTACTGACAAGTTGGTTGAATCAAGCCAGGCAAAAGAGTTTGAGATGCCCTTAGGGATGAAATGCCCTTGACCTGCTGCCTGACCTTGGCAATACGGGTCACCGTCTTGCTTAGGAACACTGGGCTCTAAGCAACAAGCTTTCAGCTAAATGTTGTGGAATTCTATTTAAAACATCTTGCCTTACAGCAGGGTCATGAACATTATGAATGCTGTACTGCAAATAAAATACAAAAATTAATTATGCTAACTCTTAGAATTAAATTACATTCCCCTGTAGCTGAATTAGAATGACTACAACTGCATACAGTATTCCCAGTATTCCAGATACTTGAGAAATAACCCGGGTTTGCTAAATATCAGTGAAGGAGGCAGAAAATGTGGAATACACAAAAGGGCCTACAAGCCCCAAGTACAAGGGTATCCCTGTGTCATCCCTTTTTGGGGAGTTCGTGGCCCTGGGAAAGTGGGGTCAGGCAGAAGGCCAGTATGTTTGACAGCAGACAAACACTTTGGTCATTAGCCCACCCCACCCCCGCCAAAAGCTGCAGAAGCAGAGCTTAGCATGTAATTCAGAACTACTTTTCCCCTGTTCATTCCTCATCTATATCCTCTAATCCCTTGCCTATGTGTTTTTCTCTTTGCTTGCACCTGCTACCCCAAGAAAGTTTTGCAGAGAACTTGTTTTTTTTTCTGATCCTGAATATACTACTTGGATACCTTATACCCTTTTTGCTTGTTTCACCTTGTGCCTGTGGCAGGTATGTCCAGTTCAAGATAGAATCCATCAGAACCAGTGATGATTTTGGCCCCAGAAGCCAGCTCCTTCATCTTTTCTCTCTTTTACTAGCTACCAGCAACTTTCATAAGGAGGCTGGATTCTCGTTCTTCTCCCTGGCTCATTTTAAAAGCCTCTAAGTTATTCTTGACAAGAGAGAAATCCTGCTAGCATCCAAAGGGAAAGAAGGGGTTAAAAAAAAAAAAAAGTAGACAAATCCTCTGAGGAAGAAACTCTTTATGAAGAGTAACGAATGCACTCACACTTGCCAGATTTTGAAGCACGTTCAGTTGAACTGGGTTCTTAAAAACATTGCCAAATGGCAGATAAGCCTATTGATAAAGCCATAAACTACTTTTTTTCAAAATGAAAAATAGTTTGTTACTTACCATTGCCTGGAAATCCACCTGTGCGTTAACCAGAGCTTTTGCGATTTGTGCTGAGTTCTGAAAATGTACATTATCTGAAAAAGGAAAAAAAAGAGATTAGCTGTTGAAATGTATAAATACCACAAAGCATAAAGTTATAGTGCATTAAGTTGTGTCCACTAATTATCAAGTGATACAGTTGACATTAGTAAGAATGAGTAAGCATCTTATAATATGTCATATGGAAATCTACCAAAGATTTAAGTACTGACCCTAATCAAAGGCATAGAAAGTTGCTTAATGTTTTTCAAACAAAGTGATTCTGGCTCTGTATTTGTACTGCCATTTGCAAACCTCACCATCTGCTGTTCCATGGATGAGAAGATACTCTACGTTTTGGAAATTCTTTGCTCTTGCCATCACAGTTGAATTCTGTTAAGAGGAAAAATGAACAGTTCAGCAGTTTCAATTTAAACCACTCAGTCACAGAGCTGAAAGGCTTTCATTATCTAGTAGAACAACAATCAAACAGTTGGACTGGCATAATAATGACAGCAGTGACTTCATATCAATCTGAGATTATAACAGAAGCCATATATATTTAGTGCCTTTTCTAAGGGCCAGTTCACGAAAAGCACAGCACTTGCCATGTGTCATTCCCTGAACACTGTAATTCCTGGCTACCCAAACAGCTCTACCAGGGCACTTTGGTATTAAGCATTTCTGTACTTTACGTTGGTATGGAGAATACATACTGAGAACGTGATCCATAATCTGTAATAGGAGTCTTTCCACTAACTTCTTTGGATGTTAATTCAGGCCTCTCTGTATTCAGAACTGGGATGTGTGCTGCTAGAGGAAGCTACAGACTTCCTGCCAATGTGGAAAAAAAGAAGAAAGGCAACCTGTTCCAGGTAGGGAAAGCTGTTCTGACCATTTAGTATGCTTATGATGTTATTATCAGAGAGCTAAATCTGCATGAAGCAGTTTGCATACCATAGCTAACAGTACCAACCAAAACTTTACAAACATCAACATTTTAACCTCTCTCGTGTGAGTTCTTTCCTAAGCTAATGGTTTGCACTGGCAGAACTGACTTGTCCAAGGGAGAAAATAAAAATCCTTCAATTTAGCTTATTTAGGATTGATAAATACAAACCTACAAGTAACTATGGAGATATGAATTTCACAGCAGTAGCTTAGCTGCTACAGCACTGCCACTATGGGAGCCAACAGGTCATTTTCTTTCTTCACAGTTTTACTTGTCCATGGAAGTGTGATTCAAGTTTAAAGCAGATCAACACAGAAAGAGAATTCTCACCTTGTAGTGCTCAAGATTATCGGACTCTACAGGAAGACCCATAAATCGTTCTGTGTAGATGGACGCTGCAATATTAAAGAAAAAAGCTACACATAAAGAATGTACAGATATTTTCATGCCTCCAGTGACACACAGCAAACTAAATGCTATTTATTTTAACTGTTCTGCTTGGTTTCCCCATAATACACCAAATTTAAACATATTTTAAAAAATTAACTATGAAGGTTAATTAATAAGTGTCCTCCAACCTGTCCTTGCAGAAATAGCGGTTTGATACTCATCTGTGGAAGCAACAGAGGTTTTGTGGATAAAGGTAATCAACTTATACTGCTTTATGCTTTTGGGTTGCACTCCAGAAGTCAGTTGAATGAGCAAATGAGCCAACAAAGGTGCATGGTGGAAGGATGACACAGACTATTTTTGACACCTTAAAAAGAGAAGCTGAGCAGAATTCCAGCCTGGGATGTGTATGTGTATATACAGTAAATATGGATATATATGTTTTCCTTTTCCTATTGAATGCATATATGGAGCAATTAGGGGGAGCAGGAAGTGATACAGGCTTGCACTGAAAAAGTGGTGCAATTGCTGTTCAGGTCTCTGTTCAATTCCTTTTCTAACTACAACAAAGACTGTTAACAGATTTGACAAAACAAATGTGAATAATGAACAGTATCTATCACCAAGAAATCAGTAGGAACAACTATCTTTGAGCTGCCTGGGTATTTGTAATTTAACTTGGAGCTGTTAGGAAAATTTGTGGAAAACTGACACAACAGCTGTCACTACCAGAACATTACTTTCTTTATGACCTTGCCTTGAAACAGTAACTGACACATATTGAGCAGTCAAGCTGCAGTATTACAAGAATTTTATTTATTTAACAGAGTCAGGGCTTTCTGAAAAAGAAGAGCTGGCATCTTTCCCTCTCATAAGAGAGGTGACGGCCATTGTAATCGGTAAGGAATTGGGATTGTCTGCCTTGTTGTCCAGTTTGGTACACTGCATTAGAATAATTTTGTTAAAAAGCAGAAATGAGAATCCTCCCAGGAAATGAAAATGACTCAATACACTTATGTTCCCATGGTTTATTATGTATCCTTTACATATGTTACCACTGAGTGCTAAAGATTTGTACTGTGTCTCCCAGATCAGCCAAGTAAGGCTCCTGAAGATCACCTGTAATAAACTAAGTACCAAAAAAATCTAAGTAGACTATCTTTTATCAAAATCCTTTATCATTCAATGAAAACAGAAAATGTGCAATATCTGTTGTCAACACAGTGTCAACCAACCATATTGGGCTTAAGTTTTGAATAAAATAGACTCTTTCTGAATGGCTGGCATTTCTACAGTATTCTGAGCCAAATTCTCCACTCTCTTCTACCAGTATAGCTACAACAAGTCCACAGAGGTCAGCAGAATTACATTATAATGACTAAGTGGAAGATTCGGCTTGTCAATTACTGAGGAAGAAAAAGGAGATAAATTGCAAATTTTAATAAAACAAACACAGATCTAATGCTTTTAATGATGCATTGTCCCCAAATGCAATTTTCCCTTGCCATTTTATGACTGTTCAGCTGTTATTAACTCTGACACAAAATGGAGGTGAGCAGGAGGATTTCAGAGAAAAGATTATAGTCCAGACTCTAATCTGTGCATTAAAAGAGGGTGGGACAGAATTTAGAAGCTCTAGGGGCCAGTACATCCTCTGACATACTGATGCTACTTAGAGACTCAAATATGTATCATCCTGTAGTTTTGCCCCTAACACAGTTCACCCTAATGTTAACATGATCTGTTTGCCAAAACCTATGACTCATGACTTCCTTCTGTTTCCTTCCTTCCTTCCTTAGTGGAGGTACATTTGCCTGTTTGGATTTTACAGTGTGTTCTTAGCAAGATTCTTTAACTCCGTCCTGAAAATTCAGCTAAAGTAAAAAAATCACTAGTGCAGGTCTAACCTACTCTAACTTAAAAACTTAATTTTCAATGCTTGGGAAAAAGTTTATACCTCTTCTTTTACTAAAAGACTTTTGCAAAAATAGTGCTTTATGCCTGCATTCTGGAAATAATTTTGCGATCATGAGTGAAAATGTCTCTAAAAAATTTTGATGCCAGTGAAAACATGAGGACTATGCTTCCTGTGTCACACAAATGTTTTCCCCTTTGTTTGCAAAACACCATAAATACAAGGAATGTCTGTGCTAGCAGTCAGGGAAGGAATCTTTCCCGTTTAACCAAAAAATTTTCTCATAACCAAGACTTCTTAGCAAACAACCATATGCTAAGTAAATGTGTTCAAAGTGCTACATTTTCCTCATTGAAAACATGCATGCCATGATTCTTTTTTACACTAAGGTTCCTTTACACCATGCCAAAAGCTTAACAGGTCTGCAAGTAAGTATGAGTATATGCCTGCTTTATTCACACAGTAAGGCCCTAGGAGTATACTCCTAGAGTTGTTTCCGCTGAACAGTTTGGAGCCTAAGTCAATAAACATAAATAAAAATATGTCTTGTCACACAACCACACAGGAGGTGTGGCTGAGAAACATCGAAAAGGAAAAATATTTAATTTAAAAAAATTATATCAGACACAACCAAGTACCTCTCTTTTCTACTGCTTTTGGGAAATAACTTTGCAACCATCAGAGATACTGAATCCTGACAGGGATCATCTGCAGTATCTGAAGTTGAAGTGCACTGTGATTCCATTTACTGGCAGAAAAATCATTTCAGCTGTTTCTGAATTCAGTGACACTGTTTTAACAGGATTTTCAGGGAGATCACTCCTGCGTATAGTCGTTTATCAAAAGAGCTTTACACAATTAATGTTACAGATGTGCATATGGAATTATCTGGGCATACCTAAAGAAGGTATGTGACAAAGTCTCTTCCAAACTGCCAGCTGCAGTCAGTTATTTTCAGCAAGGAAAACATTAAGCTTCAGAGTTTTATGTCTAGCTAATTGCAATGTCTCTAAGTTTCATATTGCCAGTCTCCTGCAATGATTTCATTTAGAAAGTCATGAAATGCTACATCTTGCTTTCCAAGTCAGGATTTATGACAAGTTTCCATACCGTAATATTCCCAGCTGGAAACAGGAGCCACAGCCATTCCACATTTAAATATTCCACTGCCAGATCCAAGTGCCAAAGAAGTTACGTACCCGCCATAGGACTAGGGAGAAATCACAGACAGTTTAAAATTATTGGTGAAGTATCATTTTGTTTTCTGAATCAAACTCATATGAATTAATTCCAAAGTAAGTATTTTACTTTGAATCCATGGAGGACAAAGCAACAAAAGCTTTTTAATATTTTTTTAAATTAATTTATTTCAAATGGATCTGATGTGATTTCTTGTGAGAGAGATTAGACAATTTTATTGAATCACTTCTTTTTTGGTACTTCTTCAACACTTATCACAGGATATTGCTCTTATTACCACTTAGAATCATAGAAAAATTTAAGTTGGTAGGGTCCTTCAAGATAATCTAGTGCAACCTCTATCTCAAAACAGGGATAAATTCAGATTTAAATGAGGTTGATCAGAGTCACATTACATAGCCTCCCTACTCAATCTGTTTCGGTGTTAATCACTGTTATAAAATTTTTTTTCCTAACACCTAAACAAAACTTCCGTTATTGCAACTTGTATTCATTGCCTCTCATCCTTTCAGTGTGCACCTCCAAGGAGAGTTATAGGGTTTTTTCCCTCCCTTAACAAACTACCTAGCTTTTGCTCATGACTGGCATAGTGAACCTGCCCCATCATCAGTACCAATAGGCTCCATTACTTGAGAACTTGAGGTTGGAGCAATTCCTCCCTTCTGCCTGCCACTGTTCTGTTATTTTCTGGTCTGATTCCTCAAACTGGGACCCAGCAAGGAAGAATAAGTTCATAGCTGGAAGTTAGGTGAAGCAGTAAGTAAGCCTGGACATCAGAATACATCAGATATCTGCACAGTGCAACTGTGCGGGGCTAGTTGCTGAGACAGGAAGATACTGTAAATAAAACGCATTTGGTTTGGCTGTACATAGGATGTGGAACTGGGGTTGGGAAATACTTGTATAAGGTTTTTGGGAAATAATGGATTACTGTCAACTTCGGAAGTGAAGGAGGGATAAAAACATGGGGTGTGTCATGAAGAATTCTGAAGACCATCACCCTCATCAGTAGTGTATGAAAGACTAAGGGAAACAAGCAAAACTATTAAATATTTTTTGGTACAAAAGTAAGTTAGTCCCTCCTTCCTCTTGATATTCCAGCTTGAAATGACAGTGAGGGATATGCTAATTTGTACAATTTTTTCCAGCTCATTTGATTGACTTATTTGATCTTTTAAAAAAACCAGTCCACAATGCTAAAAAGTAAAGGATTAGGCAGACAAATCTATGCACTGTAACAGGCAGAGAGATAGAGTTCA
This sequence comes from Numenius arquata, assembly GCF_964106895.1. Taxonomy (NCBI): domain Eukaryota; kingdom Metazoa; phylum Chordata; class Aves; order Charadriiformes; family Scolopacidae; genus Numenius; species Numenius arquata. Next base: position 19,612,635 of record NC_133578.1, read on the forward strand.
AACCTGAATTGCTTTAGTGGTCATTTAATAGCTTTTGCCATCTAGAAGAGTTTGGTGAGTCTGAAAGTACAATGAGCTGCATAGTTCATGCGTACCTGCCAAGCTGTAGGCTATAAATAAGGAGACACCTTTCAACTCCTTGCAAAGGTTGTAGACCAGGAAATGGTATAATCAATAGAAAAAAAATGGAAAAAAAGACTGACAGGTTTGGCAATAGTGCTGTTACTTGAATATTACATCTGCTACTGGGATACAATACTTTAGATGTGTGAAATCTCTTAATCAGTTCTGGAAACACTGTGGTGAAATAAAATATGATATGATTAAAAAAAAAATATTTTTATGTGGCCTTAACTTACTTAATGTCACTTTAGAAGTACTCACTTGTGTCACTTAATTTCACCATATGGTACTCCATTTTATCCTGGTGTTATAGCAGTGTCTGCCTGAAGTAATTTAAATATTAGTTGGTAAAAGCTTCATATTTTAGCAACCCTGCTCATGTGCTATCTAAGATCAGGCAAATTCTATAGTTACAGTTGAACTGAATCTTGTAAGATCTATCCTCTAGCGTGTTTCTGGGCAAGCCTCTTACAACAAAACTGGGCCAATGAAAACAAACAAACAAACAAAAAACAGCAAAAAATTAAACAAAACAAACAGTGACAGATCGGAAGAATTCTCCTGGCAAAGACAGGCAGTCAAAGGGAATGAAATAAAAGGTCTTTCTGAATGATTATCAGAGAAAAGTGAACATGCATAGAGGGAAAAATATTGCAAAATGTTAATGAGTGGCTAACATACCAGTTTATTCTGTACGTTTTTAAAATCAGTGCTGCCTGTTACTGCTGGATAGCTGGTACTGATTTACTCAGAGGAGTAAGTGTGGCTAACGTAGGTCTAGCCTCCATCCCCCTTTAGCATTTCTTACAGTACTGTTCCTAATCCATGAGATCCTCAGGTGTTGCTTATCTGCTCATTCTGCTGCATAGTATAATTCTGTTGTGCTGAAGCTGGGGAGACAGGGAGTCAGTTCTGTCTATGAATTCTTGATCCAGCCATTCATGATGAACATGAGAAATTGAGTCAGATGGCCTAAACATCTTAAAAATCCCTATAAAGGGGCTGTGTGGCCTTTGTGCCACAGAAGTTGTCTTCAGCTCTCCCATAACACCACTAATAGGTCTGCATCTCATTTCCATGAACCATGCTACTTAGAAGCTGACAGCACAGGAAAAAGAATCCCAACTATTCCAATAATTTATTTTTCTCCTATTAGAATGCAGTTCTATCCTAAAATTTATACGTGAGGTAGGCTACTCTCTTTCTCAGTGCCTAAGGGTAGTGGAATCTGGCCATTTAATAATAAAGACTTGCAATACATCTGGCTATGAAAGGTTCTGGAGTGTTACAAAGCAAAGTACATGAAAAAAAATCAAAGATGAAAAATAGACTGGCTAATTATTTGGAATGACTCGTATACTGTCCAATTTTTCCACTTCTTGGTGAAGCTGTCAATGTTGTATGCCCCTCAGACTCACATTCATCCCTGCTGACCATTTCAAAGCCAACCAAGTATACAGTGATTCTGTATGATGCAAGGGTCACATTTCTGATGAGAGATATTCATAGGACTTTTCTCATCATTTTAGTCTCAGATCTGAAAGGACAATACTTGAATTTTGACACCATGCCAGTAAGTCCCTAAGTTAAAAGTAAAGCCAATTAAAAATCTCAATTTCGCTTAACTACAAGTCCAAACAATGTATTAGAGATATGCTTTTCAAAATTCCCTCTTGAGCTGTCAAAGATCCTCTTTCGGGGGCTTGCACTGTTGCAATTGCACGTACATAGGCACCAACAGGAATTAGCCCCTTTGGCAATACTATCAAACACTGGTACAAGAAACTTTATACAGGTTTAGGACAGAATAAGGAAGAATTAAAAAAATTATACTGCAGGATTATTTAAAGGTAGATACAAAAACTGCAACCACTTACCCAGCCCCATATTGCTATTCGTTTCTCATCAATAAAACCCATTTCTATAAATTTCCTATGGAAAAGAAAGTCACAGACATTAATGCATTATTACAAAAGATTGCTACTCCTATAACAAATGAGCAAAAAATAATTTTTCTTTCACTTTTTTCACACAACCCACCAATTTGAGCAAACTGACAATCACCATAGCATGCCTGATTTCTACAAAGCGCTAATTATTCAATTAATAGATATTTTAGAGGAAAAGGAAGACATTTTCTTGAAAGAACAAAAAAATGCTGAAATTAGTAATTTCTTCATAATAATTTTTGTTCCAGGACTCTGCCCAACTGGCTTCTCAGCAAAAAAAGTTCTTTTTTCTTATAGTTAGAAACCACCTGGATATTTAGTCCAGACTAGATTAAACATCACATATTATGCTCATGTTGAACATGTGCATATATATACATGTGCATATGTACAGACATACACTCGCATACATGCAGAGAAAAAAGTTAAAAAATGTGTATTCCTCCTAATAACCACATTTCATTTCCCATAGCTCTACCTTCCCACAGGCTATTATTGTTTTCATCGTTTTAATGCCAAAGGTGCTGGATTACCATTCAGACCTTATCCTGAAAGATGCTCAATGTACTCATCTTATGATCTCTCTGGTCTATCAAGAGGCACAGTATCAACTTCTGAGATTAAGGATTCCCTGGAGCAGTGAGGTTTCTTTTTTATGTGCCTGAAAAGTGCAGAGCACATACTGCTACTATAATAAAAAATAATAATAAGGAAAACATCTCCTAATGCTTCAAGTAGGTAATGGGTTTGCGATGGAGGTAAGGTGCACCTTGCTTATGCAATCAGTAGTAAAACAGGTCAAAGAGAACCATAAATACTAGGTCTCCTACAAAAATCCTGCATCGGAGTCTGAAGACTATTTCCAGAGATGCATTAGCAACAGTAAAAGAGAGGGGATAATGCAAATCACCACAAAGGTTTGAGGGTGACAGATAAACAAAATAGGTTTTGTTTTTGTAAAAAAAATCCCAGGACACGTTAGCCTTATTTTACTAGGACAAGCATAAGGCACTGATAACAGCCAAAATGTGGGATACTATCTGGGTGGGACAAAGTTAGAAAGGCCAAAAAATTATTCAGTTTTGTTACATTGTTGTTTTAATCCCTGGCGTTCCCCCTAAAAGCCCCTCCAAGAATTTCCCACTAGAGTATAGGATCCTCTCTAAAAATCATGCATTTTAAGCCATGTGTTAGATCAGGAAGATGGAATGCAATACATTTAACTGAATAAAAATTTAGTCTAGGTGCTGACAGAAAGCTGGGAAGTGTGAAGTCTGAGGTCATTTCTTCACAGCCTGTCTCAGCAGATTTTGCAACTGCAGAATCAGTTTAGGTTCCCTCTGTCTCTGACATTTTATGTCTGAGTGACGATTCAGAGTAATAAAAAAACATTCTCTCTCTTGCAATATTTTAAAGTATGCCGTTGCTGCTAAAAGTTTCAAGATAGAAAATCAAATAATATATTAATAGAAAAGCCTGACGTGATATACAGCTATTCTGTTTCGTTTATCACTGAAAAGGATAATGGTGTGCTTATAGTATTGAGGAGCAAATGAATTATCACAAAGCAGAAAGAGGAAGGAACAGACACCCTCCTCACACACACTTGTAAATACACGCAGTGTTCTCAAACAAGTAGCGAAAGCTGTGGAAACCTGGACTGCTACATTCAATTTCTAGCTGAACTACTCAGAGTCAGGTCTATTGCTGGGGGAAAGAGAGTATTTACTGTTGCATCTGGAAATCTATTCATGCTCTGATGGGCCAAATTCCAGACCAAAGGCTAGACTAAATTCCTTATTCCTGCCTTGCACTCATTTCTGTGGGGTTCAAACTAACACTTCTTTAAACACTCACTTTAGCATTTAGATCACTACTGCCTCTGTAAGTTTAACAGGCAGCCTTTCTTTACAAAACCTCAGCTTTCTCTCCCTCCAAAAACTTCTGCTTAGGGAACTATTTTCCTTTGGAACACTTTAAGTGTTTTGATGCAAAGGAACAACTGTTGGGGAACAACTACCAGAGGATCTCAGACACTCTCTGTCGTTCATAACTATCCTAAAATAACATGGAAGACAAGTTTATGACTAACCAACCTCCAAAGGCTTGTGTCAGGACTCAGTTTTGGTACAAACTTCGTATTTGACCTTTAGCTAATCACTGTGGTACATTACTATGATTCTTTGGCTAATCACTATGGTCACTGAGGTAGGTTTCCCCTACAGGGAAAACTTTAGAATAATGGACTGGCTGGCTTCTCACCTCTGATGCTTTTATTTCCTCAGGCCTATGATTGAAGCCTCTGATGATGCTCTTATAAAATGGAAGTGGTGAGACACAAATGTGGACACAGTAGTATATGGACTTGATATAGCATACAAAACCTCACTGACATGAATCATCTTAGCAGTATTTTCTTTCTACAAGTCATCACGTCTTATTTCCTGAAGAAGTCAGCTCACCAGAAGAAAGGCTGAGAAGTATATTTAGTGTTTTTTTCACATTACTTCTTGTTGGTATGTAAATACAACAGTTATATGAGGAGATATTCTACTTACTTCACTGCTGAGATTTGGTCCTCAACTTCATAGACTCCTAGTCTTCGATATACTGCATGCAAAATCTTGTCACCTTGATAAGCAGTCCCTCTGCCATCCACTAGAGCAACAATAATTCCCTCTTTGCTTGCAAGATAGGTTATCCAGCTAATGCTAAATGTTTCCTTTACGTTCTGGCTGCAAGGTCCTCCGTACCTGAGGATAAAAATTCACTTTTTCAACTCATATTTATACATTTATAAACCATTACTGGATACTGGACTAGAGCTATAGGTACTTCTTACACTTTCTCAACAGGTATTTTGCTATATGGCTGTTAAAAAAGCTCAGTAGACAAACAGTTCAACTACCATTTTCATATATTTGTGTGATTTTGCTATCTAAAATCCATTTTAATCCTTTAGGTCTCATGCCTAAGGCAAATCATTAGTTTTAGTGCAGACTAAGGGGTGCAGCACCAGGTACCTGTCCTAAGGGGAATCCTTGGAAGGTTTATCCTCAAAGACTCAATGCTTTCGTCTCTCCAAACTGCTCAGGTGTAACAGCCCTTTTTGGGTGCTTTTCTGCATTTGATCTCCACATGCAGTCAGCAATGACAAAGAAAACAGGAGAAAAAAAAATTTCCTTATACTTTCTTGCCATCCCCAGACCTTCTTTGTTTCAGTAGGGAATATCATGTGCTGTTGAAGCTGTGGGCAGAACACACCCCACATAGCTGAGTAGCAGAGAGAGACACTCCTAATGAGAATGCCCTAATGTGAATTACACATTTGACCTCAAGGACATGACTGACTTAATCTTCTACTCTAAACTTAATTCAAACATACTTTGCATTTGTGGACCATTGGATCATCACTGGTTAATACAAAATGATGTAAGGTTTATTACACCCACTCAGCAATCCTTTCTGCTTCCCATTTTTTCTGCACCACTACAATTTTTGTTGTCTTTCCTGCCTGCAATAAATAAAACTCGTGTCAAATGCTCTTTAGAAGGAACATTTGATCAAAGAAGCCAGCTCACATGGTTTAGGGGTGTCTGGGGTTTTTTTCTTAACAAATGAAGAAGGCTCTTGTATTTTTCATATTAGCGAAGCTGAAATCAGTAATTTCAGACTGCGTTATAATAAACAGAAGCAGCAACAGAACTAAGAACTCCAAGTAATAGCTCACATGTTTTTATCCCTTTTCTTTCTCTGAGGAACTGATCTTTGCCATGCTAAGATTAATATTAAAAAATCTCCTTGATTTTCATTGGGTTGAATTTCTATTCCAGAAATATATTAAAAAATCCATCACAACAAACAGAATGGAACTAAGTGGTTTTCCTTGCGCTTCATAAAATGTCACAAATGTCCTAGGTTTTGTTAAATTATAAGAAGTATATTTTCTGACATAACAACAACGTTCAAAGAAAGGAAGTGTTACGTACACCTGAATGAGCAGAGGGTACTTCTTGGATCTATCAAACTGTGGAGGTAGAAGCATTTTGTACCACAAAGCTAGAAAAGAATTGCATTGTTAATGGTTAAAATGATTCTTTCAAGCATAATCCAGAGTTTGGTGTCACAGTATATGAAAATTAATCAGCACAAACTACACAATGCACAAACTGTGAATCACAGAACTGATGCAAGTAACTGTTTATATTGAGCCATTGAAGAAAATAAAGAAAAGAAATAAAGTGCCCACTTTTATTTTAATTTAACCATGCATAAAATTATTATTTCACATAACTGTAGGTTCTCAGTTTTCCAGGTACCTACAAAAACACAACTAGGAATATAACTGTTGTTAAGATTATGAGAAATGAGCTTTTGAAACTTCACACTGATTCATTAGCATGGATTATTATTTGTAAAGTCACTAGTGAAAACAACAGTGTATGCAAGTCAATATAATGTGTAACACATGAACAGGAATTTAAATTTCACATTTTATTACCTCCATACTATAATGTTTTTACATGATATTTAAACACTTTACCAATATCATTAATGATTTTTTAAAAAAATTGCTTTATGAAGCAGGGATGTATTTTAATTACTGTTTTACTGAGAGATACCCCGAGGCACAGACAAACTGGTTGTTGTCAAACAGGGCAGAACCAGGCCTCTTCCTCCCAACCTGACAGGCTAACAAGTTTGTTCTACAGAAAGACAATGCTCACTATAACAAAATGAAGGCAAAACATTAAAATGGTAGGAATAAAAAGTATTATAAAGATGTGTAATTCTTACTTATACCATCCACTTCAAGTTTATTAATTTCTTCTTTTGGCAGTTTGATCTCTTGCAAAGCAGACTGCAATTCCCCATTGTCTTCCAGTACTCTGAGCTCTAAGTAAAAGAAATGCCTGAATTATTAAGTAGTTTATTGTTAATTCCTCTTCATTAATTTAGATTCCTTTATTTTGTGTTATTAGGACAGAAAGAAAATCTGTGAAATTTTACAAGCAGAGTAATGAAATCAACTCAGACACTTCTAATCGGGCTTGATCACATAGCTAAACGAGGCACTGGTATTATAATGCACAAATACTCGTTAGATTTTTATAGGATGTACACTTTGCAATGTAAGTGCAAACCATTTTGCATGTTGTCTCTGAATGTTAGAGTCCCGGATGTTATGAAGAAACTCCCTTCTCCTGCAGAGCCCTCATCCTGTTTTGTAAAATGGTAGGAGCTGGAAATGCAAAATTCATCCCATCATGCAAAACACAGTCCTGTATCTCCTCTCTTGCTTATCACAGTAACATCAGTTTAAGCTGTGAGACCCTTGGGCAGCATGGTTAAGCACACAGATGTTTGGGAATATCTTGTTTCTGGGCTAATGCAGGAAATCCAGTTTCTTAAGTGGTTGTGGCAAACCCTTGCTTAACCACCGTACAGTATCTTCCTATATAAAGCTATATAGACTTACCATATAGCTGTCCTTAGTAATATGTTGCTGCACACTTAGTGAACCTCTTTCATTATGTTTTTTTTTTATCTAAAAAGTGTTTAAAATTTTTGTTTTACTTGCTTTAGACCCAATTTAAAGTTATATAATTTAAAAAAATACTATTTAAAATTTAGTTAATTTCCAGCATAGACTGCAGAACTATATATTATGAATCCACTGGGTATTGTTTATTTGTGTGTGTTCCCATGAGTAATAAAGGATGAAAAATATTGCACATAATGGAAATCTGTGACTTTCAGCTTCACTTTCAAAACAAAAGAAACCTTTAAGACTGCAGGACACTTTCCTCTGTTAGTTTACTTTTTTTTTTTTTAATGGCAACCACTTCCTGCTTCTAGAAATGCAAGAAAAATACAAGAAGTACTTCTCTCAGCATGTCTTGACCTAGATAGTGCTCAAGACATGCCACAAATATAACACTGGAATTTGTTCTTTCAAAATACTCTTGACAAGTTTTGCAGATTCAAGTGGGCTTTTATGGCTGAAAGATCATCCTGTTTTTGGATACTCACCCAAACTCAGCTGAACCCTTTCCATACTTCCCCTCAAAACTCCTGAAACTTGCACATTACCACAAATCAATTGTAGGCATGCTGGAAGGAGCTTCCAAACTGGTGTATCTTAGTTTAACGGCATGCCTCCTACTAAAATTCATGGGTGATCTATTTTCAGAATGCTGCCAACTGCAATGAAAGTGGATCTACTAAAAATAGTTTTGCACCACAGAAGAGATTATGAAAGCAAGAGACTTAAGGAAAATGAATCCAAAATAGGTCATGAAAAAGTCAAAGAGAAGCATGAATTTGTTTTTGTTTCTGAAGAATAATAGCACAGCAGAGTAAGGCATCATGAAATCAGTGGTGAAGATCCATTAAATGAAACTGTTCTCTCCTGCAGAGAGGTTAAGAAACACATACTTGTAGTTGGGCACTTAGCTGCATTTCATGCAATTAATAATTTGTTAAGGAAGTAGTAGGGGCCCTTGATACACAAAGTAATAATGAATCATGGAAAAGAGAGAGCTATGACAATGGATTAAATATAAAAAAATCCATGCATTAGCTGTATTTAAACATTTAAACCTTCTGCAAAAGAAATACCAGAACATAGTGTTTTAATAGCACAATTGCAACAGATACATTGACCAATGTTCTCCATCTGCAAACATTTTTGAGTGGTTAAAAACTAAGATGTACCAACTCCTATTTGAGTCAAAATAATCTTATGTTGCAATTCATTAACTTCTACATGAAACACCACTGATTAATTTAGGTCAACAATGTTGCAGCATTTGTCTTCCTCATGCGTTTTTATGTGTCTTCTGTTCAGACAACACTCACAGAATCACAGAATTGCAGGGGTTGGAAGGGACCTTCAGCGATTATCTAGTCCAGCTCCCCTGCCAAAACAGGTCCATCTAGAGCAGACTGGACAGGAACATATCCAGGCGGGTTTCGAGTACCTCCAGAGAAGGAGACTCCACAACCTCTCCGGGCAGCCTCTTCCAGTAAAGAAGTTTTTCCGCATGTTCAGATGGAACTTCCTGTGTTCCAGCTTGTGTCCATTGTCCCTTGTCCTGTCACCAGGAACCACTGAGAAGAGCCTGAACCCATCCTCTTGACACCTACCCTTTAGATATTTATAAGCATTGATAAGATCCCCTCTCAGTCTTCTCTTCTCCAGGCTAAACAGACTCAAGTCTCTCAGCCTTGCCTCATAAGAGGTGCTCCATTTCCCTGATCATCTTTGTAGCCCTCCACTGGACTCTTTCCAGTAGTTCCCTGTCCTTGAACTGGAGGCCCCAAAACTGGACTCCAGATGCAGCCTCACCAGGGCAGAGTAGAGCAGGAGGATGACCTCCCTCAACCTGCTGGCCACGCTCTTTTTAATGCACCCCAGGAGACCACTGGCTGCCTTGGCCACAAGGACACACTGCTGCCTTGTGGTCAACTTGTTGCCCACGAGGACTCCAAGGTCTCTCTCTACAGAGCTGCTCTCCAGCAGGTCAGATGCTAACCTATACCAATGTACGGGACTATTCCTCCTTAGGTGCAGGACTCTATACTTGCCCTTGTTGGATTTCATTAAGTTCCTCACCGTCCAACACTCTAGGCTGTCTAGGTCTCATTGAATTGCAGCACAGCCTTCTGGTGTGTCAGCCACTCCTCGCAGTTTTGTATCATCAGCACACTTGCTGAGGGTACACTCTGTCCCCTCATCCAGGTTGTTGATGAATATGTTGAATAAGACCGGATCGAGTACTGACCTGGGGAACACCGCTAGTTACAGGCCTCCAACTGGACTCTGCACTACTAATCACGACCATCTGAGCTCTGCCACTCAGCCAGTTCTCAATCCACCTCACCATCCACTCATCTAACCCACCCTTCCTAAGCTTACCTATGAGAATGTTATGGGAGACAGTGTCAAAAGCCTTGCTGAAGTCAAGGTAGACAACATCCACTGCTCTACCTCCATCCACCCAGCCAGTAACTCTATTGTAGAAGGCTATCAAATTTTCAAGCATGATTTCCCCTTGCTGAATCCATGCTGACCACTCCCAATGACCTTTTTTTCTTCTACATGCTTAGAGATGACATCCAGGATGAGCTGTTCCATAACCTTTCCAGGGATGAAGGCGAGGTTGAACCGGCCTGTAGTTTCTCGGGTTCTCCTTCTTGCCTTTTTTGAAGACTGGTATGACATTAGCTTTCCTCCCGTCCTCAGGAAACTCTCCTGTTCTCCATGGCTTTTCAAAGATGGAGAGCAACTTTGCAATAACATCTGCCAGTTCCCTCAGTGTTCGTGGGTTCATCCTATCAGGGCCCATGGATTTGTGGGTGTCAATTTTGCTTAAATGATCTCTAACCTGATCCTCCGTGATTGAGCGAGAGTCTTCCTTACTCCAGGCTCCTTCCTACCTCCAGAGTCTGGGGTTCCTGAGGGCTGGCCTTAGCAGTAAAGACCGAAGCAAAGAAGACATTCAGTAACTCCACCTTCTCTGCATTCTCCGTCCCCAGGGCACCCAACTCATTCAGCAGTGGGCCCACATTTTCTCTAGTTTTCCTTTTACTGCTGATATACTTCAAGAAGCCCTTCTTATTGTCCTTGACATCCCCTGCCAGGTTTAATTCCAAGTGGGCCTTAGCCTTCCTCACTGCATCCCTGCATACTCTGACAGCGCTCATATACTTCTCCCAAGTGGCCAGTCCTTTTTCCCCACATTCTATAAACTTCCTTCTTCCATCTGATTTTTTCTAGAAGCCCCTTGCTCATCCATGCAGGTTTCCTGCCTCCTTTGCCTGATTTCTTGCTCCTAGGGATGCACAAACCTTGAGCTTGGAGGAAGTGGTGCTTAAGTATTAGCCAGCTGTCTTGCATCCCCCTTCCTTCTAGAGCCTTAGCCCACGGGATTCCTCGAAGTAGGTGTCTGAAGAGGTCAAAGTCAGCTCTCCTGAAGTTTAGAGCTGTAATTCTTTTTGCCTTGCTTCTTCCATGCAGGATCCTGAACTCCACTATCTCATGGTCACTGCAGCCAAGGCTACCCCCAACCAGATCTTCTTTGTTTGTCAGCACTAGGTCTAGTAGTACATCTCTCCTTGTTGGTTCATCCACCATCTGTGTCAAGAAGTTATCATTGATGCTCCCCAGAAACCTCCAGGACTGTGCCTGGCTGTGTTGTCTTTCCAGCAAATGTCAGGATAGTTGCAGTCCCCTCAATTAATAGTGGGTTATCAATATGGTCTGAACTGTAAGGACCCTGCCATTAGAAGTACCAGTGCATTTTCACTGATTATGGGGGAAGGAAGAGGAAATGCTGCATCACAAGTTTTTTACAGGATCATGCTAGTTTTCATAACATTTCGGGACTGAGGGCTTTAAGCTGGAGAAGAGTTTTTGGAGAAAAACAAGGGACAGAGAGAGAAAACTCACTGCAGAGTAATTAATATTTTCATGGTTAGCGAATTCCAGCTTGGCCTCGTTCCAAACAGAGCTCACTAACAGGCTACTTAAAGAACGAGGGCTCTGAATCTTTCTTGCTGGAGTTCCCATTTTGTATCCATAATTACACCTTGTCTGAAGCAGTTATTTGAACTGACCATCTGAAAGAACTTCTGCTCTTCCCTGACATACTGATGGCTGAAAGGCAAGCCACTGATCCAAATTCTAATTAGTACAGTACAATAGCTCAAACTGCAAACACTAAATAGTACACTGTTGCCTTTTGTATACAGTAGGGCTGCTTCATGAAAAAACTCATAAAGTCTTCTGTTCCTCCAAATGTGAAGAGGAATAGTTTGGAAATCACGATAATGTTTTCTACAAAGTTTGACTCAATATTTGGTAGACAAAGAGCTGCTGATGGTCACGGTAAACAGGAAAATTGGGATGCTATAAAAATGCTGAACTCAGGAATGAAAATAAAGGAATCAGTGTGTTCACTGATATCTGGATTTAATGAATTAAGAAATCTAGAAAGATGCTAGATATTTTAGTAACAAACAAGATTAAAGGCTTCTTGATCACAATCCTAAATATTGTATTAGAGGATCTGCATAGTGAAGATCAATGAGAAAAGCAATTGCTCAGAAATAGAATATTTGCAGTACCTCTATCACCACGATTCTCAAAAAGAGTAGAAATGGGAATCCCAGGACCTGTCATAAGAATAGTAAGAAGGCAGTTTTTAGTTTGAAGCTGGAACATTACCATTGGTAACTGATGGTGTAAAAGACCTCAAAGTTGATACACAGATCTGAATCTTCTCTGTTGTACAACCCACTAGTCCCTGCTGCATGAAATACATAAGGTACTGTGTGTACATAGACTCATATACATATAGGCATTGCTTAGCAAACGTAATAGAAGTAACTTTAAATCTATTAACAAACTCTTCCTCCCTAGAGATGAAGTGACATCTAGTTAATACCCGAGATGTGATTACATAAGGTGAATGCAGAATTAACAATGTGAAACATTCTTCTGATAACATGTCACATTGTATTTGTGAAGGTGACTGGCTTTCATATGGTGATGACCTCACTGACTATTTTGTGCAAGATGATTGAAAGGTGTTATTATTTGCTACATTTGCTTCTCTGCTCAATGAAGGTTCTAAGGAACTCTTCAGCTGATTAGTCAGTGTGGAATCAGAACAGTAAACTTTATATGAAATACGCAAAAGGAGAACCTTGGATATTGTCTTTCCTTTTCCTAGATTATGACTTCACTGTTCTTTGATTACACCAATGGATGAAACCTCAGATCATTGAAATCAACTTATTTCAACAGAGCCAAGACTTCATCTAATACTTCTGTGTTACAAGTGGTTTCAATGAACATACATTTGATGAATTGGATTTTTCTTAGTTCGGTTATTAAAATATGTTCTCAGGTAGTAAATATCCAACATTTTGTTGCTAACACAGGTTTTAATAATTTCAATTGGGAAGCATATTTTAGTAGTTTCTCATAGCTAACTTTGATCACATGAATTGGAAATCAGTATGTTTCTAAATCGTGCTCTTGCTGCTGCAAGAAAAAGCACAGACAAGCCAGATTAGAATCTGTTTCATGCCACGAAGGACTTTCACAAATTTGTTCTTAATTCTAAAAATCCCAAGATTTTTGTTGAAAAAGTAAAAAAAAAAAAAAAAGAAAAAAGAAAAAAGGGTAAAAATATTTGTGGTTTGTGTTTTGTGAAACATCTTCCAAAGGTTTTTGGACATGAAAAGGTTTCTTTCTGGAAACCTCTCCTGGTTAATGTGAAATTTCTAGGATTCCTCTAGCTATTGTTTGGGATAATTAGTATTATTTACACCTCTGATAAATTTCAAAGTACAACTGGTGAAGTGTTTGCCTCCAGGCTATACATACCATAACAGATCAAGGCGTAATACTTAGAACGTTCACTGAACCTTGCTGTATAATACTGGCATCTCTCTTTCCTTAAATTGCAAGTAATGCATTGTTTTCTGATAGGTTTACTTCCAATACTGATTCTAGGAGAAAAATAAAATAAAGCAATACTTATTTTGCTCCAACTAACTTGACATGTGTCTAACTCACATTCTAGAACATAGGCACTGTACTTTCAGAATGGTTCAATTTAAAAAGAAATGTTTTCCCTTTTTATCAACCTTTTTCCCAAGAGTATATTTAACTTTAAATGCTATTTCTCCTCAATTCTCAGATATAATCAAAGGTCAAGATTTAGTTAAAACAGCTTGTGGAATTACACTTTAAACATCTTGAAACTAAATTATTTTATTGAAAAATCCAGACCTATCTTCTAGCAACCTAGTATCATTAAGATAATGTTGATAACACTTACTTGTAAATATTCCTTCTTCCTGGATAGCCTTCAAATTCATTGCTTGAATAGAAACTGTAAATTCATTTATATGTTAATAAATAATCCATAAAGTGATGACCTATGAACCAGCATCAAGATGAAAAGCCGTCTTGGAAGTTAACTTAGACTTTTTGAGATTTCTGCATGTGATGGAAGAGTAAATTAAGCTTACATACCTTTCATCTTAATAAATCTTTGCTCAAACTGATTAGATGACAAATAAACCATATAAATAGAAGCTTTATCTTAATTCTCATGAGCTAATCAGCCCAACTACGTAAGATATATCTATCTGTATAGTAACCTGAATGAGAGGCCATAAAAAGAGAGACGATTGAGGTAATTGCAGATTATATGAGAGTTAAATTTAAGTATTTCTAAATAACTCTAAGATGGGTGATTGAAAATAAGTAGAAAAATGAAGGAAATTTGCAAAGAATCTTCCATAAGTAAATGAAGTTAGCAAACCTGTGCAGTACCTTTGCATACAAATTTGTTGTGGATGCATTCAGATCCAAACGAATTATGCCTAGCTATAACTTGATGAGTTAACAAATGGTGTTTCAATGATCAAGTGCTGCTTTTCCTGACAACACTCACAACCTGTTCTCTTCTTCATGATACTTACATTGCATCATTTGTTACTCTGAAAATGTATATTGCCTCCCATTCTCCACTTGTAATCTGGATTGCATTCTCCTGTGAAGCAAGACATGTAAATTACTGAATATTGTAGAATTATTTCAGGATCCTACAGTACCTCATGTAAAACACTTTGCTTGACTTACCACAGAGCCATTGATGTAATGAATATGCTTATAACCATTTTTGTCACTAAAAATTTTGTAGTATGAACTGCTGTCTGATGTAAAATATGGTGCAGAAACAAAGAACTGAAACAATGGAAGAAAAATGGTAGATGAGATACAAGTGTCCAAGCCGTTTTGCAGATTATAGTACACATACTAAAAGTAATAAGACTATTTAATCAGTTCAGATGGGAAAAAGTACTTTGCACAAGTGTTTAGCTGTAATATTCAATCTCCTAGTCAGTAGACATTACAATTTCAACCTGTCATGTCAGATTTCTTCAGCTGATAATATGGATACCTCAAGTACCCCACAAATGCAACTCTCTACTTATAAGTGGAATAATATGTTTGTATATTCTGAATGGCCTTTTAAGAATAGCTATTAAGAATAAGCTATTTAAGAATAGGTGGAGTTGATTTTTTAAAAATAAGTTTCTGAATAATGCTAGTGTTCATGAACAGTGCAATACTGAAATTCCTGCGGGCCACAGAGTTTGTCCGATTTACTGAGCAAATATAGCACTAAGTAAATGGATATCTGAAGTTTCCCGTATTATTAACTAATGTTAAAGAACAGATTATCCCAGATAAGACCATTCAACTATTGCTTCCTTTCACCATTATCTCTTTACTAAAATTGTCAGTCAAGGATGAGTTACTGCAACTCTGAGTTTTATTTTCAAAACATGAACACAAAAGAATGACCTGAAAGCACTTCAAACATAGCACCAAACATTCCAGAGTATAACTTTTGAATAATACTAACCCAAGCTTGACTAGAACCTGTGACCACAAGCTAAATTGTTCTGGAGCCTGCTTCTAATATTCCTAATTCTTGAAATCCTCTAAAGGCTAAAGCAGGGATTTATGTATGTCTGCAATTTCTTTAGTTTTAATAAAACCCTGTCATCACAACCTCAAGAGAAGTGAGGAAAAAAGGAAGGGACCAAGTAAGATAACTAATCTTTGTAAATGTGTAATCTTCACTTCAAGTAAAAACACGTCTTTTAGAAGACAGTTTAGTGAAAATTAAAACTCTCAGTTAAGTCCACTGCAGGATATTCAGGCACAGTGTGAAGTTCCCCATATTGAATTCTGGTAACTACACCTGCCTGAGGAGTAAACATATGCAATAATACATACTCACTATTAGAATATATGATTGTAAACACTGATCTCATGCTCTTACAATTGCCTTGCAGGTTTCTTTTTACTGTGAGTTCCTAAAGATAGGCACTACGTCTCTTCCAAGATAAAGGTTTCTGGGTAGAGAAAATTTCTTTTGCTTAGGGGTAACCGCAGAGAAGGATCAACTACCCTTCTAATGGCACTGTCTTACCTTGAAGGTTCCTCCTTAGCAGAAGATATGCAGCACTTGGCACTAAAACTGTGTTCTGAATGGACAGGTTTTATTATACATGTATTATTTGCCTCCAGGTTGCTTCTAAGAATTATACTGCAGTATGAATCTACTTCTTTTCATTACTTCCCTCTCTTCAGTATAGTGTCTAATCAGTTGGTCTAATATTTGCAAAAGGAGACACAAAAAGGTTTTTTAAATTCAGAAAGCAGGTAGCCAGGTACTATGCCTAACACAGCATTAAAAATCGTGATCCTACAGGATTGAGTGCAACAGGTTTAAGCAGTAGTGTTGTATGACTCCGAATGGAGCTTTGTGTTTCAAAACACTGCTGTGAAGGTGCAGAAAGCTGCAGCTTTTCATTAAATCAAAATAGAGTACAACAAGCAAACCTACTCCGCCTGCCCATCCTGTTTGACTCTCTTCAATGTGCTGTTGATTCTGAAAAACAAAATCAAATGTACACTCTTTAAGAAGTTCAAGAATGAGTTTATGAAGATTCAAAATCCCCAAATAAAAAAAATCTGTAGCTGCCTATAGAAGAGAATTTTAGAATATTTCCTGTGAAGGTGCACAGACTTGAAGGTTGTCTGAGGTAAATAATATTACTGTATTAATACCATTACATTAATTACAATATTATTTTTTAACAGCTGTCATCAGAGCTAAATAAAATCTAAAGTAATGGTTTTAACTCTATGCAACATTTTTACTGAAAGCAAGAATTAACAACTACTTAGTCTCATGAATTTTTCAGTAAAAAACCAAATCAAATAATTTCAGGAATAATATTAAAAATCTGTGTTAGATTCTCAGCTGTTTCATTTAACATATTTCATTTCAAAGCTGTGGTGTTGATTTATAACAATGGATAATGTGACTACTAGGTACATCTTTAAATTTAAATCTTAAAAACCTTAAAAAATACAAGCCAAATACTTCAACCAAGTAAGTACATCGAAATCAAGGGTCTACATATTTGGTGCTCAAAGGGCCTGATTTTCAACACTTGAAAAAATGTCACAAATAACAATATTTAGAAAGAAGAATTAAGGATTTGCAAAAATTATCTAGACAACAGAAATCACCTAGATTATCATATCCTGAGACTATGAATATAAATTTAGCAGGTCTTAACTCCTTGTAACATTCTTAAAGCTGATTTTAAAAAAGTCTTATACTGACATGGATTGGTATCTCCTGCAGCTAAAGGTGCTTTTACATTTTTATTTATGTTTTACTTATAAAGTTTCTAGTGCTTTTTCAATACTTTCCTTAGACTTTTTCATTGAAGAGTGTAATATTTTGCTTGTTGGATGGAGCAAGAGATTTAATATTTAACAATTCTGCATTCAGTCAACATACTTCTTTTTTGATCTTGCAAACTTCTTTATACTGTTCATTTAATAGAGTATTTCTGTACAGTTTGAAATAAATTCAACAATTTTTCTTTCTAAAGAATATGGTTTGTATTTGTCATCCTCAATGTAATCTCATTAGCATTCAGAATCATGCCTTCTCCCTTTCTGCTTAGTCCCTGCCAAGTGACTTATTTGAGCAAAAATTGCAGGTACTTGCCCCTTAGAAGACTGTTTAGTACCTTGCAAGTGCCCCACTGAGCTATTAACTCAGAATATGGATTTTATTTCTTTCAAGATAAGAAAAATGGGATGTATTGTTTTATAACTGCATTCCTTTCTTCAAAGTAAGGCTCACATCTTGATGACATAGTACATTAAAGATATATTTAACTTCTCTCATATGAGCGGTCCCATTGACTTCTATGGGAATTTTCTGTGTATTAAAGTACATACAGAATTTAATTAGAGAACTGGCATCTTTATAGGAAACCCCAATTTCACAAATGCATGCCTAGCTTTTACTCACATGAATAGTTCCACTGAAGTCATATTGGTTTCTATGGTCTATTCACATGAGCGAGACTCAAACACATGAACATTTTTGATGAATTGACACTTTAGGAACATCTTGTAGATTGTATTTTGTTATTATTTTCAAGTACATAAAGCCTAGCACATTTATTGTACATTAGAGTCTCAATTTAATCTGAAATCAACAAGAGAACTATTTTTGCCAATGGAAACGTAGAGATATACTTTCTAATGGCAAATAGAGCTAATGCAGCACTCCCATCTGTTCACACTCCTTCAATTGGCCATTTGTGCAAGCTTTAATGTGATAAAAGCATTGTATCACTGTATAAATATAGAATTATAGAAACGTCAGTAGTGACTCCATAAATAAGGTTTCATGGAGAAATGCAATTAAATAAGGACCATGAAACACAGTCCTGCAAGATGTTAATTGTTCTGGTCTGGTTCCAGCAAAGCAATTAAGCACATGCTTAATTTTAAACACATAAATAGACCTACTGAAATAAATAAAACTGCTTACATGCTTAAAGTTAAGCTTGTTTTAAAGTACTTAGGTGGACTTGTTTTAAAGTACTTAGGACTTAGGTTACCTTAGGAAACACATCAAATGCTGCAGTAAATATGTATTTTATCCTAATAAATTAAGATATTTCTCTGTGGAAAGTTACTTCAATGATAATGTTTTTGAAAGAACAGGACCTGAACTTCCTTTTAAATTTGCAACATTTATCATAGCATAGAGGAATAAGAATTATTTTCAGCTTGGAAAGGCTGTGTCAATAAACTGAATTTACAAATTTATGAATTATACAGAACACTTTTATAAGTATTCATGCTTTTTATTTCCCATTGATTCAAGGTTTCAGCCTAATGCTAGTTTTTACAGGTGTTCTCTATCACAAACTCTAAAAACAAGCCATGCAAACAGCATCAATATTAAAGACAATAAATGAGACTTCTGTACTAGAGTTACTGAAATTCAGAGTTATCCTTTCCTTCGGGTTCTATATGAATATATCAGTGTCTACAGTCTTCAAGTTTTACAAGGTCTTTTAAAGAAATTTTTTTTTCAGAAAAGCTTCCGTACGTAAGATCTATAACTATCTTCATATAGGTATAGATAGCTAGGCCATCTAAGCTATCCTTCTGCTTAACGGAGCGTGGTTTTCCCTCTGAACTGTCTTAATGATAGAATGACATATTTAAAATGTAGAGCTACTGTTGCAATTAGCCCGAAGTTTCCTTTTCAGACCTGAAAAAGGGATTGTGTTTCTCAAAACTTGGCTGCTTTCTCCAACTGTATGATCTGATAAAACAGAAGAATTTCTCCCTCCTGAAAACCTGCTTTACTTCTAATCTGTATGTTCACTCAACTAATTTAACATTAATCATAAAGGACATGATTCAGCCAGACTTGGTATGAAATTTCAATGCAGTATAATAAAATTTTCTTTAAAAAGCAATAAAAACCCTCTATGGTTGCACTTCTGAAGCTGAGGAAGCAAGAAGTAACTAAACAACAGTACTGAAAGCTGCTCAGTAGGATTCTTCTTATTTTTGTTGCTTTGATTGTTAATTAAAGCTCACTAAAAAAAAAAAAAAAAATAAAAATTGGTGATTTTTTCTTGTTGGTGCAATTAAAATTTTTTCATCCCTCCCCCAGCAATTAAAATATTGGAAAAGGTATCACTAGTAGCTAAAAGATGAATGTGATCAAACACTGGAAAATACAGGCACACAATTATTTTTGAAAAGAATTCGGGTCAAGATTAAATATACTTCTGCAAGTAAGTCAGACCAACCTGTACATAACCAATAGGTGTTAAAATAGGTATGCAGATTGGATTAGAAAATGCTAATTTCAGCAATGTTAAGTTCATATTTCCAACTTTATTACCTCTGGACATTCCCAAGTATTTGAATTTTCTTTGAAGTCACAAATAGCTAAGACTGAAAAATTCTGGATTCTCTTTAGCCATTGCACACAGATTCGACTATCTGTTACCCAAGTAAGCCAAGTAAAATAGTGATCACTAAAAAGAAAAGAAAAAGAAAGAAATGGTAGTTATTAAAGAACAAGAGTATAGAAACATTGCTACAGATTGTATCCCCCATATTGCTCTGTGGAAGACTTCCACAAAGCTTCCATCATCTTAGGGATGGTTTTTTTGTCCTTTGTAACAATGTATCATAGGGACAGAGAGAATAAAAATACAACATTTCTAGTTAGCTTCTGTTCCATCTAAAAGATTAATATGGCACTCCACTGTTAGAAACAGAAAACAACTCAGAGGTTCAAGCATTTAACAAATAGACAAAAAACTTTTTTTAAGAAAGAGAAGACATTTGAGGGCACACTACCTGGATGCTATGACTGGAGGAACTGGCACCTCCTTCAGACCAAATACTTCAGCATAAATAGTATCAACAATAAACACTTTAACAGTAGGATTTTTAGCACCAGCCTTCAAAGAAAACATATCAGGTTATTCAAATTAGGCTGTGAACAGTTCGGATCAAGGAAAATCACAAAGTGTTTTGCAGGAAGGGAGATAGATTACAAAATGTGTATTCAGTTGAATATAATAGAGCAAATGTGGTCTTTACAAGATCTCAGAGTGACACTACAGCAGTAGTACATTACTAAACTTTGCATCCTTTCATATATAGAGAAGAAAACCTTTTAAACAGCCAAATTTATATACAGAAAACATGCTTTCTATGCAGAAAACATGCTTGATGGGAACCAGTATTCTATTTGCAGCGTGGATCTTTGCAGCGCACACTACACTTTGGCATAAAACTCCAGGAGTATATTCACAAGATTGCAAGTGCTCTTATACATCCCAGCTGTGAAATAAAATGGCTTAGCTTAAACTGATTTCATGCTTGCTTCTTCATTGCATACATTATTAGTTTTTTAATTCTCCTCTATGTGTGGCCTCAACCATCCTGCTTTACTTTAGAACTGTAACCCAGTTGACAGGTGAGTAACTTCTTAAGATACATTAACATGATCACTTGCAATCATACGAACGTGACAAGAGTCAGGAGAGCTCTCTAATACATGCTGAAGAAATGCCAACCAAAAACCATCTTGCCTTAGATCTGGCACTTGAAAGCAGTTAAAATCCAAAGCCCCTTGAGATCAAAAAGCACTATGAAGTGTGCAAATAAACTGAAGCTGTCATAGCCTTTACTTTTCAAAATAAAAAAATGTCTCATAATTATTTCCTTTAATGAAAAATAACAACTGCATAGTTAACACATCACAATAAATAAACTGAAATGAAAAAAGCTAGGCTTAATCATGCAAGCATGCACTTTTGCACATGCTTTTTACTTACATGAGTAATTCCATTTATTTCACTGATATTATTAAATATCTACACTTTTGAATGTGCCTATACCTTCTCAGAACTTGGCCTAAGTTTGTTTTCTTTCATTAATTTAGGCCAAATGGATTTAACCACTGTAATGAAACCATTTTTTAAAACACAGTTGATTTTAGCATTGTAATAACTCATTTCTCAACAGAAAGTAAGTAGAAAGAATGAGAAAACATACCTTTGGATATGGGATAATTATTTTCCTAGGATACTGGTCCTCACCAAAATATGAATATTCAATAACTGGTATGTCAGAATCATTAAATTGTACAAATGCTAAATATTTTCCACTTGGAGACCACCACAGTGCATATTTTGTTGCTAGCATTTCCTCTGAGGAAAAAAAATATTATTCATAATAGTTTATCATTGTAATCTATTTTAGCATTGTACTCTTAGCAACCTAGACATATGAAGAGAGTTATACTAAATAACACCAAATATATTGCCTTACATCTAAATTCTGAAAGGCCTTAAGAACTCTCCAAATAGGCACACAGATCCTATTTAACATACTTGGGTTTTTCATGTGTGCATGTGGGATTTTTTAAAATTTTTTTTTAATGCACTGAGGTGCCAAATTTTCACCAAAATTAAAACTTCCATTAAAGCTTAGTTTCTAATCACTGCCTGTGCAGCGCAAGTAAGCTCAATTTGTAAAGTTCTGATATAGTTGCAGTAACAAAAGACTCAGGATTTTGGTTACACGCTATGAATACAAAATGCAGTCGTTGTATGGCAAATAAAATATGGAAATGAAGTAATCCTTAGGGCATCTAAAAATAATTTATCATCACAGATATTTTAGAATGGATTGTGAGAACCAGGTAATACAAACAAAGCATTTAACCTTTTAGTTGTTGCCTTCAAGATTTACTTACCTTCATAGACCCAATCAGGAACCCCATTAAATATTTCATTCTGTTTTCCATCACTAGTTATTTTAATTGGTGCCTCTCTTGGACTTCGTTTCAAATAGATATTATTCTGATATACGTATGCCTAAAGACAAGAAAGTATTTGTTATGAGTATAGGCACCAATAACAGAGGTTACAGTAAGATCTTCTGCATCTTACATTATACCAACAAGATGACATAATGAATGCAAACCAGGAAATAAATGTTACACTAAAAGCCCTCGCAAATTCTGCAATAGTAGGTACTTTAGTGAATAAATTATACATTACAGGCCAAATTCTATCTTCAACTATGTCAGAATAAATCCTCAACAACTCCTTTGATTTTAATAAACTTCAGAGGATTCTGTGGCTAGCCTTGGTGTGGAAAATAATGACAAAAATAATCTTTGAAACTTATTCAAATTGTTGTGTTTAAGAGACACTCAGAAAAGCGTTTTGTGACTTTTCCTTCTGCTTCCACCAGAAGAGGAAGATAAAACCAAAGTTTGTAAACTTGTTACTCTATGCAACAGGTTTATTACAATTACTGAGAAATACATACTTAGCTATCAAGTAGCTATTAAATAAAAAAGAAAATAACATTTCTTTTTTGTTGTAAGAATCCGGCAGCCATTTCCTAGAGTAAAAGTTTTTAAAAATGTTTTAAATACTGTATCTTTAAATCTCCATAGTGAACTCCTGTATTATACAGTGTCAAAGGAAAACACAGTGGTTTTCAGGCCTTGAAACTACATTTAATCCTATATACAAGTATGTTGGTCAATTCTTGATAAGAGACTGGCTAGCAAACTGAAACACATAATGTAGCTGAGAACATGGATTCTTCTACTTAGACCCAGAGAAGTTAAACTTTAACAAGTTAAAACTGTTTTGTCATTCTTGCTCACAACCAAGGTTAATACACACAGGCCTGTGAAAAATATGGCCTAACAAAATAACCAAAGGCAAATAAATGTCTTCTAGCCACACAAAGCAAAATCATTCTAGTGCTTCATTACTTTACTGACCAATTTGTGTCCAACGGGTGACCAGGATATATACTGAATTTTATGTGGAAGCTGATTTTCTGTTACAAAACCACTAAAAAAAGGAAAGAAGTTGAGATGGCTTTTTGCGCATACTGCAAATGGATCATTACATTTTACATTCATATAAAATTCATGAAGGGCTTTATTTTTTAACAGCTTGTTGTTTCTTGAGCAATGCAAAATTAAGGCAGGCAGTGAGACATGCAGTAATGGGATGGTGTGCACCAGTGCTGGTAAAGACTTGCAACTCAACCCTTTGAAAACATATTCAACGGCCTAAGAAGCCAGCCTTTATCTCTTCTACATATTGCACAAGCATCTACAGTCATTTGCTCTATCTGCAATCTGCTTTACAGTCTCAGCAAGTCACTGGGAAATGTGAACTAAGGATATAGCGTGCTGCAGCAAGCGTAACAGCAGCAGTTACAACATTTGTTAAGGATCATGACCCACATGCAGTACCTCTCTACTCACATTAGCTTGCAGCAATCTTTTCCTGTCACCTTGAGCCAACAGTTTCCCAAGAATGGGGCAGCTCAGTGCAGTCCCTATTGCTTAGAACTAAGAAGCATTTGGTCATGCTGCTACTTATGGAATAAAAAGGTGACTAGGGAGGCAGATGGCCTCCTTCGAATTTGGGTGGAAAGAGCAGTGGTTTGGGAAAGATCTTGGGAAAGAGACCAAATGCCATGGGATAAGCTGTAAACTTTTGAGGAAAGTTGAAGATTAGATCAACCATAAAATAGATGAATTAGACAATAGAAGAGCATGGAGACATCAGGTGTGAGACTAAAGTGGACTCAGGCAGCCAAGATAGGGTGGGAGAAAGGGATGCAGAGAAGAAAAAAAGATGAGAATCTTGAGCAGTGAAAGTTTTAGGGCATGAAATATAAACCAATCAAGATACCTGGATGAGTAGATTAAAAGACTGTATGAATTTCTTAGAGGCCATTTTTTTTCAAGCAAACAAGTAACCTGAGATTCAGGCAAAAGCACAGGGGTGGTAGTCACATTACTATAGAGTTTTTCAGTAGAAATGCTTGCAAGCACATCACTACAGAGTATTCACCACAGGTCTCTGTAAGAAATATCAGGCCTTACCCATATATGAGATCATAAATGTGGTATGATGCTGTATAAGAATATCTCCACAGCTGCAAAAAAAAATTAATCAAGAAAATAATATTATTAACTTTGAAAAATATAGTCTAATTAAAAATAATCACTGCCTTTTCACAGCCTACCCCTTTCAAGAAAGCACCAAGATACATTTATCCACGGCAGCCACAATCAACAAAATACTAAATGAAACCAAACATTTCATCAGCGATATATTAAAATAATTACCTTTGAATAATTGCTTTCCAGAGCTATGAAATATTTGTCTGATGACAACACATAATTTGAAGCATTAACTTGTTTCTGAAAGATTAAGTAGATTAGATTTTAGAAAAAAACAAACTTTAAATAAGGATTTGATGAGTCAGGTTTTAATCCACTCACTTTTAAACTGGTACTTGAAACGCAAACACATTTTGCTGCCTTTTTATTAATTGAAAGGGTACATACCATTGTGCTGTTAGTCATGATGGTAGTTGGGTAGTTCATTTCAACATTGTAAAGAATAATATCATCTTCTGCAGACTGATGAAGATATTCATTATCTTTATAAACAAGATAAAAGGGTTGTTACCTTACACAGAAGATACTATAGAACAGATCTGTTTATCAAAGTATTCACACTCCTGCCAGTGAGTAGATTTTAAGCAAGTATCTTTTAGCATCTACATAAAATTTTTTTTTCTTCTAATGATGACAAAGTACAGAGTTATCAACAAACTGTCTTCACAGTTCCCAAGTTTGTTCTCAAGATTACACACTGCACACAGAATCAGATAGTTTACTTCATAATTAAATGCCAGATTTTATTGTCAGTAATGTCTGATCAAGAATACCAGGGACATACCCATTAGAAGGTAAGTATTACAATGTAAATGTTTTAAAGAAAACACTCAAGATCTTTGCTTGTAATTTCTCCAGAACATTCCGATTTGTAGATTCTGCAGCTAACAGCAGTACCATGTAACTGACACTACATAAATAATACTGTTCTCACACAGGTCCTACAGAACGAACGGCCTTCAATGAGAACGGAATTTAACCCTACCTGTGCTCAAGACCTGAGCCATAGTTTGGTAGAGAATAAAGATCAGAATTTTAGTTTCACATAATTGTTTTTACTGCTATAAGCAGAGAGAAGGAATTCCATACTTGGTGTAGCTAAAGACAGAGAGAGACTTTTAAAAGTTTAAAAGCAACCTGAAACATTGTATAAGGTGTTCATTTTTATGAAAGCAGACCACCAATGCATCTTTTGAGCACACTGCTTTAATACGCATAACACAATTTGTGGTGATCTCAGGTTGCCTTAGGAAGAGATACTTGCTTCAGCAGAGAAGTAGGCATGTAGAATGTTACAGGCATGACTATGGAATCTGTGGCATGACTTTTGTGTGAGTTTTGTGACTGTTAAAAGGAAAGTTAAGTCTAAGTGAGAAGGCTATAAAGAGGGAAGGAGAGTATTAGGTTTAGGTGATATGCTGCCTATGTACTTCAGACAGAATTCCAACAAATGGTGACTGAATTTTTGAATTGTACAAGTGATGTCAACATACTTCAAATACTTCAAATTGTTAAGTGTGTAACTTGAACTGCTGCTAGCAATGTCCTGGAAGGCTTCAAATCAGTTCTAAAATTGTGGGTGAAAACTAGCTTAGTAAGACTTCATGTACATGAACAGTATTATGTTTCTTGTCTCTAGTCAGAGAATAGTAATTGCTTGAGACAGTGCACAGATAGGAGTGGTTGTAGTGTGGGGACTAGAATGTAATCAAGTCTATCTCAAGCCTTTTGGTGCTGCTGCTGCAATTCAATGATAACAAGACTAGTGTTTCAGCCACACACAGATGTACATCAGCAGCAACTAACTTAATGTCTTTATCTTCCATCCTTGAGGAACTTGCTTAGAAACTCAACCTTATTTTCTATGTAATGCATTGGAACTCGGGAATTTCAGCAGTGTCAGCACTTCCTTAAGTGAGATAAGAACAGCTGGGCTCACTGCAGAGCTAGGTACTACTGATAGCCTGTCTTACAGGCCCCCTTCTGTGTTACCTCGATTATTACAAATGGTAAGTGAAAAAGTTCTGTGACAAACAAAAAAGGAGATTGCTTAAGAAATGTCTGACACATTGACATATTTCTTTCACTTGCTGCAATGAACATGACAGTACAAGAAATAAAACACTGAAGGCCTCTGTAAAATTATAGTTTATACTTGACTCAAATATGTCTGTTGAATCATCAAATACCTGGAATTTCTAGAATGACTGACAGAAGAATAAATTTCAACCATAAGTTTTGACTAGCAGATTGTTTAATTTCATAGTTAGCATTCATTCGCAGTAGAACTGGAAGAGAAATAGATTTCTGAGTCTGCGTAAGCCAGTCTGGAAATACATACTAGAAAGGCTTTTGTCCATTTGAGAAAAGGTTTTACCTACCTGACACCCAATATGGAAAAAATGTTTTATATTGGAAGTTTCCATTCAAGTAATCCTCCAATGTAAGAGCTCTGGGACCATCATCTGTGTTGACAACTAAGAATAAGACAGAAAGTTTCTGTTAAAGCAATGCTGTGAAGTGGAAAAAAAAAAAAAAAAAAAGGAAAAAAGAAGTAATTACTAGTCCAATTTTTCTATATTTAGCACCAGGGAACAGCAAGGATAGCACAATCCTGGAGGTATGCAGAGAGTAGGCACAGCAGAAAGGAACATTCTCTGTTACTGTTCTGATAAGGTCCTTTAGCCCCCAAAGGACTCACCTTTAGGAATACAAAATTAGAAACCAGACAAACTGATTTATTTCACCCAGTCATTTATTCACTCAGACATATTTACTTGTAGAACCTGTGAGTCTAAGAAACGCATTTTCCACACAAAAGACAATTCAAAGTGTTTTTTAAAGCAAAGGTTTCATGAACTTGTGTGGTATGTAGAGACAACTATTTTTGTAGAGACCTGCACATATTCAGACAACAGGATGTGCATACAAACCCCTCCTGCCAAATTCCATAAATGCCTCATCAACCAGTGCTAGAAGATGGATATAAGGTTTGCAGAATAATCACCATCCACATATATTTCTTAGTAGCCACATCAAAGAAACAGATGAAGGTACGTAAGTAAAAGTAATGCTGAAAATTAATGAATGAGTGAACCCAAACTTTTTTATTTAATGCTGCAAAAGAAAATTGTCAATGATTCTGGAGAGAAAACAGGTACTCTGATACTTGATTTCTAAGCAGATCAGATAGTTGCATAAAAATAATGGAGAAAATTCTGGCTGGTTTTGTGGTTCTTGTCTGACTATGTTTCTTCCCAAAGCGAAACACCTTAAGGTAGGGCAGATTTTAAAAAAATTTAAGGACAACCAACAAGATAAGAGGGTAATGCTGAAAATGCTGGCTTCCTAAGTGCATGGAAATGAAAAATTCCATTATAAAAATGTAATAAAAAGCCAGTAAGAAAAACTACACAGTTCAGAAAAGAAAAAATACTTAAAATATTTAATCATCAAAAAGCCAGTTTTTGAAGTTCGGTACCATAATAATGGCAGCTTTTAAGTCTAGGCATTCTGGATTCTATGCTTTTCACCTTTAAAATCAATGGGACTTTTGCCATGGTCTTCAGAGGTAGTGGGGATGTCACTCTGCAGCCTAGTAGATCTCTGTAACTTCCCTCGTTTTTTCCTTCAGAGCTCTCAGATGACAGCCATATAATCAAGATGACTCATTGCCCTCAGGTTTCATATCATGCTCCATCACTTCCTCATTACAGCTGCCCTCTCAGTTAAGATCACACTGACTTCCTGGGAAATGTTTCTTCATATTCTCTTCTATGGTACTTTGTAATGATAACACATGTTTTCTTCTGCTAAGTGACTATTACTTACTGTAGAATACACATGTCAGGTTGACTGTTGACACTATCCTTGTCTGCACTAATGCAGAAGAAAGCTGTCATGAGAAATAAAACTGAATGACAATCCGTAGGCAAAAACCTATCAGTATAAACTCTCAGCTAGCGATATGTTCAGAAAATATTCCAAGAGGTTCAGTAAGAAGTTAATTCCTCTTGCCAATACCGTGACTATATATTAGAGATCCTTGATCCATTAATGATCAGCACAGAAGATGGCAACCTCTTGAAAAAATGCATAGAAAATAACTCCAAAGAAGAATCCACTTTTGTTTATATTGAGGGATTACTTATCCCTAGCTTTCAGTTTAAATTCTCTAAGTGAATATGCCTATTAGCAAAAGAAATCCACTGTTAAGGTTGATTTCCATGGTTGCGTGTATAGGTGGCTTAATTTTGCAGTCCTGTTTGATACCTTGATCTGGCAAAATTTCCTGATTCCTTCTCTCAGCTTAAGAGGATTTTTTACTAAAAAGACAAGCAATATCACAAATGTCTCATCTCTGCTCTAATTTTCACAGCTCTAATTTAAAGCTTTACTCTGATAGCCATCTCACCCTTACATACTTGATATTCTGTGATAATTTATTATGACTGCTAATGATTTTCAAAGTGTGTCCACTTCTATCTGAACCTATCAGTGGACTGCAAAAATCTGAACACAACTATTTCTTGATTACTTATAATTTTGAATGCTTGTTTCTAGGCAACAGAAGATATATTTAAATGCTTTAATTAAAAGCAGCATCTTTAATTGTTTCCTATAATTGTTGCTGACTCTTTCTTCTGTAACTAAAGACTGGTTCAATAATAGTATTTGAAATCTCTGCTCACAGAACAAACCCTAACATGAAAAGTACTTTACAGGTCTGCAGCACTATATAGACACTGATTTGGATGGCTGTTGGTAGGCTTGGTAAGTTCTTTCATTGTGTTTTGTTTCTCTATGAAATAACAAAGATGAAAAAAGATGCAAATACCTTCTCCTTTACTGTTCAGCTCATTGTTGTGAGAGAGCTCAATAAAACACAGAAAGCAGAACTATCAATTATATTAAACTCAGATTAACTTTATGCACACCAATCTATCACTGTGAAATTCTGTTTTTAATATGAGGATTATTCCCTTTAAAAGATTGGATATCGTTAGACCAACACAACCCTTGTGATTTCAAAGCACTGCTGGTTTATTCCACAACACGCACATCCATATAAATTGTGTCTATTCCTTCCAAATTAAACCAAATGTACATAATAATCAGGAACTATTCAGGTTTCTGCACTTGTTATTTTTACATACGTAGCTGTATATGTGTATTTTATATATATTTATATGTGTTCAATATATACATTTTTATATGTATTTTATTTTGCATCCACTGCTACACAGCAAATAGATGAGTTGCCAAAATAAAACTAGTTAGCATCTAGGAACAGCCAGCTTGCAGATGGCATTATATTCTGCTTCTGGACTAGAATGTTCTCTGTGGTCTGATGCTGAATAGCTAAAGCACAAGCTCCTTCAACATGAGCAGGAAGACAGCCTACCACTTGAGGAAACCACAGCCCAGTTCAGCATCAGAAATAAATTCCAACACTCCTGACCCTGTTCCAGAACTTCTGGTCATGCTCAGCTCCATGTCAGCTGAATCTGCTTTTCCATACTGCGTTATATTCAGTCGTTTTTTTTTGAGGTGTGCCACTGCTTTCTCAGTGAAGATTACTTCAAAAACACCCTTTGGCATGAGAAGAAAAGATGAAGTCTGAACAAGTCATGTTTTGTAGCATGATCCAGCTCTTGTTACTGTTAGGAATAAAAACTGTATATAGAAAGCTAGACAATACTAGAATGAGAATGGTTTAGTTACTACTGACTCTAACACCTCTACTGCATAAGGGTCAAGGAAAGGAAAAAAGGCTCTCAAACTATACAGAGAAAAAAAATCATTATAATCCCTTTCAGTTATTGAAAATTAAGTTTTCAGAAACTATAAAGAAAAGCTAGTATAAAAATTTGCCTTAGATCATAGCCATCATACATTACTTCTAAGCATAGACTTGGAGCGGCAAGATTGTTGTGGTAACCCATTTAAATTAGTCCTAAACCAGAGCACTTATTCTGCCACCACCATGTGAATAAGCACAGAAAATGAATAGAGCCCATTTTGGTTAAGGACTTCATGCTGATTTAAGAACCTAAGCGACAAGGAGTTTCTTCAAAGCACTAGTAAGATTTGGAAAGAAAAGGTCCACCCAGCCCCACAGTCCTAGGAGTATAGTCACAGACCACAGCTGCACAAGTATAGCAGAACTGAACCCTGTTAAGGGAATATAAACTAATGGAGCATATTAGTTTTTGAAAACTTATCTAGAAATATTTTAGTATGAATTCCTACCAATTTTTATGCAATCTAAAGTACCAAACAGAAGAGGTATGAATTAGTCTAATCTATCTTAATATTGTTTTTTTATTACTCTGTTCTAATAACATTATGATAGCTCTCTGCCACCAGCATACAGATCACTGTAGCAAGATTTACACTATTACTTAGATCAGAGCCTGAACTTGTAGCTAAAACCGAACCACCAGATTTTGGTGGAAGCACACTGTCACAGTAATCTATTGATATTCAATTACAAGAAACTTCAGCAACAGCTGAGAGTTTATAATCCCTAATTGTCACTTGCCAATTTTGATAGATGGCCAAGAAGATAAGAATTTCACTTTAACTTTACTTCTGTTTTAAGTCAAATACCCTGGCACGCATTTCAATTAGAAAGCAATTAACAGCACCATCTCCATCTGAATGCACTGCAATCGACTGAATTCCTGACTGCAAGCATTTTTCTTCCACTCTACAATGTTGGAAGCCACACT
The DNA here is from genome assembly GCF_964106895.1 of Numenius arquata. Taxonomy (NCBI): domain Eukaryota; kingdom Metazoa; phylum Chordata; class Aves; order Charadriiformes; family Scolopacidae; genus Numenius; species Numenius arquata. Next base: position 19,643,904 of record NC_133578.1, read on the forward strand.
GCTTGACCTCTCATCGGAAACCAGGGAGGCATTTGTTGAATCGGAAAATGGATTTGGCAGGTGTGTAGCAAGTAACACCACCAGTTCCTAAGAAACTGGCTGCTGACCACTTCCTGGCTGCGAAGTATGCCCTATGACCTAATCTGCAACATTAGAGAATTGAGGACTTGGTCTCAGGCCTAGGTCAAGTGTACAATGGGAACAGAAACACTGACAGGCAGGATTCTGGCTATTCATTAAAAATAGCAGAAGATTAATTTGGAGCCTGAGCAATAGATTCAGTAAATTGTAACTCTGCCTGTGGATCTGCTATTGCTTTTCAACTGCAGACAGGTATTTTGTTTCTTATTGATGCTGCAGAAGAACAGGACTAGGTACAAGTGTACAAGTGAAAAGAAGCTTTCTGAACTGTTTAGAATTGGGTTATCATAGCTGGGTTATCACAGTAAGATAAATCACACAGCACATTCCTAACTCAAAAGAAATGTCAAAAAACTGTCACTAATTTCTTAGGCATAGATGCCATTCACTGCATGGAGATTGCCCGCCTTGCTCTTCTCAGCCCCACAGAAATTGTGTAATAACCACAGCTAAGTATTTCCCCCTTACTATCCTCTCCAAACAGAAAAATATTTTCCAGCATAACTTTTGAGAATTTTCCACATATTTATACTCTTCCATGTGTAAACAAAAACCAGCTATCCCTTTTGGAGAAGTCTGAAGAACATGAAATTACTAGAGACTTAGCAGACAAAACTAGAACTAAGCATTTTTTCCAGTTCTGTCAGAATTACAGATGACATTTTCCTTTGCTTGTCTCTTAAGCAGAAATTTAGTTGGTCTGTGTCTATACATTTCTCATATGCTATTAATTGTCTTTCTAGATTGCCACATGCTGGCAGTTAAGCAGTAGTGAAGGTGGAATGTACAAACAACATTCCATCTCTGTAGCTATTTCCTGTCTGTCTTCAACTTGCAAAATTTGTAACTGCAAATTTCTTCCTTTTACAACTGAGCACTAGACTACTAAGAATTCAAGAAGGTTTAGGCATTTAAACAGATAACTGCAGCATTTGCAGTTCCACCTGAGAACAAGAGGCCACAATCAGATGTGTTCAATGTAATTATGTGTTCAACATAATTGTTTATTCCAAAATTGTCTAAAATGCTCCTTCAAAAGCATTCTGTAATGTAAGATAAATTCTTTATCATCCTACTGGATCTAAATGTCATGTCTGATATGACTGGTTACCAAGCTGCTATTTCAAGAAACTGTAGAGACAAAAAGAGTTCTTCGTAATGGCCCCAGTACTGAAGAGGCTCAGACTAAGACCAGTGAGCAGGTATGTTATAAATTCAGAAGGGAAAAAACATATTCACTTCCTCCTACAGTACCTTTCATGGTCCTTAGCAACTTCTTCAGGCTGCCAAACCAATCCTTGGTCTCCAGCCTCTTTGTTTCCTCACTGCTCTTCATTTACAGCTCATAAAAATACTCTGCCCTGTCTTAACATGCAGATTTGGTAAGTCAGTAAGTCTGACGATACCATACATTTATCTAGTATCAAAAGCTCAGATTTGACCATGCTTAAGCTAGCCAAAAAAACTGGCACCCCATGATTGACAGTAATAGTCGAATCTATCACTGAGTTGATACCTCTTTCCAGAACTGCCTCCCACCTTGGTATAATCTATCCTCATATTCACATTCTGCATAACAGAATCAGCCCTAACTGCTCCAAAAACCTCCAATCCCTCTCTCAACCAAACAACTTGTGATAACCAGATTCCACAGAAATATCATGTAGGAAAGAGATTTCACCTTTCACAAAACCTGCATATTAACTACAGGACTTACATTTTACAAGGCTTAAGCGGATAGCTGATTTTACAACATAAACTTGTAAATGCAAAACTTATTTCTTCATCTCAGTCACCCTGCCAACACATGAAGAAAGAATAATAATAGAAAAAAATCCTTTAAATAGACACTGTTACTGGGTTATAGGCTTTTTATTACTATTTTAATTATTTCAGAGGCATTAATCTGTTAAAGAACTATGTAAATACTTATATTGCCCTTACTACACCTCCCATAGAAAAAAATTTACCATCAAGTTAGTGCCACTCATGTTCTAAATTTCAAACCACACTCAACTTCAAGCTTTACCAGAGGACTCAGCAGACCACACTGTGTTGATTTACCCACAGCTGGCATAATAATACTAGAGCAAACTATGCATCCCGATTTTATACAGTGCTGACTTTAATTTTCAAATGCAATCTTAAATATGTTCACAAACAATTCATCATACCCTACCTATAACAAAATGTTTAACCTGTAATTGGATAGAGAATGTCTCTTGCAGAATCATTTAAAACCAAATAAAAGTTCATCAAGTTAAAGGAAATCGCTGACAGTTTCTGAGTCTCCTAACCCCTAACACAAAAAATAACATAATATGAAGAGATCTGAGAATTATTTTTGCAGTCCTATCTAAGAACATTATGTATCATGCACAATGAAGTTAATTCAGGTGCTTTTCACTTCAAGGAGTTCCTGGTTTCAACATCTGCTGGCATTTCAATCCTACCTTCAGGATATTTCAGCTGTCAGTACATTTCTGTAAAGTGATAAAGACATAACAGTTCTGACAGGACAATCCTAAGGAAGATTTGACAAACTTTTGTGAACTTTAGAAGCCATAGTAGCTAAAGATACTGTGTTTTACGCTACAATAGATTGCAAATGCCTTACCTCTTGATGGAAGCAGTATAATACACATAAGTAATAACGAAAGCAAAAGGCATATAACCACGCCAAATATGATTTTTAGCCGAGTCTGCAGGACAGAAACAAACAATAATTACATTTCTAATATTGCCTGAAGCACACTTCTCTGGCTTGTAAATAATTAAATCCTCCCACTCTTTCTAACAGCTATAATCAGTCCAAACAACAAGCAAAAACGTCCCTGCAGCACATTTGAAAAGACTTCCCTTTCCTTTTTCTTTAAAACAAACACTTTCACATCAGAGCATGGCCTTATGCAACAGCTGACAGTTTAAAACAACAGATGTAAACATTACCAAGAGCTGAATTCAGCAGCATACAGACCTTCATTTTCCTCCTATACTCTGAAAGAATGTAAATTCTCTCTTCTGGGTGTTGGTCGGTGGATCTAGGAGCAGAGTTTGAAAAGGCAGTGTCTGTTTTCACAGTTGGAGGCCAAACCTCTGGTGGACTTTTTTTTTTTCCTACATACTTTTGAAAACTGTGCCAAATTTCAGAGGGCTTCCATAAAATTAGAAACAGGCTTTCGGGGAAGTTCTTGAACCAGAAATGGACAGTGGGTGGTTATAGGGGTGGTGATTATATACTTCCCATCAATGTGAGCTGTAACCAACATCTGCTTACACTAACTTAAGGGTTTTATGACTCAACAGTTACTTGATCTGTACTGTTTTTCTCTGAAAAGTATCTACTGTGTATTTTGGCAATCCTCACATTCTCAGGACATAGTCATGACCTTATTTCTACTCTCTACAGAGAGATTAAAAGAAAATCCAATAGCTTTATTATTTATATACAATTCTTGTATGTTTACTTTCTGAAACAATAAATGATGGTATAAGAATGCAAAACAAGAAGCAGAAACAGATATCATCTAATGCCTTCCACATGTGAGAATTACTTTCTCAGAAAACTATAAACTTCTATAGGCTACGTAACAGAGCTTCGCGAAGTAAAGATCTACCGGCCCACTGCAAATTCTGAAATAGTGCTTAAACCACCAATTGCATGTATTTTATTTAGCACACTGAAATGAGGTCAACTGAAAACAGGGAAAACTTCTCTTGAGACCGCAGTGTCAAGTTACATAAGAGAGCCCTCAGCAGAGAGAAGCAGCACTCCAAAAGGGAAGTAAAAGGATGCTGTGCTCATTCGACTGGTGTTACCCAAATATTCTCACTACTGGTCTGCCTCGGAGACGCTGTGGGGACCGCTGGGGAAGGAGGGGATGGCGCAAGCAGGCGACAGGCCGCAGCCCGCCCGTTCCCTTCAGGCGGGTCCCCACAGGGGCCACCGGCGCAAAGCTGAGGGGGGAGAGCAACGGCCGGCCAGAGAGAGCAACGATCGGCGGGGAACAGGCACGCTGCCCCCTAGCGGCCGCGGCGCAATCCGGGCCGAAAAGAGACAGAAACGTTTAAACGCGGTAACGTTTTCTGGGCTGGTAACGCCCTTTAGCCTGCCCTTACGCAGGGGGCCCGGTACCGCGGAGGTGCCGCAGGAGCGCTCTGCGCGGTCGTCTCCTGTCTTCACTGCTCGTTGCTCTTTCCCAGCACCCCCAGCGCTTTCAGGCTTCCCGGCGTCGCTCGGCGCGGTTGCACGCTCTTACCTCCGCACACCCTGGAACGCGCAAGTACTTCTTAGCGATATCCAGGTCTCAGAAGGATGATCTCAAAACGGAAATCCTTCCAGTGGTCCCGCCAAAGAGCCAGTAATCACTCTTTTAGATGATTAACCTGAGCATGAGACTAGGCCAGGCATTTCACAGAATAACAGAATGATATGGGGCTGGAAGGGACCTCTGGAAATCATCTAGTCCAACCCCCCTGCCAAAGCAGGTCCATCTAGAGCAGGTTGCACAGGAACGTGTCCAAGCGGGTTTTGAATGCCTCCAGAGAAGGAGACTCCACCACCTCTCTGGGCAGCCTGTTCCAGGGCTCTGCCACCCTCAAAGTAAAGAAGTTCATCCTCATGTTTAGATGGAACTTCTTATGTTCAAGTTTGTGCCCATTTCCTCTTGTCCTGTCACTGGGCACCACTGAAAAAAGACTGGCCCCATCCTCTTGACACCCACCCTTTAGGTATTTATAGGCATCGATCAGATCCCCCCTCAATCTTCTCCAGACTAAAAGGACCCAAGTCCCTCAGCCTTTTCTCATAAGAGATGTTCTAGTCCCCTAATCATCTTTGTAGCCCTTTGCTGTACCCTCTCCAGCATTCCCTGTCCTTCTTGAACTGGGGAGCCCAGAACTGGACACAGTACTCCATATGCGGCCTCACCAGGGCAGAGTAGAGCAGGAGGATGACCTCCCTCAACCTGCTGGCCACACCTTCTTGATGCACCCCAGGATGCCACTGGCCACCTTGGCCACAAGGGCACATTGCTGGCTCATGGTCATCCTGTTGTCCACCAGGACTCCCAGGTCTTTTTCGTCAGAGGTGCTCTCCAGCAGGTCAATCCCCAACCTGTACTGGTGCATGGGGTTATTCCTCCCCAGGTGCAGCACCCGACAATTGCCCTTGTTGAATTTCATCACGTTCCTCTCTGCCCAACTCTTCAGCCTGTCCAGGTTTTGCTGTATGGCAGCACCTGGACATACACCTGGAGTCAGCCATCCCTCCCAGTTTTGTGTCATCACCAAACTTGCTGAGGGTACACTCCACCAATCTATTTCTTGTTCAGCCTCCCTAATACACCTCAACTTTTCAACTTCCTCTCGCAGCTCTGTCCCCAGGCTGAGCAGATCATTCACCTGTTCACAATGCACACAGCAGGTCTCATAACTCCCGTTACCAGTAAAAGGTTCACATCTCCTTGGTGGCTCCTCCACCAAAGTCAAGAAGTTATCATCAATACACTGGAGGAATCTTCTGGCCTGTACATGCTTGGCTGTGTAGCCTTCCCAGCAGATACCAAGGTGATGAAAGTCCCCCATGAGAACCAAGGCCTGTGATTGCAAGGCTACTTCCAGCTGACTGTAAAAGGCCTCATCAACTTCCCCAGCCTGATCAGGTGGCCTGTAATCAACACCCACAACAGTGTCTCTCATATTGGCCTGCCCCTTAATCCTCATCCACAAGCTCTCAACTCTCTCTTCATCTGATCCCAGGGAGAGCTTTAGGGGCATCTCCTCACTCTCTATCCATTCCTTAACATAGAAGGCAACGCCTCCACCCCTCCTTCATTGTCTGTCCCTTCTGCACGGCTTGTAGCCCTCAATAGCCACACTCCAATCATAGGATTCATCCCACCAGGTTTCAGTAATGGCCGCTGTATCATAGCTTTCCAGTAGCATGGTAGCTTCCAGCTCCTCCTCTTTGTTGCCCATGCTGCGTGCATTCGTATAGAGGCACTTCAGCTGGGCTGTAGGCTGTGCCACCTTCTTAGGGGAACATCCCTTGAGGTGTCTCACAGGTGTTTCTCTGTTGACTTCAACTGCCTCAGAAGCCCCTGGCTCATTTCCATAAGACTTTGACTGCAGTGCAGTGTCCCCAGCATGCCTCAGGGCAACAGGTTGAATGCCCTTACTAGCACCCCGTCCCTCTAACCCTGATGTAATATCCCACAGTTTGTCAAAGACAAGCCTGATATTATTATCCCCCCTTCATATCTAGTTTAAAGACCTGTCAATCAGCCCTGCAATCTCTTCCCCCTTTGAAAGAGGTGTCTCCCATTTGAGGCCAGCAAGCCCGGTGCTGTATAGGCCATCCCATTGTCAAAAAACCCAAAGTTATGGTGGTGACACCAGCCACAGAGCCATGTATTAATCGACTGGATCTGTCTGTTCCTCCCGGTGTCCTTGCCTGCAACTGGAAGGAGTGAGGAAAAAATAACCTGTGCCCCAGATTCCCTTACCAACCCTCCCAACTCCCTGAAGCCTCTTTTTATTGCTTTCAAACTGCGAGTTGCAGCTTCCTCCCCACCTACATGGAAAATCAATAATGGGTAATAGTCTGAGGACTGTACCAAGCCAGGAAGTTTCCTGGTGACGTCCTTAACCTGGGCTTCAGGAAGACAGTAGACTTCCCTCTGAGGAGGGTCCACCTGGCATATTGGGCTCTCTGTTCCCCTCAGTAAGGAGTCACCAACAACTATAACCCTTCTTTTCCTCCTTGTGGGTGTGGTGGTGATTCAGGGGATACGCTTTTTTGACTGTGGAGGCGTCACTGATGTAGATTGCCCATCATCTACATCCTCACTTGACTGACCTCCCTCAACCAGACCCTCATACCTGTTCTTCAGAGGTACCGGGGGAGGACAAGGTGGGCAAGGGGGGAGTTCGTCTGCTGCTCCAACCATGAACTTGCCTCCATTCACTCTTTTCATTTAGGCTTCTGCCTTCTGCCTGACTGGGGCAGGATACAGGGGCTCCTAGACCCTGGCTGCTTTCCAGTAGGTGTTCCTGCTTCTGTTTCAAGGAGGGCAGAGCCTGGCTCCATCAGTCTTATTTCTTGTTCAGCCTCCCTACTGCACCTCAACCTCTCCACTTCCTCTCGCAGCTCTGCCCCCAGGCTGAGCAGATCGTTCACCTGTTCACGACGCGCACAGTGGTTCTCACGGCTGCCACCCGTTACCAGTAGAAAGTTCTGGCACTCCCTGCAGCCTGTGACCTGGACAGCTGTATGTTTCCATGGGAGCTGTGTCTGGGTTCCCACATCCATTCTGCTGAGGTTGAGAGCATGACCTTCTTCTGTGTGGAGATCATAGCCAAGGTCCTTCCGAGGGAGTGACGACCACCAGCAGGTCTCACCTGTCAAGCTCGCACAACTTCAGTTCCTTCCTGTGTGCCCTCTCTTCGCTCCCTGTGCCTTGTGGTGGTGCTCCTAGGTGACACTGTGGGTGATGCCCACTTGCTGCTTGCTTGCTTGGTCACTGTGCTCCTGAAAGGCCTCTTTTATGGGGAAGACAGGAAGGTGGAGCGGCCCTGGTGCATTTACACCTCGTTTAGATCTGTGGCTGGTGGTGCTGGCTCTGCCCAGGCCGCCTCAGCAGCCCCCAGCACAGCCCGGACGCTTTGCCCAGCTGCAAAAGCCCTCTAAAAGAGCTCCTTGCCGACCCTTTTTGCCACGATTCCCTTCCCCAGTGTGTTCAGGTGTGTTACAAGACAATCAACAACAAACCCCTCCCAAACCCAAAACAACAACAACAAAAAAAATCAGTCTCCCACCCTTTATAGTATTGATGCACACAGCGTGCTATGAGGAGACACCAGCCAAGGAATGGTGAGGAGTGCTGTGTCCCGCAGCCATGGGGTCAGGCTCTATGTTATGCATAGAAAGGCTGAGCTACAAAACAAAGCCTCCCAGCCACTTACTGCCTGTAGCTTCCCAGCCATTCCACCTGGTGCCCATGCCAGAGGAGACGGCAGTGCCTGGCACTGGCAGTGGGCCTTCCTGTCCTTGGCTTCCATAGTCTGCATGGGGTGGCCAGGCCCAGTCAACAGCCCCAGCCCCAGCTCGGCTTCCATCATGCTGTCGCCTCAGCCTGTGAGCTAAATGTCAACTACCCAAGAAGGCCACAAACTGACAGAATATTCACTAGTTTTGACATGAAACTTAGCGACTGGTGACTGGAAGTTGCCGGTTGGGCTTACGCATTCTTGATTTTGCTTGTGGAGTCTGCTGAATCCCCTGACCTTTCTCCCTGCACCAGCCTTTTATTTCCTTGTGCTTAACAAAAATAAGAGGGTGAGGGAGGGAGTCCAGAATGGTGGCACCTCTATGCGGAAGTCAGGCACAGGGACTATGATTTTTCAGAGGAGGTTAACAAGGACTGAGTACCCAAATCTTACTGAAATTCATTAGTAGCTATGTGCATCACCCCCTCTGGCTTCTTTGAAAATTGAAAATGTAGTAGATGAGATAGGTTTCCTGTCACACCAAACTGTCCACTAGAACTTGGGCTAACGTATTACAGAGAAAAAAACCCTCAATGTATTAGCACCAAAGGTAGTCAAGTTACCACCTTAGCCTAACAGTATGGGCTGGAATTTGAACCCTAACCCTTCCACCAGCCTTGGTGAGGCAGTGGCTGATCTGGGCAGTGTTTTTCCAATATTCCTTACATTAATCTTGGTAGCGGGATATTTGAAAAGATATTAATTGTCTGGAAAAAACAGTGATATGAAACATGCTTTATTTTCCCATAAACGCTGTTTGTCTCTCTCCCCAGTTCTTGCCACAACAGTGTAGTACAAGTTATAAAAGATAGTTTCTGAATAAGATCCATCCTGTTGACATAAGCCATGCAGGAAAAAAAGGCTGAAAAGGCTAAAACACACTGTTCCTGATGCACTGTATATGAAGGGCTGAACCGAGCTCAAAAACAATAGTGTTTCTTAACAAGATAAAACCGCAGCTACTCAAAATTTCCAAAACAGAAAAGGATTGTGACAAAAGAATTTTTCCCCCATGTAACTCCTGCTTCTTATTCATATTTCCAAACTGTTCCTTATTTCCTAGCATTCTGTGGTTAATGCCATATGTATTTTCAATAACGCAGTTCAGAGAAATCAATTCTTTTCCTAACAACATTGGTTATTCCTGACAACCAGAACATCACAAAAGTGCAAATGCAGGTTTTTATCAGGCTAGTTTTCATTTCCAAATATGCAGCTTCCTCTAAGGAATGCATATTTAGAGAATGCCTCAAAGGAAATGATTCAAACTCATATGATCTAAGACTTTGCAAAATTACTATATGCTGCATACTATGTTTTTTTCTAATTTGGAAGTCTAATTATTTAAGCATGTGCTGTAGTAAGATTCACAAAGGTTGCAGCATTAGAAGCAAAACAAAATTTACCTGACAGAGAATGACCTTTACAAGCTTTGTAGATCTATTGTTCCTAACACCTGAACTCCCTTCTCTGGACTGTTTATACTAGAACAAGTGAAGAAGCAAGCAGGAATTCTTTCAGCAGCAAAAGCTCTTCCTAACTTCTGCAACATCAGAACACCATAATGTAAGATAGAAATAAAAACGAAAGGAAGCTAGAAAGAGGGTGAATCAGTTGGAGAAATGGACAAATTATGGAACAGAAAACGTACTCAGTTTGTACAGCAACTATCCAACCAGTTATGCAGCTACTCTAAGGGTACTAAAGTATTTGTATCTCCCAGATGAGGAAATGCAGATTTACAGATGCAGGTTGTGCATGACATCAGACCAAAAGTAGACAGAATAATGAAAATGCAACTAAAGTCAAACCATTTCTTAAGTAGTCACACAAATAGCTAGACAAATCCCTAGTGACTAATAGCTTTTCTTCTTTCCACATTTGTGAACAAATAAAAGCTGTAAGTAGAAAATACAATCAGGATTTGTCACACTCCCTGGAGGACTTTGGGTCCATAAAGGCAATAAATGCAGAAGTAACTAGCAGATAAAAAATGGCAATTTAGCTTGTTTTTTACAACTTCACACTTCCTGGATGAACAATATAAGCACGTTTTACAACCCAATTCAGAGACAATAACTTTAAGTGGAAATTCCTTATCCTACAGGCCAGCAGGATTCATCTGAGGTTCATTACACATTATGCTGAAGTGAGATTGTGCAAACACTCTTTAAGCTTTGGTGACAATGTGGCTCAGTCATGCTAGGAGCTGTAACAACAGCACACAGGTGAACTACAAGAAACCCAGTCATGTTTGTGATATGGCCCTGTTGAACTCAACTACAAAAGAACAAAGAAATCCAGCTACATATGCTCTTGTTGCTTCAATAAAGGGAAGTATCAAAAGCTCAGATTTCAGAAAATCTACTCATCATGCAAAATTATTTGACTGAGAACCCAGCAGCAACCTATGTAATTATATCACCTTTTTTACCAGGGTTTTAAATTTCTTTAAAGTACTGAATAAATTATTTTAGGCACTTGAAAATGCTATGTACAGTGTATTATGTTACATTTACATAACTGTAACAACTTGTTAATACAGAAATCCAGAGATGATCTGGATGACGACTATTTACCAAAACAGACTATTCTAATAGTTGATTTTTAGTATATTTCATAGCATCTCATCATATACTGAGCACATGAACAAAATACATCTTAAATTACCATCAGGTATGATCTACCAATCTCCAACATTTTCAAATAGTCAGACTCTCAGATCAGTGTGTAAAAAGTATAAAATTTGTCCTGCACTTAATGCTAAATCAGCAGATTCTGGAAGTAGCCAAAAGCTTCAGTACTAAGCAAAATACTACAAGAAAGAGATTAACTCAGAGCTTCTAAGGACAATAGATGAGGGGGTGGTGTTTTTTTTTTTAACTAATAAAGTATCTAATGCTTAATAAAGAAATTGGTGAAGATTTCACATTTGTTCTGCCCTGCACCTTACCTAAAGGTAAGAATACCATTGTATAATGGTATACACAAATATAAACCACATACATTACAAACTCTTTACACTCCCTATCTCCCCCTGCCCTTTCCTATTTTAGCTGTATCATTCAAAAATACCTGCAGAATTGCTGTGTCTTGAAATATTTTTGCATACATAATCTCTTAATTCTCAATAGGCCTGATTTTTTTTACAGCCCAAAGGTAGTAGTTTATTGGTATGAATCACTGTTGTGCAATAACTTCAACCTATAAATAAGACACAATTTCTGTAGTTTAAGCACGTTCTAATCTACAAAACTGCTATTGTGAAAACTCATCAGTGTACATGTTTATTTCATAATGCTATAATTAATTTGTAAGAAAGTAGCTAATCCGAAAATGGCCTGTATCATTTTGGTGATATCTGAAATGTGCTGCTCTTCTCAGTCAGAAATTAGATTTTTTTCCCTCTCCCTGAAGCAAGGCCAGAAATATGAAAAAAACCACCTAAATCTGGTCCTGAAGCAAACCTGAAATAAAATCTTATTTAAAAATAATGTGTAAAGTATTTATATTCCTTTTAAAAATGTACAGTAATTACAGATCTAGCCATAATAAGATTCTTTTTTGCTGAGATACAGTTTTCAGCTATGTTGCAACTTAGAAATTTTACCAGGGGCTACTGAAGTGTTTACATGTCCATGCCAGTAAACATAATACCACTTTATCCTGAATTTGCAAAGCTCACTGTTATAACAACAAACAGACCTTCTTTCCGCTCTCCAGTATCTTACTTGCAAATAGGAGGGAAAAAAATCTGTGAATGAGATAAATATGGAGACACATTATGCTATTTTTACAGTCAGAATACCACTATCCTTTAAATTTCTAGGGTGAAACTGTGGTAGTAGTATTGTCAAAATACTAACAGTGAAAATGAATAAGCAGTATCACAGTTGGTAAAGGTTAATCATTACAGTAATTTATTGAAAAAAAAATACATACCTCATTATATAGCCAGTTTAACAATCCTATGAAATTAACACACAGAAAGACATTTGACATTGTACTTCTTGGACATTAAAATAATCAATTTCAAGACAGTTTAAGGGCTTGATTTTTTGCAATGTCTTTTAATGGAAACTTAATCTTAGTCTGTCAAAATGTATGAGCCAACAGCTGAAGATAAGAGGGGAAGAAATCAGTCATGAAAACACTGATGAGGCAACGACAATTCAGATGTAACACTCAGCTGATCTGTTCTCTTTACATGCCTCCTCTTTTGAGACGCTTTATCTTCAACAGGTTGTAGCAGGAAGAAAAGCAGAAAGTAATCACCATGGCAAGTCTTAAGATGTCTATCCTATGTCCTGAGCTTGACGACAAGTCACCTAACACCCTTTTGACAGTGTTGTCACCCCAGGATGGACTGTAGTGAGTAGAGACAGGACTTTGTTCCGTGGACACACGACTGCAATGTACTTGGTCGTCGTCTTTGCCCCAGAGTACCACTGCAAATCTGAGTGCAGACAGCAGCCCTGTGACTTTGTCCTTCTTCTTCCTTGGGTTTTTTTTCCTCTTCAAAACAGTTTTCTCATGCCCGGGAGCTTTCACAGTCTTTATGATGCAGCACTCTCTGTGGGACAGAGGAGCTTCTAATCAGCAGTCAGAGAAAAGTTGAAAGCGCCTTTATTTTCTTTCTGAGTCCTTAATCTTCATCACTTGAAGGACAATGAGCTGCATAATCAAGACTAGGGAACCTGATGGGCAGTTCTCCCCATTTCTTAAAAATGTGCTTTGTTGTTTTCTTGTCTTCAAACACAACCACAAAATTTCTAATCTTTAGACAAGGCAGGTCAAGACCTCGATGAACCATCATATTTCCCCAAGCCTGCAAATATAAGGAAATTACATTTCAGATAAAATAGGCAAGATCATTAGACAGAAATAAATATAGATAAGAACATAAAAGTATGAAAATAAGTTGTTCCTCACTTGTCCACATTGTTTACATATGATTTCCCCATTTGTCTGGTAATCGGCATGCTTGTCTTGCAGTGTCTTATTTTCTCTTGTATGGTAAAGACTTCTGAAAAACAGTCAGAAAGTGTGCATCAGAATACGTTGGTCATTCAGTGCTACCTATAGCCTTACACAAAGTGACTACAATTGCTGAAGTCAGATATGAAACCTAAAAAGTCCTAAACTGTCTGATTGTTGTGCACATTCAGGACTTGGAAAAAATGCAACGTCATATTTCAGGCCCCTAAGTAATGATGAAATACAACTGTACTCCATGCCTCCTTTCATAGCATTTCAGGGGCTGCATCCTCCCTCACACATCTTAAAGTAGGAGCAGCCTACTTTATAGGCTATTATAATAGGGGATAGACCCTGCTTGCTTTTTTCAGGTGCCATGGAGCTGTCAAAGAAATGATACCTGAAAGTCAGAGGTTTTCTTTTTATTCCCTGTAGTCCAATCTTACCCCTTAACAGAATCATTTGGCTCCGACCATCCAGAGCTGCAGAGTATGTGCACATTCTTACATTCTTTATTTTAGGGAGCACTTGATCTTGAAGGCTACTTTTAGCCTGTGCTGAGGGGCTATAAGAATTATTACCCTGTAGTTTGAGTTGACTGATAACATTATGCTGACAAGACAATTTCACAGTAAAAGTTGTTTAATGTTTAGGGCTGCAGCTCAATATTCATATTTTCAACATACAGGTACTAATTTCTCATTAGCTCTTCAGAAAGTCTTTACAAATTATACCAAAGCTATGTCTCAAAGAAACAAAGAGAACTTTGGAGGGCAGTAACTTGGTTGGATAGTGTCTGCTGTATAATTAGCAAGGCATGACTAATATGTAATGTGCAATACCCATTATAAATTTACTGTACTAGAATTGAAGTTGAATTAAAACATTTTCTTGGTCTCTTAATTTCAATTTTGAGAGGGAAGAGAAAGTCACCTCCTGCTATCATGGCACTGAAAAACCCAGTTTAACATAAATGTTCACCAAACTAGGTGGCATCTCTTGCAATGGAGATAGGAAGGAGCAAGAACACTGCGAGAACTAAAAGGGGTGTGTCACCAGTATGAACATCCTCTAAATATAAAATTGTCAATGCACAGCTCATGGCCCATATGTTGTTTGAGTCAAACTCTTATCCTGGGTCTGCTACTGGTCCAAGTATGTGGGTAACTGGTATTCACCTTTGGTTACAGTTACAGTGTGGAATACATACCACATTATATAGTAAGTGACCTAGTTAATATTATCACAGGACCTTTATCTTTTTCTAAAGTGTCAAATGCTGGTCTCCTCAAAATCAGGGATTAGAACTAACATTTCCTTCACACTCACTAACTGCAAACTCCATAAAGCCTAGGACTTGACAATATTGGAATAATCTTTTTTTTTCCCCTCACAGGGCCTAGAGGGTTACAGGCCATGTACAGCCCTGCTGAAAAGAAAATCAGTATTTGCCTGAAAGAGATAAAGTAGTTCATAAACACTTACTGGAAGTCTTTTTTCACACTGACATGATGCATGTTTTCAATAACTTGTATGTCTTCTCCAGAACATACCAGCTTGTGGCAATTTTTGCATAGTAATGTTACTAGTGAAGGATTTTTCTTGTATGTCTTGTGCTGATCTCTCTTTGCCTTCATTTGTTTTTCCACTATACTTTGCAACTGCAAATTCTCAATCTAGAAATAGATCGGTAAGAGCACAGTAACATTCTGGTGGAACAATAGTAATAGTTTACTTTTTCAGTTATTTTGCTGAGCACACAGACAACATGACTTCTAGTCAGTTTTCCCTTCTTTTGTGTTTCTCCCCTTACCAAAAGGAAAGCAAACATTTCTAAGAGCCCGAAACACATAGATTATAACACAAATATTGGAAGAAGAATTCAAGGCTATATGTAGTAGCTAGTATTATTTTAAGTTTTCCTTCCCTAAGCAGATTTCAAATAGAAAGTATTCCTTACAATATAAATCAGTCTTCCTTAAAGGGAAAGTGCAGAGTTGCAGTAAATACCTTATTTAAATACTCTTTCTGTGGCATGTTCTGGACACGCTGAATGGCCTTATACATCATTTTCTCACGGAAAATATTAACATCTTCACGTTCAACAGCTCCTGAGGCACTCGAAGCCACAAGCGCATAGGTGCTCTCATCAGCTCGAGCTCGACCGCGAGCCTACAATTTGGAAGGAGTACAACGTAAACAGCACAATGTTCTCTACAACACTGCACAACATTTGTTCCTGGTTTTGCAATGGAAGACACCTACTGTTCCTTATGCAGTGTCCCCACAGAGCATTTTTCCCCACTTAACTCAGGCAGATAAAGAATCAGTGAATACCACATACTGTTTCTGCATTACCATTAAAGATACCTGTGAAATAGTACTCAGGAGATTCGTTATTAGCAAACATTTTGCAAAGCAGAAGCTGTATTTTGTCACCAAAAGTAAGCATGCATTTAAATATTAAACATATAAATATCTGTGTTCACAAATTAAGTGAGAACACAGACCAACTAGTATTCTGATATGCAATTATCTTTTTTTAGCTGTTGGTAGTACAAATGTCTTTTATATAAATCAGTCTGCTGATCATATTCTTACACCTTTTTGGTAAGAGAGCTTACTGTTTGTGTAGAGCTTTAAATCGATGTTACACCATTACACATGGAGGCAAATTTTGTATTGCATGCAAACTGAGGATGGCAACTGGAAATGAACCTCACTGGAAGAACATTTTTTCTTTTAGTTTTCAAGTATTTCAAGATTATCTCCAAAGCCCAGGTACATGATTCAGTATTTGCATATTCCAGACAGAAAAGCACTTTTAAAAATAAATTATGTATGCAGTAAACTCATACCTGCAGCATAGCAATTTCATTGGTGACAAGGCCATAGCGAATAACGATGTTACACTCTTTGATGTCTAGGCCTTCCTCGGCTACAGTAGTAGCAATAAGTAAATTTACACTTCCACCTCGGAACTTATCAATGACTTCCCTCTGCTCATTCTGTAAATTTAAAAAAAATAATCAGTATATTAACTTTCAGTATTAGTTTCTGTCATCAGTTTATTCTAATTAAGGGGTTTAAGGAATTATAGTCCAATCATTTCACAGTGGAGTGCCAAACATCAGTGGCTTCAACAACTGCATTTAGGCATCTTTAAGATTACAAAAAAGGGGTTCCTATTGAATATAATAGGTGTTCAGCACCTTTATTTGTGGGAGGAGGGAGCAGAAGCCAGTCTTTTAAGGTAACTGAACTTGGTTTTTAAAACTATATTATCAAAACTTTATAGCCCGTGTCATAGATGCTAGCGCTTGTGATAATATAGGGAGTTTTGTTCTATCATTTTCAAATCCTTTAAGTCGTTATTCAAATGGTCTGGGTTTCTACCACTTCAGTAATTTCAGCTATAAATACAGACTTCAGCACTTCCAAGTCAAGTTCCAAAGCACTTAAAATTCTCCATAGTAAATGGGGACCATAATTTTGGTGGTCTGGGGAGCACCAAAAAGCACATCAATGATACACTTAAAACTAAAGCATTCAAAACATGTTCTTCTGAATTAGCTGGGTATTTCAGACAAGCTTAAGCAGAGGGACAGAAACTCCTTATTTGCTATATTCAGCTTCAAAACGTAGAGGCTATTATTTTGTTTGTGCAATGTGGTGTACAGATTAAATACCAAATTTTCATAGCAAACAAGCAACTTCTTGAGTGAGTAATTCCTAACTTTTTTTTTGAAACTGAGAGCAGCTGAAGGAAATGGTTTCTGCCCAGCAGTAAACCACACCATTTTTGCTGAAATGCTGAAGTGACAATTTTACAGGGAGTAAAAAGCAGAATAGAAGAGAGGCTTTAGGACACTGAGGTACTTAGTTTTGAAAATGCTGGTATAAATCATCAGCGAGATGTTGTATATGAAGTCAACACAATAGTATGAGACGGACTGGTGAGTGATCAATTGTGAAATTTTCATTGCAAATTTTGGCAAATTCTCTTTCAATGATTATGCGTCCGTGTGAAGCATGCATATAAATTGGTATAAGTTGATTAAGCAATGATATCACAAAAAGACAGGCATAATCAACATTGTAATTAGTTTTATTTTTCAATTCAGCAATTAAAATATAATTTGAATTACTATTGTCCTGATAAATATAAACTCATTTAACTATGACACTTTTGCTATTTCCATTTTTTTCACTTTTTCTTCCTATGCTTCGCTACAATTTGTGTCCCTTTTGACTATATACTCCTCTAGGAAATGGCTGCCTGCTACTCCAATTGCCATAGAATCCAAAACCAAAAAAGCTTGTTTCTTGTGGAAATAAAATTATTCTGACATTGTTATTCACCTATCCTGGAGCTTATGATAGTAAATTGCTGGGGGGTA
The DNA here is from genome assembly GCF_964106895.1 of Numenius arquata. Classification (NCBI taxonomy): domain Eukaryota; kingdom Metazoa; phylum Chordata; class Aves; order Charadriiformes; family Scolopacidae; genus Numenius; species Numenius arquata. Next base: position 19,661,471 of record NC_133578.1, read on the forward strand.
CGAAATCAGAACTCTGGGCTCCAAACTTCAATCCGTTGTTCTAAACCAAGCTGTTTTCTCAAAACGTACAAGAGTTGAATGTTGACGTGTATAGTTCTGTACCTGAGTCATGGGTTTAATTTCACTGTTATGTCCAGCACCAATAAGATAATGGGCCTTAATTCCCACTTCTTCAAATTTTGGGTTATCCTTAATCCACTGGAAAAGAGCAAAGGCGCTTAGCCGAGTCTTTGTGAAAATAATTCCTCTAGGTTCTTCCGTCTTCGTGAACTCCTCCATTAAAGTGTTTCGCAACTGTATTAGCTTCTCGTTTTCATATTCTGGCTTTTTAGCCAACTCTTTCAGCTGTTTCTTTTTTGCTTTAAAAATAGCAGATGTAAATTAAGAAAAAGTAACATGTAAAATGACAGGTGTAGAAACAAAACAAAGCAAAGAGCAGCTTTCTATATAATTTTCCCAGCATGGCTAATTCACATCCAGTTTGAAGAGCTGTGGCACACCAATTTATTTTTCAGTGAGTTTACATTAAAAACACACTAATCAATCAAAATAAATCACCATTAACTTTTTAACATACACTTCGCCTGTATTTCCTGGTGAGAATAAGCAAAAGAAAAAACTCAGTCTACCTACCAGAAGTGGTACAGAGTTAAGTGCACTGTATCAAAGAGCTAAATCACAGTTTATATTTGCAAAATAGTTTTAAAATAACTGAAAAAGTCTTACGTGGAGAAACAGATTAATCAGCCCTCAGTGCTGAGATGCTTTTTATTAATTTACACATAAATTGTCCTCGGGACATTAATTAGACCAGGAATCCTCACTAGAAACAGGCAATGTAGCAGCCACCAGGATGGGCACATTGTTATCGGTACTGCAGCTTTTAAAGACATTTCAATACGCTCAGTGAAATGTTAAATGAATGAGACAGGCACAATTGACCATGACCAGGGAGGAATCCTCATGTGTTTTATTATTTTTTTTTAATTTCTAATATTTAAAAGCTTATGTCATTATCAGATGATCATGCAAATACAATAGTAATACTTTAATGGTGTGTTAAGACATTACAGTCACTCTGTTGTCATCACCCTGGACAGATTATCGCACTGCACCTTGCCCAATGCAATGGTAGTCTGTATCATAAACTACTATACCACTTAGGTAGTGGCTTTCTGACTACACTCTTATTCATATTTTAGAATGAAATTAAATGTATACAAATACATACAAACAGTAGGTAGATGCAACAAACTCCCAGTTTTCCCCCTTAGTTAAACCTACACTAAAGGCTGCAGTGAGTTTATCACCCAAAGATGAACTCTGGTCTAAAAAATTATAAATAGAAGTTCAGTAGTTCTCCTATTACTCCTGGCCTCTTCAGTGATAAAATTAAAACAGATTGGAGTATAATTTATTTTTCACTATTAGGTGCTTTAAACTTCATTTACCTGTGAAAATGAAAGCAATCTAGACAACTCAGTTTCATTTTTTAATTAGTTTAACTTTTTCGTTCTCAGCAACAGCTCAATACTGAAATTGTAAATAAGGGGTCATAAAGAGGTATGAAGAGTCATTAAAAACACGATGACATTATCTAACCTAATCTATTTTTCTTAAAATTTTTCTAACATTTCCTGAATTTTTTTAAATTTATAGGATACTTGAAGTTGGGACACATGCTGCAGTACAGTGTTTCCTTTTGTACCACCCAGAAGCCATAAGCAACAGGAACAAACTTGTCTACCTTTTCCTCATTGTAAAGGTAGTGAGGGAAAAAGGACACACATGAATGAATGCTAGTTCCAGAGTAAATGATTGGAAGAAAAGGCTACTAGCTTGGATCTTTGCAATTTAATCCTCCATTTAATTTTCTCACTATCCATTTTTCACCTGAAACTTACTCAGGGTCATCACTTCCATCTTTTTGTACATAGACAAACAAAGTTTGGTAGATAGGGTTGGTTAAAAACCTGTCATTTCATTACTTTTTGTATTCCATTTGCTCAACTTTTTGCCCCTCAAGAGCATCTACTGGAATACACATTCTGTCTATCTGTCAGAGTGTCCTCGGGGACACTTCATTGGAGAAAAGCAGAGTTTTTACTATGAACAAAAATAAAGTGCCTTTGGCCAAAGCTGAAGAACTTCTACCACATGCTGGGACATGATCACACTCTGTTGTTGTTTAATGTACTCCATACTGTATGAACAGGGACATTCAGACACTATCATAATAAATAACATGGCAATCTCTAGGATGTAATAATGGGACCGTGCAAATCATGTTAGTGCTTACTAGTTTGCCCTATGGATTGAAAATAATAAATATCAAAAGGTATTTCAAACTTACCATGAAATAAACCTATTAGAAATTCATCTGTTTCATCCTGTTTTGATACTGCTGGTTCATCATTATCATCATCATCATCATCATCACTCCTTACTGTCTTCTTACTTTTCTCCTCCTTATAAAAGTTATTTAGGTGATTGTACGCATCCACCATTCGGATGGTGTCATTTATCTGGAGAGCATCATTGTATTTCTTCAAGTGTTCTGCACAGACACGTTCCTTGCGTTTTTCTTCTTTTGCAGCTAAAAGAGAATGAAAAATACAAAACCATGCCTGTGTATAGAATAACTCCAAAAAATCCAAAGGTAGGACATTTTTGCTATGTGGTTACCTTTTTTCTCTTCTCTAATCACCCACTGTTCATATGGCTGAGTTCCAAACTCAGATTTTGGATGGAGCTGGCAATAGTTCTGAATCTCTCTCATGATCTCAGTAATTCTCTCTCTAAATGGATCCTAGAAATAAATTGATTACTACTTAAGTAAGCATTTTCTGGTAACGAAAACATTGGCCCGAACTCTTCTAGCTAGTACCACATGGACTAATTTTTAAAAATGTTAAACCTTAAATTAAAAAACAAGTAAGGTTGCATTTAGAGATATGGAAATAAATAGGTCAGAAAGTTACAAGAATTATGCAGTGAAATCACATATTTTTAGTGAATATAATGTCACTAATACAAACACATCAACTATGGTTTAGAAGGTCTTTTGACCAGATACCTCAAAATATATCTCAAATATGTAAAAATTTAGTTCTATTTGACTTTACTGATACTTTTGCATGCAGAGGGAAGCAGTAAATAAATACACACATATTCAAATTAGCACTATGGATCACAATAAATCTATAGATAAAGAGCATTAGCCAGAAGTTTTTGATACCATACAACACACTTTTCATGGGCAATATAACTTTAACACTGATTTGTTTGAAAAAACCTACCCTTCTTTTGTCATCTGCAATCACAGTCTTCTTATATGGTTCCTTCACCTGATTCTTCAACTGGGAAGCATGTTCTTTAACAGTCATGATTCTACGTGCGTCAAGATTGGCACAGATCTGGGAGAAAACAAAATGTTATTTCTTTTAATGTTTAATGAGTTATTCCACATGAAAACTTGAATTGAATTAATGCAACAGAGCTTCTCCTTCAGGTGCTGGGCTTTATATAATTTTATTTTCTTCCTACAAAAATTGGATACAGACACTATCAGCATAAGAAAGGCCAAATCTTTGAAAAGCATTTGAGATAAGCTGAGCAAGTTACTTTTCAGGGCAGAAGTGATCCTTGCACACTGGAAAACACTTGCACATCTGAGTGTAAAACAGGTATTTTGAAAAGGAAAATCCACCGTCAGTATTTTGGAAGAGAAGATTTTGGAGCACAATACAAATAAACAAAAATAATGGTGAAATAGAAAAGAAGAAAATAAACATTAAGGAGTAATTATAGAGGTAAGAGCTGGTCATGAAAGTAGAAAATAATTTGAAATTATGTTTCTTGGAACAGGAAGAGAGAGAGAAAATTTCTGTGCTAACTGCACAACTGAACAGGACTTTTCTCCTTTTGATCTCTTCCAAGAAGAAAATATGTACATTTCTGTCACCAAGTCTAAAGTAATAAGGGAAACCTTAAAATTTTCATGAGTAGAGAAAATAGGAAAGGGAGTCTGGCAGGAAACCTTTTTAATGTCTTTAGCAGTAGTTATCTATTTTAGCTTGCATATTCGGATCACATTTCTTCAGATACAAACCCCAGCATCCTAACATTAAGATTTCAGAGCTGATGAAAAGGAATTCTCTGCTTTTTCCACTGCCAGAAAATTTTTGTCTGAAAATACCTCACGATTCTATCTACTTCAATACAGCATAAAAGCTGCTTGCAAGCCTCACCTATTCAATAGCACATTCTATTCTTGTGCAATTTTCTAGTCGGGAGTTTTCACTGTAGTACTGGGCTAAATTCTACTTTTGGATTACTCATGTAAATCTATTGAACTTCAAGCACAATATAGTTTCTCTAGGGGCACAGCTGTTTAAGTATACATTTTAACCAATTACCTTGAGTCAGGTATTTATACAACTACGCAATACTCCGCTCTCAATGAGTAACTCTAACTGCTGTAAAGAAACATGTTTCGTTGCTACCTGAATCTTAAAAATGGTTTCTGCTTGTTCAAGTATTCAACTTTGTTTTTCACTTTCCTGGATCCACACAAAAGCCCAGCTTAGTCACTCCAAAAATACAGATATAAATACTGTGATGTCTCTGGGATTTAAGAATACACAGTAAATTCTAATCCAGCAATGGAAAAGTAAGATTTTTATTAACTAAAAAACCTCACTATTTTGTGAATTTCTTGCCTCTGATCTTAACTTGATAATTTTTTTCAAGTAAGGCAATCATTTTACTTCCCTTTTCAGTTACCTTACTTCCCTGTAAAGTAACCTTTATTTGTACATGGATTTCCATTAACTTGTAGCGGGTCAATTTGCTGAATGGATGTGAGCTGAACTCCTGTGTGCACAGGAATAAAAAAAAATTCACATTATGTATTTGGAGCCAAACACTGACTTTAAAAGCTTTACTTGAACAAGCCAATATTCTTTTAGTAGTTTGCAAATGTGAGGGCTATTTACTTTCAGAATATGTTCTTCAGCTTTTGAGTTAGATGTTGCACCTCCTACACCAGGTGAGGCTGTAAGTCCCAGAATCTGAGGCTGTGGGATCAGTGGTTTGTTTTCTTTTGCCAGCTTCCTGTTCTTCCTCTTTTCTTTTAAGTAACGTCGCATTATATTGTTGTAGACGGCTTCCTTTTGCGTGTGATGACACTCATCAATAATGATGAGTGAAAAATCTGAAAAGAAAATGAACCCCAAAATGATTAATTTTCTTTCAAATGCAGGATTTGTGTGAGCAAATCTTCTTACAGGTAAGGGGTCTGTTGAAGAGAACCAGTCAGTTTGTCAGAGCCTAAGGTATTAGGAAATTTGTAGTGCTGGAGGAAGGCGTGGATGGAAGTTGTAAATATTTAATAGACCATGGAATCTTTGCTGCACTCCTCATGTGTCAAGGACTTTTACATTTCATGTAATGCAGAAACCTTTTTCGTTTCTGAAAAATCAATCTGAAGGTATAAAGAATTTCAGAGAGATATTTTTAATAACCAGTGGTAAGAGCATACTTAAGACTATCTTTTATATTCATAACTGTACCTGACAAATACATAGTTTGTTTATGACAAGATACATAACACGTTAGAGGCCTTTCAGACATTCTACAAAGGCCTGTCCTGATCAAAATATGCTTCCACTTTGTAGCAACACAGAGATTTCCTCCCTGTTCCTGTTCAATTAAAAGATTTATATTACTTTATGGATGTGTCATCGGAAAGAACAAACAGATGGTGAGAGTACTACATCTCTCTTTCCTCCTCTCTGAGGAAACTGATGAAGATTCAGACAGGTATTTATGTGCTTTTTAGTCAGATCATATTTACATGCAGCAGGTAGAGTACGGTAAGGAAAATTAAGATTATTGTTTGTTTGTTTTAAATTTCTCACAAACACAGAAAACATGTCCTTAATCTATTTGCATATAGAGTGACATACATTTCAAGGTTCTGATTTGAAAGACTCATGAACATTTCTCTGTTTCTCTAACAGCAAAACTGGTTTATATAGCTCCCACTTTTCCCCTAGCTAGCCAATAACACTCCATGTCAAATGCCCTACAATTTGACGTTATTTCCTACAGTTTGACAAATGTTTGTGGAAATGATTGTGAAGCAGGTCACTGAAATGATCAGGGTTAAACCTTTTTTTTTTTTAATTCTGGACAATTTCCATGATCTTGTTTACACATTAGTGTGCTCAAATGGTTGCATCACTGCAAATAAGTTTGCAAAAACTGGTAGCAGAGGTTGGAAACTAACAGAGAGCTGGAACATTCTCAATTGGCCTTTCTGCTGGAGAAAATATGTAACTTCATCTTTGAAGAACCTAAATTAAGGTGGAGACTTAACAAGAGAATTTTATGTAAAGGCTAAACCAAAGAGTACTGCTAGGAAAGCAAAGTAGTGCTCCATGCCACGTGGGCTTGTTCAGACTGGAGAAGAGAAGGCTCCGGGGAGACCTTTAAGCCTTTCAGTACTTAAAGGCTTAAAGATTTAGACTAGATATAAGGAAGAATTTTTTTACAATAAGGATGGTGAAACAGCGACACAGGTTGCCCAGAGAGGTGATAGATGCCCCATCCCTGGAAACATTCAAGGTCAGGTTGGATGGGGCTCTGAGCAACCGGACCTAGTTGAAGATGTCCCTGCTCACTGCATGGGGCTTGGACTAGATGACCTTTAAAGGTCACTTCCAATCCAAACTATTCTATGATTCTATGTCACTGGGGAAATCTAACTGTCTTCACACAAGTGGTTCAGGAAGCCAGTCTGTCTGGGCTGTACTGATGTGGTTTCCAACCTAGATTTCTATTTATTCCTAAGATTTCTACATATTGGAAGACTTCAGAAGCAGCACTGACTGTTTCTCAGATATTTTGCCAACATGAAATTACTTCCTTTTATTTTGACCATCACCTCTATAATGCATATTCCCGCCAGTGCTCAGGAAGGACCTAACCTACCAGAAGAGATGTGCTTCTACTAAGAAAGTGATACAAAGCTTTTAGGAAGTCCACACAGTGACTTCTGCCATTGGGAAAGAGGGTAAACATTTGGTAAAATGCAGTTAAGAGAGTCCCCTCCATTTCACTGAGGCTGGAATTATGTGTTGCATGTAATGCAGACCTCTGTGGAAACAGATGAAGAAAGTATGAACAGAAATCAGGAATAAAAACCATGTAACTAATGAGGGTGGTTTATATAGGCTGCAAGTTAACCAAGCCATAGCCATAAAAATGGCGCTGGCTCTGTTCAGGCTTGCTTGGCTTCGGTCCAGCTGGACTTACTAGCACAATAGCTAGGTGTAATAGCGTGGAAACATGGCCCTGTTTGCAAGACCACCTCAGTTTTGGAAAAAATATAACTTCTTAGGAAGGAAGCTTTGCAAGGTGTGAAATCTATTCAAAAAATGACTTCATTACACAAGCTGGTTGGGACTCAGCTCAATTCTGATCACATCAGCAGTTTCTGTAGAAATGTTCAGGTGCCTCTGTATCGCATTTCCAAATGATTCAGATTTGGGAAGGTTTATTAACTTAGGTGTATTGAGAAGGAAATAAACACAAGAAAATTTCTGGTACTCTGCCTTGGTTAATAAAAAGGCATTCTGAAGGAGGGGAGGCAATTCTGAGGTAGCCAAGTAGCACTGCAGTAGTTAGTTCGAATCGAGCAGTACTTCAGTCAGCACTGGGCACTGATAAACACGGACCGACCCCTCAGGTTTCTGTGCTGTCTCTGTAACACCAAGACAAGTACTTCTTTTATCTTAGATCCATTATTTTGAATATCATAGCTCTGATGTTCATCCCACCCCACCTAAAAGAATTGACTACAGATAGAGGGAGAAGTTAACATCTCACAGAGGAGGGTCACTGTAGCCCAAATCCTGGAGCTGAAGTCATGAGTTGTTCCATTATTTGTATGTCACTGGCAGATAATACCATTTCCTTTCTGACCTCCCACAGATATCTGCCACTTTAGGATTCCGGGCAAACAATTTTACTTCATCTCATCTTTTATCTTTTGTTTTCTTCAACTTTCTTCAACTGTTTTAGGAGAACATTGTATCTGCCAACCTCAGAGAGATGCAGTTATAAGTAATCCTATCTTTGTACATTAGAAAAATGTAAGAGTGTAAAGAATATTATGTTTATAACAGATTGGTGTTTATTTTTCTGTTCCATTGTATTTCTCAAACTACTGACTACATTTGAAGTTTTGTAGTTTTTTTTTTCTCATCCTGTTTACGTTGTATCTATCTGATATAACTCAATGTTCTACTAAGCTTGTTCTACCAACACCTGCATTTGCACAAAGTTGTGCTTGAGCTAGATAAAATACGAAGCATAACAAATATTTAGTACAAATGAATTGTAAGAGTCTAATTCAGCTTGAAAAAACTGCATGCTCACTAAGATCTGGTTTTGACTCTGAGTACAGCTTACATTTAGTCAACTGAAAAAACATTAGTTACCGAATGTGGCACATTTTTACTCTGCAGTTTTCCAGAATAGAGACATACTTTTAGCACTGCTGTAAAAATTTCAGAATTAAAAACTTGCCTGATAAGTGGACACCTTCTTCATCATCTTCGGCTGCATTTAACAGTGAATTCTCAAGGATCTGTGCTGTACTGATGATGACATCATTTCTTCTCACAACTTCAGGAAATGAGATTTTCAGCTGAGAATCACCACTTAAACCAATAACCTGATACCAACGCTTCAGGAATGGACTAAACTCCTTTCGTAAATGCTGTTCTACCAACGGTACCTGAATAGAGGTTTCCAAAGAATTTAAACCAGAGCATACATAGGATTAAAAATACATGCCTGTTTGCCAGAAATGTTGTTAGGTGAACATACACTTTGTCCAAAATATACTTTTTTTTTTTTTAAAAGCAAACATCCCCTTATTCACTGTACTGTAGGATTAAAAAAACCCCAACAAACAGAAAAAACAAAACCAAGCAATAAAAATCCTCAAACCAACCCCTTCCCTCCAAGTGCTCCTACGAAATCTTTTTGTCCCAAGAACTTTGGCTTAACTGTGCCTTAGAAAGAAGAAACAAACCATGCATGCTCAGGCTCTTTAACTGAGCTTATAGCATGCTATCAATTTTATTCTTATAGGAGGAGATGGATATCTTTCATTCTTTTAATAAAATTCTTAAATGTATTTCTATATTTTAATATTACAATAGATGACTGTGTGCTGAATTTAACTGTAAAAATTACAGTAATTATCAGAAAATATGACAGAATATTCCCTAACTACTGTGAGGCTCATTAGGTGGCCTTCTTTACCAAATCCAAATGCAGAATGTGAAAAATATATTTTTAAAAAATATTATTTAATTGTATTCATTCTAACATGAAATTATACTTTTTCCAATAATGTGGTTATAAGGCGCACATCTAAATTTGCATTCACACCAGGGTAAACTAAAATTATTCACACTTGCACCATGATGACGGTGCAAGGGAGATGGCAGTCCACAGCTGCATGCCTTTAAACATAACCATATCTGAGGAAGCTGAGAAATGTGTTTATATTCATTTTAAAACTTCTATATTAACAGTGTATGAGGTTTGAAAAATACTATTTCTTTAAAAATAGTCCAACATACCTTATTAACAAGTACTATAACTTTTCCAGGCTCTGATGCTCTTTTCTTCCTATCCAAGTGATCTTTGGTAATGTAAACAGCCACTCTGGTTTTACCACTGCCTGTAGGCAGACATATTATGATGTTCTCCCCATTCAGTGCTGGCTTTGCAACTTCCATCTGGTAGTCTCTCAGGGTCAGATCTGGCTCAGGTGAAACTCTGCCCTCCACTTCATCTTCATCTAAGGGTACAAAGAAATATAAATATTAAACAGGAGGCACAGAACATTTATAAGAATATTGAACAAATGTCAAAGGGAAAAATACTAATTTCCTATCAGAAGCGCCTTCTGAATAAACAGAAATAGGGCATATTAGCATAGGCAATGCTGCTCTGTGGACCTGTGCAACTCTGGATCAGAACTGCTTACATCCAGTCTCCAGGCAGGGCAGGTGGAATAAGCCATGGTGTGTCTTCACCCATCTATGCTGACATGACTATTATTATGTATGAATTCAAATGATACAGTTCAGTAGCACTGGGACCAACAAAGGCTGTGTCCAGAGCTGCAGTATCTATAATCTAGCCAATCTTATGTGGTGTTCTCTTTCATCAGTACTGAAATTTATTTGGTTGCAAGTGAGTTACCTTTTTAAATACTTCCCAGAGGATGAAAAAAAGGATGAAGCCATAGAAAGAAAAAGAGATAGGGACCACTTAAAAAATGATGAAGGGAGTTATAAAGTATAAAGCTCAAATAGATAAGAAAATTCAATTGCCCATACAAGATACAGCTAACTGCAGAATATATCACACCTATTTATGGTAGATTGCGCTGCTTCCAGACTGACTCATACATAATGCAATCGAGGTGTTCACTAAAAAGCCGTATACATTTGCTATCTGAAGGCCAAAGCATTCCATCTATCATATAAAATGCAATGGCAGAGATTTCAGATCTAAGGCCCACAGGTGAAACAAACAATGTCCAAAAGTTAGAAGTGGAAAAATGCTGTTAAATTATTTCAGGCAGTAAGAAAAGCATATCAAGTCTCTCGAGCTTACATATATTTAGGATGTCAGAAATTATATATATCAGAAGGATTTATTTCAATGAAGTTTTGGGCTTTTTTGCTCCCCCTACAGATCTGTTTAAATCAACCTCCAAGCTTTAACTGTCCTTTGTGAAAAAAAGGCACAAATTAATTCTACTAGGTGAAAACCGAGGGAAAAAAAAACCCTATAGTTTTATTTCCTGATGATATCATTAAATGAAGAATCATGAGGATTTTATTATCACTGATACATTACACGCAAAATAAGTGTATTTTTCTACTATCCTTGATTCCATTAAATAAAATTAAACTAACAAAAAGTAATGAAGCTTGATAAAATACTGCTGATGGAAACATCCAAATGCCATTCTTAAGTGTTTTTTGCTTGTTTTGCCTTTTAGTGTGAGTGCAGTACTACCTGGAACACAGGGAAATTCTCACCAGAGAGTACTTGCTGTTACTTATCTGACTTCTACTACTCTCTTTTGAGGAAGAGCCTTGTTTGCTTTCTGCTTGGGTAAATTCAATAGTTCAATCGTATTGAAACTAGCACTTTATCACCCATCTGTTTGGTTTAATTTCAGTTTCTTAACATCCTCAATTAACTGTCCAGGCCTAAAAAATATTTAACTTGCTCTCTCCTAGCTTCCTCAGCCCCTGTTTAGATAAAGGCTAATACAGGAATCTTTTCACAGGATATGATTTCATTAAAGAATTTTCATCGTGCACAGTATAACTTTAGCGAAGTTGTCTACCTTTGTACAAGGCTCATATGAATTGCTGCTCTGGGCTAAAAGAAACATAATAATTATTGTTCTGTTGTCCTAATTCCACCACTTTTCTTAAATGTAAAATGATCCTTGCATAGAAAACTGCGACTCAACCTACATCATTCTTTGCATTAGAATCCAAATCATGTCAGTGCATTAAGGCACTATCCAAACTCCTCTGTTAATGTAACAGCCTTACTGCAAAATTTCAAATTATAAAATCCATAAATATCCCAAAGTCCATCTGTATATCCTTAACTTTTTTTCTCATAGTTGCTCTCACTGAGTTTACTAGGCATGATTAAATAGCACGAATGTTTTTTAAAACATTTTAACTAGTTGTTTTTAAAGCCCACATGTAAATAGAACATACAGCAAGTAACCATTGGAAAAAAATTATTCTGCATTCTTCACATTACTGTAGTGATTTATTGTTTTCTGCTGGACTACTGGATATAACCAATGCCCAATGTACTTTTCAGGAATCTTAAAGGATCAGGCCATACATATTTATGTGCTGCCACATACCAGTAGCCTATATCAGCCTGACCAACGGATGCAGTGTGACTGTCCACAGAACAGAGAAGTTTCTGTGCTCAGACATTTCACGTGACACAGTGAGGAAAAAAATACAATGTGACTGATGAGTCACCTCAGTTGAAGCAGAAGTGCAAATTATATTCTTCAGACTTAGCAATACATAGACTAAAATCCTAGCTATATGGTAGCCATTTAGATCTGGGATATCCTGAATTTTCTGTGTATGTACAAAATACATGGATTTTAATATTTAAAAAGCTTGAAACTATTTTAAAAGCATTTCTAGTAAACACTTTGCAAGCATACGATATACAACATTTACAATGACACTACTGATCTAATACTAGCTTTATTAGGCAGAGCTGGCCCAAAAGGTACCCAGTTTGTTTCTAGCCCTTGCACAAGACACGGTCCCAGCACAAACTTTGTAAAGGCTTTATTCCAAAAGGTAACAGGTTCCTCTTGAATTCTGGGTAGACAAACACAGGCTGTTCACCACGGTGGACAGCTGCAACATCATTCTGCCTGAAGTCTAAGATTAAAAAAAATAATTAAAATTGGGATGTCTTTTACAACAATAGTGTTTAATTGGGCTCAGAGTGTATAAATAGAAAGTTCATATCTGTCTGCGAAGTATTATGTAAACACTGTCCAATATTTAGCTTAAAACTGGATGTAGAGCTTGCACGTATATTTAAATGTGAGATTTGCAACTGTCTTCAGATAGTAACCTCCACTGATTAGGTTCCTTTTACAGACAGGGCTACTAAATCACTTAGGTCCAAAGTGGACCTTCATTACTGTTCTGTAGGTACCCTGGAACTGCTTCTTCTCACCCTTAGATGCCTCTAAAGCATGTCCTATTCTCTCTCACTCACCCTCTGCAAAAGCCAAGCATAATCTAGCTCCTCTCTGAGAACAAAAGAAGCACATATATGTGGCAGCATTATGACTATTTGTACAGGCGACTGCACTGGATGATGTCTGGAAGTCCTTTCCAGCCTATATGATTCTATCATTCTGCATCACTGACCGTCTTGTATGATGACGATGTTCAGAGACAGACGATCTCAGTAAATAACTCTTTTGGGGCAGGGGTTTAAGTTGAGACCCATAAAAATGGCATTTGTTTTCCAACAAAATAAAAGGAAGTCTGTCATCTAAATGCTGTGAACTAGAGTTCACAGTGAAAGCCTTCCACTGATTTTTGCTCTAGCCCATTCACAGAGTGCTTACCCTCCAGAGCTTATTTTGCAATTACTAAATAACAGAGGGGAAACATACCTGAATCACTGGTTGTACAGCTCTGTCCCAGGTTTTCATTCAAGTTACTGACACTCCCATCTCCTATGGAGACATCTGACTCTAAATGAAAAACAAACAAATGTAGCATAGTATATTTGCTATACAAATATAAATAGCAAAACCATATTGTTTACTTTCTCCCTAAGTTGTTACAATAGGCTAGACAAATGTCTGGAACGGGTGGCCCAGGTATAATTTCCTTTATTAAACTTTTTCTTAGGTAAAGAAAAAACGGAACAATATAGTTCATTTTTGTATGGAAAAATATATGGATTGGAAGATGAAAATCCAAAACATAGCAGAGGTGAGGCAGTGTGGGTCATGATTTATTGTTGTCAGGCACCTGTGTTCTGTTTGCTTTGAAGCAAGGGCCCAGGCATGACCATCTGCACAATCCCTTCTAGTCCTTTTTTACCATATCTTTTCTGAGGTGGTTGCAGAGCCAAAAAAAACCCCCAAAACCCCATGTTGGTCTACTGGATACACAGTGCTGCTGACATACTGAAGACATTCTCTTTTACTCCTTATAAGCCATATCAGTTATATCTGTCATAGAATAAAATCAAAACCAGAAATGTGATTCTTTTTTTTTAAAAAAAAAGGTCTCCTCCATGTAACATGAAATGAGTAAACCATAATTCCCAGTAAATAAAAGCAGAGAGGAATTATTAAATCTTCCAAACTCTTTGCAAGTAAAAGCAGAAACCAACAATTCCTATGCTCAACAGAAGACTTGGGACACAGCCACAGAAATCTGCCAAGTTTACTGTACGTATTCTAATGTAACGCTCTCCCTCTGCTGGGCAGTCAATATATTACACTGACATTTGTTTCAGTCATAGATGTAATTTATATAGCTAACTTTTCCAAAACTCAGTCCTTTTAATATCTAAGGAGATACACAGTTCTTCTGGAAAAATCTGCTGCAAACAGCCTCATCCTGCCATCAGCTGCTCATACTGTGCAAAAGAAATTAGTCAGAATAATAGCATTGACGTACTTTTTACTTAATTAGCTAGTGAACGTGTGTCTTACCAAGTTTTGCTTAATTATCTTGTGAACTTGTGTCCTATTGAGGTTTTCATAGTTTTTTCCAGTGAATATCCCATTATAGTCCATATCCTTATTGTCCCCAAGAAATAATTCATACAGCAAAACAGATGCTGTGAATGAGAATTTAGAACTAAATGGAAGTTCTAGTGTCTTAGAATGGTACTCCTGAAATATACACCACAAAATCTTGGTAAGCGAGATGGAAATTAAACCTAGTCTGCATTCAGTAAAAATATGAAGCTTTGACTTTCCTTTATGCAAGTTTTGGTCTCCTTGAAACGTGAGTAACAGAAACAAAACTGCTGTTTCACAGGTCAAGTATTATACAGACAAAGGAAACGAAGCTACCTTAGCTACCACTAGGATTCAGGCATTTGTCTAAGTCCTTACTTTCAGTTTTTCTAACATAACCATGAAAAGCGATGAACGCATCTGTCTTGCTGTCCTACAGCTTTCATCATTTATTCTATACAGACCTCAGAATCTGATCCAACTATGAATCACCACCATCTGTAGGAAGTGTTATGATGGGCAAGGGCATTAAAGACTTTAAGCCCCTAAATTAAAAGCCTAGTCTCCTAGAAATCAATGTAATCAACAGAAAGGCACTTAAAAACATATATCCACAGCGGAAGCCTGATTGAGATAAAATTTCCCTATAATCATATAATGCATTCATTTAATATCACATTAAAGGACAGCATTGTCCTGAAAAAAGAAGAAAACCTCACCAGTTATAATCCATGTTCAAAGACCTGCAACAAGCTATTACATAGCATTAGTGGGAATTCCAGCTATGAAGATGCCACTGTGAATTCTCGTTTTCACTTTCTAGGAATCCATGGAATTGGAAAGAGAGGAAAAACTTAAAATTCTATGCATCTAGTCCTTGTGGTTTCCCATCTAAAATGACCTACTGAAAGATGTATACGCAGCAGAAAATATGCAGTCACAAAGTGTTTTGTACAGAATTATGCATTGCAAAATAATCTTTCAACAGGAAATGTCAGTGGTGAACTGAAATGCAAAATATTCATCTCCCAAATGAAAGGTGAATAGAATAATGTTCTCCTTTTTCAACTGGGGGAACTTCCTTGAATTATTTTAAAATAATAAAAAAAAACCAACCAGTAAGCCTTTCCAAAACAATGAACCTGAAATTCTAACAGTTTGTCTTCACCACTTTCACTAGTCTTCCCTTACAGCGCCCCCTGCACATTATAACGCAGAATATCCCACAGAATGATTCTCAGTCACTTTGCACTAACTAGTAAGCATAAAGACAATCGAATGCAATGAAACAAAATGGATTTAAATAAGTATTTCTTTCCTGTCCTGTGCTACATTATGTCATAGAATAAGTTTCAAACATCAGAAAATATAAGTGAAAGACCAAAATTTAAACAGGCTGTTAAAATTGGTCCTACTTTCAAATTAATGGGCAGTGTTTCTAATCTGAAGCATTAAGGGACATTTTGTAAGACGTTAGTGAAATCTCCAGTTATTTACAGTGTAATTATTTGTTGCAATCAATTTTTTTTTTTTTTTATGAAACAGGCCTTCAAAAACAGAGCTGCTATTTATTTAAAGTATTGATTATACACATAACTGTAGCCTTAATCCAAGTGTTTCACTTCTGACCTTGCAAACTTAATGCTTTGTGTGTGTAGTTTCTTATCTGTGTTTTTGCATGCACAATTTTTCTCCAGTTTTCTCTCAGGCTAAATTATCTATTTCTACTCTGCACTGGTGAGGCCACAACCGGAATACTGTGTCCAGTTCCGGGCTCCCCAGTTCAAGAGACACAGGGAACTACTGGAGAGAGTCCAACGTAGGGCAACTAAGATGATCAAGGGATTGGAGCACCTCCCTTACGAGGAAAGGCTCAAAGAGCTGGGGCTCTTTAGCCTGGAGAAGAGAAGGCTGAGGGGAGACCTTATCTATGTTTACAAGTACCTAAAGGGTGGGTTGAAGGATGATGGAGCCGGACTCTTTTCAGTGGTTCCCAGTGACAGGACGAGGGGTAACGGGCACAAGCTGGAACATAGGAAGTTCCATTCAAATATGAGGAAAAACTTCTTTCCGGTGAGGGTGACAGAGCACTGGAACAGGCTGCCCAGGGAGGTTGTGGAGTCCCCTTCTCTGGAGATTTTCAAGACCCGCCTTGATGCAGTCCTGAGTAATGTGCTCTAGGCAATCCTGCTTTAGCAGGGGAGTTGGACTAGGTGATCTCTAGAGGTCCCTTCCAACTCTGACAATTCCGTGATTCCATGATTTATGACCCTACTGCCCTCCTAACTTCTGACTCTCTCTGTCTCAGCTACTCCAATAAATACTCAGCTACTCAGAAGACAGCTTAGATACAATGCGAATTGCAGTAACTTCAAGTGACTTAAAAAAGCTTCTTTCTTTCTCCTTGAAATGTGTCCTTGTTGATACATGAAAGAATGGTGGGAGTGTACTGCAAAAGTGACAACACTTGACAGCATCAAACTGCAAATTAGGTGGGTTCCCAGCCTACTTGGAAGCAGAATCCGGGCTCCAGTTGTATTTTCAGCTGCCTGGTCTAAAAATACAGTCTTATGAGGTCATGAGAAAGGATGGAAATGGAAAAAGACTTGAGTGCAGTTAAGTCTGTGTGTACGAATGCACAGTGATCAAAGCTTACTGCACTTCAAGACGGCTAAAGGTGAGCCAGTTCCTCTACAGCCATCTTCATGCAGCACTGTCTGCTGGCAGCCCTTGCTACGTTGCACCTACTCTGCTGGTTTAGTTCAACTCAGAAGCACATGTTTACAGTGAATCTGTCAACTGTCCCTACTTACACTACTTTGGTTTGTATCACAGAGCTGGTTTGGATCACAAGAAATGAACTCCTGTCCACTAAAACCAAATGAGATGTGTTCCAGCCACCTGCAGGTATACAGTCCACACCAGACTGAAGTCAATCTGAACCAAACTCCCAAAATTCATGTAGAACGTATACCCTTGGCACCATTCCACTGAACAGATCCGCTCAGCTGCACAAACTGCTAATAACCACTGTCTATTAATTTCAGTACAGTTCAGTGCTGAAGAAATCATAGTTTTCAGGCTATAATTAGATTGTGGCAGACTAGTTAATAGCTAATAGAGCTACTTATCTGTTACCCTCAACCTGATAAGAGTCAGCTAAAAGATCACGCTAACAGCAATGAAAACTCACCCTCGGTAAGGCTACAATTAAGAGCCTTACCCTTGCCCTGAAACGATCCTAAGAGTAAGGATAACTCAGTATGATCCATTCTGAATCATCATTAAATATCTGGCACCTCTTCTTTATACTGCCAAATTACGTCCTAATCCAGGAAAAACGAGTTGATATTTCTGCTGTAGTTAATAATTCACTACTTGCTACAAAACATTGTGATATGCTGTTAATATCATGCTAAATGAGAAATAGGCTACTACTGTTGCACACTGAAAGGCTGCAGGTTTCAGAGCCAATTTTTTTTTTTATTTATTCATGTCTGATAAAAAAAAAAAAAAAAGAGCAGCCTTAGCTGTCTTACTCCTTTGGCTAAGTAAGCCCACTAAAATAATTTCAGGCAGGATTTATCTCAGTTGTAACTATTGTTTGAGCTCCATCTGAACTTGTAACACATATGAATAGTTCCTTAATCGTACAGCATATGTTTGAATCGTTGGTTCTCAGCTATGTCTGCGAACTGTTGCTGGTAACTGCTGTTGCTCACGATCAACTCCCAAGGCATGTTTTTAAAAGTGGATCCATATGAACAACAGGCCACAATTTCTAAAAATTTGTACTAAAAAATGTACTTCTGAGCATGTGATGTAAGTGACAAAGGGTGTTTGATGCTCTGTAAATATAAATCTTTGAAATAAACAGAAAAATTACTTGTTGGACAGCCCTAAAGGACTTAAAACCAAAAATGTTTTCCAATATAGAATTACCAGTCTTCTAGAAAGAAGTACTTACTACAGCTGCAATTATAGTGGTACAGAAACATTCCTCTTGATTTAAATTTTGTCAGCACTAGGAGGAGTTGTCAATGTAAACCTAATCTTTTCATTGGATAATATAAACCTACTATGAATAGGTCTGAAATAAAGTATTCCTTTAATAATATTAACATTTTTAATTAAAATATTAAATATGTTTGAAATGTACTCATTTCTTTGCACTGTAAATTAAAAAATAATAATACAAAGTTGTTAAAAGTGTTATATAAGAGGAAAGGAAGATCATTAATGTTGCTTAATTATAAGAAAATAAAGCAACCCATAGAAGAATAAAATATCACTACAACCAGGATACAAAAAAATGTCTACACAAAGGCTGCAAATAGTATGCTTCAGATTTTTTGGCCATGTCCTCCTAAGCCATTCTGTACTGTGCTAGCAAATTGGTTTCTGAACCAGCTCTTACCTTGCAGATTAATTAGTTCGAGTACGACAACATGTTCTTGTCCTAGAGCAACAATTTGAACTGAAGTGAACAAATTTGTAGATCTGACCCTTAAAATTGCTATGGCAGTTAATTCATAGCAAGAAATGGAATTCACTGCTTCAAAAAAATCAAGATTTACTTCTTCCATTCATTCCCTTCACCTTGACAGTCCCATACGTTCCTGAACTTTTGCGCAAGATGGGAGCTAACGCGCCACTGCATTCTCTCAGTTACTTACAGTTACTAAAGTTTAACTGGTACCAGCACAAATCTAGTTAGTGGATACCTGGAACTACAGAATTATTTCCAATAGATGTTTCCAATACAGTGTTCTCACTGCTGAAACTATCATTCACATTTTCTTGCTGTTTCAAATCGTCCACTGCGGCATATTCTGGTTGGCTTGTAACTTCTCTTTCTTCATTTGGATTGTTCATCCCATTTTGTCTATTCTCTGTTCCTAGAAAATAAATAGAAATTCCACAGCACTATAAAACATTTAATTTCTTTCAGTGTGGAGCACAGAAAACATAAAACTAACCTGTATACATCATGCACATAACAGCATAAGTCTTAGTCTTGATTTATAGTTTGGCATTTTAATGTTTTTATAAGTAATTATTAAGAAATTTGTTGATCATAAATCTCAAAGATCTGAAAATTGAACTTGTGGACTAGACCATGTTTCATACCTCCTCAATTCCATTGGTCCTGTAAGCTTATAAATGGATGTACCTTACAGCAGGACTTCAAAACTTGCTCACAAAACAGAAAGCCCGAGAGAACTTTCACAAAATGTTTCCCCTCCTTCCACTTCATCTTATTTCAAATACGGAAATAATTTCTCTCTGACTTCTCTGTTCTTTAATTTTTATTAGACTCATGTAGAACTAGGCATGCTCCAAAGGCAAAAAAATGCTGTTCAATACCTGGACAGGCTAGAGAGTTGGGTGGAGAGGAACCTAATGAAATTCAACAAGGGTAAGTGTAGGGTGCTGCACCTAGGGAGGAATAATCCCATATGCTGGTACAGATTAGGGGCTGACCTGCTGGAAAGCAGCTCTGCAGAGAGGGATCTGGGAGTCTTGGTGGACAAGTTGGCCATGAGCCGGCAATGTGCCCTTGTGGCCAAGGTGGCCAATAGTCTCCTGGGATGCATTAAAAAAGAGCATGGTCAGCAGGTTGAGGGAGGTCATCCTCCCCCTCTACTCTGTCCTGATGAGGCCACATCTGGAATACCGTGTCCAGTTTTGGGCCCTCCAGTTCAGGAAGGACAGGGAACTACTGGAAAGAGTCCAGTGGAGGGCTACAAAGATGATCAAGGGAATGGAGCACCTCTCTGATGAGGAAAGGCTGAGAGACCTGGATCTGTTTAGCCTGGAGAAGAGAAGACTGAGAGGGAATCTTAGCAATGCTTATTCATATCTAAAGGGTGGGTCTCAAGAAGATGGGGTCAGGCTCTTCTCAGCGGTACCCAGGAACAGGACAAGGGTCAACAAACACAAACTGGAACACAGGAAATTCCACCTGAACATGCAGAAAAACTTCTTTAAGGGTGACAGAGGACTGGAACAGGCTGCCCAGAGAGGTTGTGGAGTCTCCTTCTCTGGAGATACTCAAAACCCGCCTGGATGTGTTCCTGTCCAGCCTGCTTTGGCTGGGGGTTTGGATAACATGATCTCCAAAGGTCCCTTCCAACCCCTACCATTATTTGATTCTGTGACTCTGTGTCTGCATTCCAGGGTTTTTCAGATTTGGTACTCAATTACTCTGCAATTAGAAATTAAATTTAAAGAAATTAGTAGATTTAATTTATTTCAAGATTTATTTTTTATAAAGTTCTCAATTTCTGTGTGCAGGTGTCTGCTAATAACAATGTATTTTACTGTAACAAATCATTAGGGATCAACCTGGAGTGATAAAATGTAGCACCACTCTTCTTCCAAGGTACCCAATGAACCTGTTCTTAGTGTTTCCTGTCTATGGCCTTTTATCAGTGGCTGCTCCAGCAATCGAACACTTTACATGTCTATGCATGTACATGACTGTGTACATGGAAAATTTCTTATCCTGTGGTAAGAGCAACACAATTTATGCTTTAGATATTTATCTGGGTTTTTTGGGGCCTGCATTGCCCAGGTTTACTGAGAAACTGTGTAATAAATGCATTCATTCATAAATCAAACAACTGAATTGTTTTACCCTATATGGTCTGCACTATACTGAAAATTCAGAAATGCAAAGTTTGAAAAGAATTGAAAATAAAAGTATGAAAAGAATTTTAATAATTTGCATATTTGCTAACTATTTATTACTTTGTTTACCTTATCGATAGCAAAGCAACAAAGACAAGAATTTAAGTCTGACAAAGCTGCAACACAAAATGAAAATTAGGACCACAGTAGCTGCTGAGGTATTCCCAGCAGTTGACTTTCACTCAGAACTATCTTCTGAGGCTCTAACTTTGTTGGTCTTGTCCTGCAGACTGGAACACTCAACCATCTTTGAACTGCAAGATCAAATATGGCAGCTGCTTATCCGTGTATTGCAGAAAACAGGTTGATTGATTGCTGCCCTCAACTGGAAGAGAAACCTTCACACCTCTCCGATCCCAATCTTAATGCATTGTCCCACATGCAGCAACCAAAAGTACATAGACATAGTTCTGGTGAGCTCCTCAAGCGAGAAGGCTGAAGCTGCTAAATGGGAAATCTGTTAAAAAACTTTAGTGTCAAAAATCTTATAAAACATATGTGGAGCCCAGTAAAAAATGAGAGATGGAGTATTTGGGGGCTGCTTCTTTTATCATATTTTAGAACCCAGAGGAGCACTGGGATAATTTTACAATATCATAATCCTTGTACAGGAATAAAAAGTAGTAGCCAAAAACTTGTAAGTCTTTTAATTTCGCTTTCGTAAATGATCCCTGTACTAGCTTATTCTATTATTTATAGTAAATTTTATACAATGTCTTGAGACTTATAAATGTCTTATCCCCAAGGAGACATACTGCTGTGTACTTTAAAATGCTGCAAATATTTGTAAACCATTCTATAAAGGAAACACTAATCCTTGTGTTGAAGAAGAAATCCAGAAAAGGTTTGCTTTGTTTTTTTCAAATTAATCTTCAGAATATTTTTTATGAATGATTATAAAAACACCACATTGAAAACCAATGGGTTATAAAAGGTAAGGATTCAGTTTAATTATAACTACATACATAATATTGTATTTCTGATACTGCTTAATAAGGATTTTTAGTGTTTAAGAATCTATTGAATAAACTGTAAAATAATTTGATTTTGAAATCTCTGGACAAGTGAAAGCTTTAGTTTCAGTGTCACAGCAAAATCAATATGGTGAGAACCCTGCATTGTTTTCTAATTAGCAGTACAAAAAAGAGATATTGAAACACCACACGTTAGTACTAGGGAAATAAGATGATTACCTCCTGTAATTCCACTTAAATCATCTGCAAGGTCTTCATGTTGGGTTTCACGCAAAGCAACCAAAAAAGGAGAGAACCAATCTTTCTTCTGCACTATTCTGCTCAATAGTTCCCTTGCACCATCTCTGTCCCCACGATTGTCAGTAACAGTGTGGATCTGGTGAAAATAACAAAAACCCAAACAATCTTGTGACAGACTTTGGATATAGTTCAGGGAAATTAGTAAGAATAGTGTAGGTACAAAAGCATTTCCCTGTCATCACTAAAACATACTTAAAAATAAAGACATAAAGTGGGCCTGCCATTCATCAGAAGAGACTTAACTGCAGTTTTGTCCAACCTCATGTTGGACATATGGTTTCAGGTAGGATATATAAAACTTATTTAATTGGAGAGATTGGTAGTACTGGACAATGGTTGTAATAATAACCATTATATAATAATAATAATTATTGTGGAGTAATAAACTGGTGTTCACACTGGTTTAGGGAATAGTCAACCTTGATTCTTGAGAAGTGATGTCATACGCCTCACCAGAGCTCAGACTTAATCTGTAGCATTACCTCATACATAAAATGGAACATTTATCTTCATAAACTCTGGCTTCATCATCTCAATTGCCACTACAAGATACAATAGCTAAGCCTCTAGGAAGTGGCTATTGCCTTCAAAGAAGCTGTGGCAATGTGTCCCAAGCCTGTCATGAGCAGAAGTTGACATGTGACCACATGAGGAACAAAATGACCATCCCAAAAGTAAAGCAGTCCAAACCAGGTGGTTAGTTCTCGAGGGCAATTTTCTTGAGGCTTGAGAATCACCCATCCTGTTATGCAAGAAAATGGACAGGCACAGCAGCGGGAACCCCGGACTGAGACTGAACACTAAAAGGAAGTGATAGGAAGTAGGAGTAGGAAGAGGTAAACAAAAAAGAATATAGAAGTGCATTAAGAAAGCCTAGGTACTGTTGGAGTTGAAACTGGCCAGATTGTGAAGGGTAATAAAGGGCTTAATGGAAATGCCAGCAGCAAAAAGATGACCTAGGGAATGTGTGGACCCGTTATCAGGGAATGGGGCCAGTAGCCTCCTAAACGGCCCCTGCCTCTGCCTGCTGTGCTACCATATTAGGCTCCCCATCCCTTAGGGTACAACTGGCCCTTACTGCTACCTGACAGTCACAAGACAAAATTACGTCTATGACTGTCATTTCACTGAGATGAAGCATTAAACTACCTAAAAAGTGGATGCTAAAGCCCAGAGTGCAAATATGATGTAGTTCCACCCTTAGTTTGACAGTTTTCTCCTCATTGCTATGGCAAATATTATTTTAATTTCTTCTGACACTGTTTCAGGGCATCCATTTTTTTGGGTTCCAAGTAAGTTTCACACTAGTCCTGGCAAGTCATTCTTAGCCAAATGGAGTAAACACTGGCAAATGTTTTTATCAAAGGTTAACACTTGCCCTCTTCTGTCAAACTGGTATTTCTGCTCAGCTTCGCTGTCTAGTATGATACTCTTTAGTGAACCTATGGCAAAAAAAGGGGAGGGAAGGTCTTGCTTTATTTTAACTCAGGTACTCTCTAGGACTTTACAGGTCACCACTACTTCCTGGTATGGTTCAAGGGGTAGAAGACACTTAATGATCTTCTGAGCCTAAGGTCTGTGGCAAAATGATAAGTAACAGTAAAGCCAGCCATATTACTTCCACTTTGACACTGGCTTAATCTAACCCTCTGGTCATAGTATTTTTCTTTCCCTAGTTTTAGCTGGCATCCCACCTGCTGGCCCATTGCCAACAGCCTTCATTGGCTTATTGGAGCACTATTTCTCTTTCCCCCCAAGTTTGGGTACTGCCCTTTCATTTCTGCACTTAAAGGCCATTTCTAGTTGTGGCTTCCTATGTGCCCCAAAGCTCCCGGTGGTGGCCAGTGTCTGTGGCACCGGCTGGTGCCCAGCCTGGCAGGTGGGCCACTTACCCGATCCAGGTCGTCGTCCCGGAAGATGCCCATCTGTAGGCACTTCTCAGCCACCTGCCTGGGCAGCATTTTATCCACCAGTGTGCTGTGAAGCAGCTGCACTAAGTGCACACAGAGGTCATGGTCGGCCTCCTCGGCCGGCGAGGGCAGCAGGCTGAGGCTGGGGTTCATGTAGCAGGCAGCCAGGCTGCAGCCGCCGTGCTCCAGCGCCTGCAAAAACTCGTGGAACCAGCCGCAGCCGCGGGGACCCCGCTCCACGGCCCGCAGCAGCTCCTCCGCCCCCTCCACCTCACCGCGCTGCAGGGCGGCCGCCCGCACCTTCTCCCTCTCCTCCGCGCTCAGCGAGGGAAGCCGGTCCAGCACCGGCTGCACCCGGATGAACTGCTTCAGCCGCGGCCTGAAGCAGGAGATCATGTAGAGGAACCGCTCGTCTCGGCACTCCTCTGCCATGGCCGGGGCTCCGGGACGCCTCTGCTGTCGCGGGAGGTGGGCGGGGGGCGCGGTGGCTGCAGGGGCGACCGAGGGGCTCCGGAGGCGGGGATGCGGGCTCGCTGTCGGCGGTGAGCACCTCTCCGCGACTCCCCAGGCTGCCGTGAGGCCCGCTCCGCTTTATCGCAGCCCCAGCGCCGCTTTCGTTTTCGGTTCCTGGATATTTAAAGGGAAACTTGGAACAGCAACCAGGAGTTTAAAAAAAGCAAAGGTGAACCGCAGCGTACCTCGCACTTTGCAGCTCATGAGTTTCTAGGGCCGGGCACTGGTGGCTTCCCAGGTGCGCACCGACGGAGGAATGAGGCAGTTGGCCTGATCTGGGTTTATTCAGCCTAGAGAAAAGGTGGTTCAGGGAAGATCCAACCACAGTTTTCCAATTCGTAAAAGTCAGATCCCTCTTCTCAGAATCATGGAATGGTTCGGGTTAGAAGAGACCTTAAAGATCATCAAGTTCCAACCCCCTTGCCATGGGCAGGGACACCTCCCACTAGACCAGGTTGCTCAAAGCCCCATCCAGCCTGGTCTTCACAGGTGTTTACAGGACAAGGGGTAATTGGAACATGTTTCTTCAGGGGAAATTCTGTCCAAGTATCAGAAAAAAAATAATTCTCAACTGTAAAACCAATTAGACACTGAAATACATTGCCCAGAGAAGTGGTGGGAGTTTCCTTAATAGAAATATCCAAGACTTGGTTTAACGTGGCCCTTGATTTAATGCCTTGCTTTTAAAAGAAAGCCAGATATCTCCAGAGGTACCTTCCCAGCCTAAAATACCCTGTAATTTAAACCGCACCCTCAGCTGCTTGTCATGCTGAGACATGCTACAGCATTCTGCTCAGTGGAGCTTCTTTCAGTTGGAGACTTCTTGTGTAGAATGTAATTTGTTTTACTTTCGATTCATTGTTGTCTCAGGTTTCACTCTTACTTCATCATTACTTTTTTATTCCTGCTTTATGCAAATTTCTTTTGAAAGGCTTCTGAAGAAAGTCTTGCTGCTTTTTCCCTCCACTACTTTTTCTTTTGTTTTCAGCACCTTATTTGGATGACAAGTCTGTCTTACTTGGGTGCAGGGTGTGTAGCTAGATTGTTTGTACGTTTGTTTCTCAAGCTGGATATGTACCGGTGGTAAATCAGGCCCAGTGTATTTATACAACAAACCTTACAGGTCCTAAGAGTTTGCAGCCATTAAAAAGCCACTTGTGACTTTACTTAGAGAGAAAAAAAGTTCAATGTTACTTGGATGTTATTCCAGCTACTGCTAGGTTGCACAGGATGATGGCTGAGCTCCTACTCTGTCCATTGATCATAGAATGGTTTGGGTTGGAAGGGACCCTCAAGATCATCGGGTTCCAACCCCCCTGCCATGGGCAGGGACACCTCCCACTAGGCCAGGTCCTGCCTAGCCTTGAACATTTCCAGGGATGGGGCACCCACAGCTTCTCTGGGCAACCTGTTCCAGTGTCTCACTACCCTCATAGTGAAAAAATTTCTTCCTAAGATTTAGATTAGATCTCCCTTCTTTCAGCTTAAAATTTACCCCTTGTCCTATCACTGCAGTTCCTGACGAAGAGTCCCTCCCCATCTCTCCTGTAGCCCCCTTTAGGTACTGGAAGGATGCTCTAAGGTCTCCCTGGAGCCTTCTCTTCTCCAGGCTGAACAACCCCAACTCTCTCAGCCTGTCTTCACAGGAGAGGTGCTCCAGCCCTCTGATCGTCTTCCTGGCCCTCCTCTGGACTCGCTCCAACAGGTTCATGACCCTCTTGTGCTGAGGACTCCAAAGTTGGATGCATTACTCCAAGTGAGGTCTCCAGAGAATGGAGTAGAGGGGGAGAATCACCTCCCTCGACTTCTGGCCACTCTTCTTATGATGCAGCCCAGGATATGGTTGGCTTTCTGGGCTGCGAGCACACATTGCTGGCACGATGATGCAAATATCCTGACTCCCTTGCTCTCCCCTAGCTGGATGCTTACACTCCTCACAAACTCTGCCAGTTTTGAGGCCTTTGTCCCTTTCAGATGTGACTGAAACTAGTCAAAGGTTCCAGAGGCAGAGGACAAGCACCAGGCCTCCCTGACTGGCCGGCTCGGCAGAGAAGCCGCACAGCGCCAGCTCCCGACTCCGTCACATTCATAACACCTCCCTTCGCCGCAGGGTGAGAGTCCGCAACCGGCTTAGACGCAAAGGCTGAAGCACACGCAAAATCAACACGCCACAGCTCCGCCTCAGGGTTACTGG
Organism: Numenius arquata; assembly: GCF_964106895.1. Taxonomy (NCBI): domain Eukaryota; kingdom Metazoa; phylum Chordata; class Aves; order Charadriiformes; family Scolopacidae; genus Numenius; species Numenius arquata. Next base: position 19,688,432 of record NC_133578.1, read on the forward strand.
GACCGGATGGAGGGCAGCGGAACCGCCCCAGAGAGCACAGCGGGAACGCCCGGCCGGCCCTGCGCACGCGCCTACCCCCAACGGCCGCTCTGGCTTGCGGCAACAGCCGGTGGGCGGGGTTTCGGCTGGCCAATAGCAGGGCCGGGGCCGTTGCGGCCGGGTGGGGCTCGCGCGTCCGCCGCCGCTCCGGATTGGCGGAGGGGGTGGCGGATGTCGGCGCCGCCGCCGCCTCCTGGGGCTCCGCGGCCGGGGCGGAGCTTCTGTCGCCTCCCGTCGCCGTCCCCTGTCCTCGGGCTCGGCAGAGCCGCGCCCACCGGCCGCTCCGGGACGGTTGGCGGGGAGCGTTCCAGCCGCCCCTTTCTGCCGCGCACACGGGCAGTATGTCGGAGGAGAGGGCGCGGAACCGGACTGCCCGCCCGCCCGGCGGAGGCGGCTGAGGAGAAGCAGACGGCTGGGCGACCCTCGCCGTCCCTGGGCCGCGGGCAGCTGGGCGGAGCAGGCGCCGTGCGCTGAGTAAAAATAACACGGAAGGAGTTGGGGACCCCTGGGGGACCGGCGTCGCTGCTGACCTGCTGCCGGGTCCCGGAGTACAGTTTTGAGGTGGTTATTGACCTTATGATGCAAAGAAAACAGCCCCGTATTTGGTGTTTCTTGTGCCCAGTGTGGGGCGAAAGTGGTCATGGACACTACAGGCTGCCCTTTGTAAAAATACCGCTCTAGGACGGGTTGATGGTACAGCTGGAAGCACCGGTAGTAGTCGTTAGGAAGTGCAAAAGCACAACTACGTGACAAAGAGAAGCATCTGAGAGTGGGATGCTGTTTGCTTTATGTGTCCTTGGGCAAAAGGAAAGCTGGGTAAATACTTCTGGTTGCTGCAAAAGAGATGAAAATACTTTTCAAAATTGTTTAGCTGTTGTCTGAATACAGCTACCACCGAGGCTTGTTGCTTACCTGTCATGACACTGGTGTTCAGGAGCTCCCATATTGCTTAAGCAAACTGGGCTGTTGTGTGCTCCTACTTTGCCATTGTTAGTCAAAATTAAATCTTTAAATAGTGATTCTGTGTGTTTGGGGATCCTAAAGTCTCATATATTCCTTTGAAATTGCCTTGCAGTGCTATAGCTGAAAATTAGCCTTTTACAAAACTGGCACAGATGATAACTAGTGGCAGTGATGGCTTGTTGGGCTTTGCTTCTTTCAAGGCGATAGATCTGAGACTGTTTCTGTAATAAAACATAATTTTTTATGTGAGATCTGCAGGAGCCATTTGCAGCTGTGCTAATGAGTAGCACTGGCAACTTGGGACAAAAAGAGATGACTCTGTTTTCCCAAAGACTTGCTGATCTAACTAGTTTAGTGTTTATTTTTACAAGGCCATGGGGTTTGTGTTCTCTCACTTTTCTTGTTGGTTGCTGTAACTCCGATGTTCCTCTCAGGTAATTGTGTGGCATGACAAACGTTGCATTATTGTATCTGGAAAACTTCAATTGCATAATTGTATTTTATTTTTTGTTAGTCACTTAAGTGCGTGGATAAAACATCCCCTGTTTAAATATAGGTAAATTAAGCTTTACTTGTCTGTAATAAGTAAGGACAACATATCAACACGGAAAAGTCTGTGATCTGCTCCTAAAAGTCTAGTTCTTGGATACTCAAAGCCACTTCAAATTGTACATGGCCTAGCCTGAAGAAGGGAACCCCTGCTACATGTTGTGGTACCTTCATAAAAAGAAAGTACTATGAAATCCTGGCATAGGTAAGTGACTGAATAATCAGCTTAACACTGAAAAGAAAAGACTAATCCAATAGCAAATCCAGGGAAAATTATATGATTACAACTTAATATTCAGAACTGCATTTTGCTTTGAATTTTATTAGTGTATCTAAAATGCAAATGATATCACTAATGCCCATAAGGTTTAAAAATGAAACAAAACCATCTCCACACCCCAAAGCAGAAAACCCCAACGACCTTACAAGTATAATGCTAATTTATTTTTTTTTTTAGAAAGCTTCCTTGGTAATGAAGTCAAAGGTATATCGAGAGCAGCCCTGGGGAGAAGGACGAGGGGTTGTTGGTAGATGACAAGCTCAACATGACCCAGCAATGTGCATTTGTAGCCCAGAAGGCCAACCATATCCTGGGCTGCATCATAAGAGGAGTGGCCAGAAGGTCAAAGGAGGTGATTCTCCTCTTTTACTCTGTTCTCTTGAGACCCCACCTAGAGTACTGCGTCCAGCTCAACACAAGAGGGTCATGGACCTGTTGGAGCGAGCCCAGAGAAGGGCCAGGAAGATGATCAGAGGGCTGGAGCAGTTTAATTAATTCCAGCTGCTTTATTTGATTTGCGTGTCTTGCACTTTGTAATTTTACAGAGTGGCATCATTCATGTTAAGCTGCTCACCAGCATTATGAGCATTAGAAATCAGAGCTTCTGTTAAACTTTCACAGTTTCTTGAAAGGAAAATTAAGATAAAGGTATGGTCATTCCTGATGGTGTGTTTAACTTAATACATGATACTGGAATGGAATCATCAAATTTTCTGTAAAAATAATTTACCTGAATATTAACATATAATTCAATTTGCATCTTAATATTGAAAGCGTAATTCTTTAGAAGAGCAGTGAATATCAGCTATTCTAGTGCAGATTATTACTGTGAATAATCCTGCTTTTTAGTGGTATAACTGCTTTATTGCTAGGGGAAGTGATTTCTGGATCACCACAGCAGATTGTGGAAGTTACCAGTAGAACCTAGGCACAAAGATGCAAACTGTTCAGCTGACTAAATAATTTTGGGACATGCTCTATGAAATGAGATTGAGGAATCAGTTTTGTTGCTTAAAAATCCAAAAGCAGAAACAGCCTTGACTATCTCTTCATACAATTTTGTGAATGCTTTTCATCTAGTAGAAAAGTTATTTCTAATATTTAAACTTGTGGCTCCCTCCATCTGTCAGGATGGAAGTAGGCCATTTCTTTGAATCTTACTGATGATGCGTGTAATTGTATTTGTCACACTTCCAGAATCTCCAAACACTGACTTGCCTGTTACTTCCTCTTCTTGCAGCGCACTGGCGTGTTCCGAGTGCTTAGCTGCTGGAGGAAAAGAGGATCACCAACCGCTCAAGTTCACATTTAGAGGAACTGCTGTGAAGGGAAGCTATTGTAGGGTTTTTAGTCTTCCTGCCTGATAAGACACGTGCTTCTAATGAAAACTTTGATTTTTAAGTGCCCATTCACAGCAATAAATATTTTTTGTATTTTACTCTATTTAGAAGCATGGCTCTTTTTCATCTGTACGTGTATAATTCCCGACAAGTAAACTTCTGTGTTAAACTCAAAAGCTTAAGGAAAAGGAAAAGCTTATGGTTATACATAATAGGCTGTGTCTTATACATGGGTAGCTGCCTTACACAAATAAAACATCAGATACCCTAAATGCTATATGCGCTTCTCTTGTTAGTAGTGGCGTACTGTTTCAGATGGCACAATTTGAAAGATTCTGCTGGTTTGGAGAAACTAGATCCATGGACTCCATTAAAAAACCAAAACATTCTAGATAAAACTTTCTGCTGTTCCAGCTTGTTGCAATACACTGGAGGTTTTGTGAGGGAAACTCAGGTAATACTACTCGAATACAGCTGGAATTGCCTTCAGTGGGTTGTGCTTTTTAGTCCCACCTAAGGCTTTTACCCAATGAGATCTGAGAGTGGTGGGTTTTTTGTTGTTGGTGGTGTTTTTTTTGTTTGTTTGTTTGTTTGTTTTTGTTGTTTGGGTTTTTTGTTTGCTTGATTTGGGTTTTTTTAATTTTTTTTTTTCTTTTTAAAAGCTCATCTTATCTCAAAAGCCTTCAATGGCCTTTCACCTGGATCAGTAAAATCACTCACTGAATAGGTCTTGCGTGGATTCACTCTAAATTCTCTAAAATAAAATGATTCCAGCAACAGAACTGTCTGGCTTGAAGATGGATATTTAGACAATTTTCACAATTTGGTGAAAATTTGGGCCTCAATGGATAGGAATCATCAGATTTATTAACTAGATTTTGTAACTAGAAGTTATCTTAGATTTTTGAGCTCCTCGGTGAAGTTAGGGTGAGTAGACATGGATATAAATTCCAGTTCTACTTGAGAGATGGAGGTCAATATGACACATGGAATTTTTTGTGTGCACAGGATTTTCTGAAAAGGTATAATTTTGTGTGTCTATTCTGTGTGCTTCAAGCCAGTGCGTAGTGTCCTGTGTAACCCCATGCTCTTACATTTATTCCCATAGTGATATGAGTATACTAAATACAGCTAAATTTTTTTTTGCTCAGTGTTTTTGATACAGGGATATATTCAACCTTTTTGGATCCCTGTTAATGGTGTTTGCATTATAGTAACTACATTCAAGTCAGTCACAAATGAAATCTTCACATCCTGTTGCTTAGGACTGAAATAAGTGTGTTGCGTTTATTTGAGCATATTTACATTTCTTGCAAATAAGTCTTTGTGATGATATAAAATACTAAATATATGCGCAGTGTACAAGTGTTTTTGTTTGTACAGTAAACAATTTTCCAGATCTTTTCTGAAAGCAAAATAATAACTTACATTAATTACATTGTACAAAAACCTGTTAGACAAACAGGATTTGCTACAGCTCATAGTAGTGAAGTCTTGATCTAGATTAAATTTTCAAAACTTTCTTTGTATTTCCGACTTTACAATACCATAAAGTTTCAGTATAGAAAATGTAAATAATTCATAAAAGGAGGAAATGCTTCCTGCGGGAGGCTTCAATTTGGTCCATCTAATTTCCATTCCAAAGAGAATAGCCATATTCTGCATTCATTAATAATCAAAGAACTTCCCAAGTGGGCACTAAAAAAACCCCAAGTAGCCAGATGAAGAAAAATGTTTCTTCATTAATAGTGAAGTTCTCTCTACTACTCATACGTAGGGGTACAGTGAGAAAAAGTCAGCTTGCCAGAGTGATGCCTTCATGCAATTCCCAGCTCTGGGACGTGGTCCTTTAGTATCGTTGATAAAACTTGGCTGCATACCAAGTCTGTCTCCAATCTGAATCGCTTTTACCATTTACCAGGATTTCCATTGAAAATTTGACATTAAATTTGAAAGTGACACTAGGTCCCTTGCTATTTGTGCGTGGCTGCTGGATACTAGAGATGAAAGATGAAACAAGTGCACCCCCCTGCGTTTTAGTGGGGTTTGCATTAGCGATAATGAAGTAAGAGTAAACCAACATGGAGCGTTGATGTTGCATTTTCATTTGTGTGCAAAGAAGGAGAGGGGGGAAAAAAACCCCCACGCAACTCTGGAAACTTTATTCAATGCATGACTGCAACCGTTTGGAGCAGCTGCAAGTAATGTGCAGATGTGGGTTTGAATAAAGTGTCACAATTTACTCTCAGTTTAAAAACAACCCAAAATTTAAAAAAATAAACATAACAATAAAAAAACCCAACCAACCAAAAAAACCCGAACCAACAGATCTTGCATATCGGGCACATTTAATTCACTTTGTAGTTGCTCCTGTTAGTGAATATGGGTGCCAGGTTAGTGTTTGCTCCTTTGTTGGTGGCTGTAACCGCCTTAGCTTACCACCGTGAACTCCTACCAAATCTGGAAGCTCTGTTTGTCCACAAGCGGAGGGCAGATATCTCTAATCTGGACTTGACCAAGGATAGCACGAGATTAATTTGGCAGCAATTTCCTACAAGCGAAGTTCGTTATTCTTCAATGCAGATGTCGTGCAGTGAAAATGTACAGCCTGTGTGGTCCCAGGGCTCAGTGGCAATCATGGCTTCCTTCTCAGAGGAGCTTGGATCTATGGGTGCTGAGCCTCAAAAGTGTTGATCTCGGTGAAACAGAAGATTAAGAATCAGATGTGAAGAGAGGTGGCTGGTTGCTTGGCTGCCAGCTCTCTCCTGGAACGTAACACTTGCTGTGTGAGTTCATATGTCTCATCTGCCAGGCCACCACATTCTCATTCGTGGAAATACCTGACAGCTAGAGGTTTCAAAATGCTAGTTAATAAATGCTAATTATTAAATGCTAATGTTTGAGCTGCAGTTATTAGGTTTGTTTCATGTCTTCACTAACTTTCTGTGAGGGATTAGGATGTAAAATACTAAATTTTTGTATCTACTGTTTACTTCTGTCTATGAGGCTTATTCTTGAGCTCTTATGGATATCCTACATTTTACTAAAACTTTTTTAATGGCTTGGTTTCAAGTAGGCTGAAAGAATGGCATTACCCTGTTCTAAAAGCCTGTCTGAGTGAAAAAATGCATCACAATACATCACAATCTATTGTCTGCTTTAAACATTGAACTAGACCCATAGCTGGTAGAAGCTAATGAACTTCATGAAGAGCTCTGCTGATTTGTACCATCACACTGCTCACTTTTGGAGTGATTGTCCCAATTGCTGCGATACTTCAGCTACATTAGCTGTTCTTGAATTTCTGAGATACTTGTCTGTATCTATAGCTTATCATTTATACATATTTTTAGCCACAAGTTTAAAATGTAGATAGCCAGGATGAGTGTTCCTCAGCAAAACATCTCCTAAAGTCCTGAAAGCCTCTATGGATACGTTACAGCTTTGTATTGCGATGTGGGGCTACGGAATGCAGACATTATTCCCAGCTTGATTTGGATAACACAGACCCATTTCTATCAAGTCAGAAACAGAGTGGGCTTAAGGGGAGCCCTGCCCCGCAAAAACCAAGACCAAAAATAAGAGAATGTTTGCTGTTTAGAAAATTAACACATTTCCAGAAACAATTCTTTGTACCTGTCTCTAAAAGAAAAAAGCTCGAGGCAGTGGGTCTTCATGTGCTTCACTAGCTCAACAAGAGAAGAAGATATTTGAGCAGGCAGATCTTTCTTTGTCAGGGAAGGGACAGCTAGAGCGTTGCCAACCAAGTTGTCATCTTTCATGTTTTGTTTCTTCATTCACTGGCAGATGTCTAGGGAGCTTAGAATCTCCATTACTTTGCAAAGTCTCCCTTAGTTGCCCCCATTTGAGATTTTTCTTCTTGATAAATACAGACAGAGAGAAGGGAAGGAGCAAAGCCTCTTTGAGCCAAGAAAAGAAGTAAGGGATGGAGCTTTTCCTTCGCTTGGGCTGAAACAGTTGTTGCTTTTCCTCTTCCCCAACACTCCTTTCCCAGTCCGCCTGTTTTGATCAGTCTCTTTGCATTAATGTGAAATACCAAATGATGAAAGGCATTTTGTAAAGCAACGATCATGCATTATACTTTTTTCATTAATTTTATTTTTAATTTATACCACTTTTTAAAATGTAGCATAACCACAAATACTTTTTTAGAAAATGTGCTAGCTTGTTCTTTGTAACAGACATTAATATTAGTTACTAGACTGAGATAGAGCAGAAGTTCTTAACGCTTGCTATTTAAAAAAGAAAAAAAAAAAGCAGAAGCTATTTCACTCTGTTGTTAAGCGCTCCTGTTTCAATGGAGTGTGTGCAGGCAGGGATTCTGACTGGCCCAATGATGCTGTCACCTGGGATCTGATCCTGAAGGCACTAAACAGTGCAGACCTCCTGTCATCGTCGTAGAAGTAAGAGCGGTCACCCTGTTGTAGCATTTGGACCTTTCAATAATCAACAGCAGCATGAGGCAGAAGAAAACATGATCTTGTATGGGAAGAGTTGGTTTGTCTTTTCACTTACAAAGGTATTCAGTTAATTGATTTTTGTATCTTTCTATGCAAAGGTAACGCAGAGACTTGCTGAGTAGCTGAACACTCCCACTAATTTTAAATGAGGGAAGATTCAGCCACCTTGGGTCTCTCCGCTGGCTGTGTACGACTAAAAGTGTTATGTGTCATTCTGACCCCAACATACAAAATATGTGCCTATTAATGTGAGGGTCAACCACTATTGCATTACTCTGTAGCACTGGTTCAGAACGGAGGGTTTAATTTGGTTTTAGTTAAAATTTAACTGCTCCCCCACTAACTGCTTTACACAGTTCTCTGAAACCAGTTCTTTTCCTAGAGGATTTCACATTAAAGCTTTAAGATTAGAAAATAGTGTGAGCATTTTAAAGTACTTAAAAACAGTAATAAAAAGGTCAGTTCCTTCTGAAATAAACACAACATTTGAAGCAGAATAATATTTTAATAAAATTAAATCTAAGTATTCACAAAGCATTATGCACATACAGTACATACTGTATTTAAAGCCTACGGACCTTAAATAATTTTATTCTAATGTAGTCAGCTTTGGACACAAGCTAAGCTTACTCGTTTTGTAATAAGAAAGTTTACAATTGTTCCTGAAGGTGATTTTACATATATACATATATATATCTTTATATCTGTACTCCTACATGTAAGTGTAGGTATATACACACACTTATGTGTATGTGTGTATATAAATATATACACACATACATACACACATATGTACATATACAGAATACACACATGCACGCATACAGGAATGCGTGCATGGTGTATGAGTGTGTCCGCATACATATATACCCTATCTAGGATCATTGCAGAGGGGGCAGTCAGTAAAAACAGATAACTGCAAACAACCACCCTAATAATTATAAAACAAAAATGTGTAAAGTATTTTTTAATTAAATAGATTGTTTATAATTTATAATGAACAAAAGGAACACAGTCTTCTGTATTATATAGAAATTAGATTTATTGCATTTGATTATGTTTGTGTGACAGATGAAGAGTACCTGCCTGCTCATGACAGCTAACTTCTATGATGCTTTTTTTTATTTTAAAAAAAAACAACCATAGTGGAAACAAATTATGTGCAGTTTTGCGGATGCGACCCGTGGTGATACTTTCCAGCATGTGGCAGAGTTTTCCTGTCTGTTAAAATCCTGCCCTACTTCAGTTGGTTTGGAAGGAGGCTGGTTTCTTTGTCCTAATTGTTTCAGACCCAGAAGACTTGGTTACCTTATTCTTTCTCTAGATTCAGAGTCATTGTGATTTATTATAAAAAGCTCACTACAAGAAAGATAAATCAATTTTTAAAAGTGAGCTATAAGAAGATTTCACTTGAATTTTAGCTTGGTCATTTAGGAGTTTTTTCTATGTGAATTATTGTTATTGGTCTCCTATTTGCTCTGAAGACATATCTACAATAAAATACTATTTCCATGACAGCAGTAAATGGTAATCTCCATGCAACGTAAACTGTAATTTCAGAACATGCATGTTATTTTTAAAAAAAATAAAAATATAAGGTGCCTTGAGAATGCTGGCAGTTTTACATTTGGAACATACAGTTAGTGTGTGTGTATATATATATATTTACATCAGAACTGCTCAACTTTACCTTACAAGCTTCAGATTTAGGAAAATATACAGTACTTTTGCATATAATGGTATATTCCTTGTAGCCCCTGAGTCAAGTATAGAGGATTTAAATACAAAAAAAAAAAAAAAAAAAGGAAAAACAGCCATTAAAAGCACTTACATTTTTATGTGAAGTAATAGTATAAAAGTATTATTTCCCAGGAAGACCAGGATCAGAAACATGCCTATGAAGACTCAAAATTCCTACAGTGCTTAGTGAAGATTCTGGCAAGGAAGGGTGCCTAATTGGCTGGAGATAAGTTTTACAACGCTGTGGAGGATGCTCTGCAGACCGGTCATGTTCTTGCTCTAAAAAAGAAGCCAGGTTGTCTTCTGAGGCTGTGTTAAGATGCACTCCACTTGAGAGGGATTCTTTGGATTTAAGTTTCGATTTTTCAAGGTCTAGAAATTCAGGACACTGGAAGGGAGGAGAAGAAACAAGATGGTAATAATTAAATCGTTCTTTTCCAGGCTCTTGTTCTGCTCAAAATTAGCACATTCAGATGGTTGCTGGAAAACCACATTTGAAAATTAAGCAGTGTATGGAAATATTTTTACATGTTACAGCATTTGATTTAATGTAATTAAATGCAATTCTGTTGATTAATTGTAGAAGCCTGGATATCTTGTCCGCTCCTCAGACTTGCTCATATGACATCAAGATACACATATGAACATCTCTTTCTGGACTGAATATTCTTGAGACCCTATCTAAGAGTATGGATTTCAACATTCTTGAATTTGCAGGTTTTTTTCAGAACATAACTCTGGAATTGCATCATTCTGAACATTATAATAATTTAGATTCCACTCTCTCAGCACTGAGTTCTTCATTTTTAAACTTGGAATTTGTGTGAAATGTCCTGCTGATGTTTGCAGAGGGTGGCTGTATTTCTGTTCAGAGATAGATGTATACGTTTAGTGCAGGTATACGCATAGTGGGTTTACACTTCTGAAAACTTCTGCTCCGTTTGCTGGCCTGAAAATCTTTATGCATGTGAACTGATTCCTACTGAATGCCAACGTTGGACTTACTGTGCCCATACGTGTTCCAGCATATGCAGAGTAATCTGACACAGCCAAACACGCTGGATTTACTAATCGTATGCTACGTGACTGATTTGGGATTCCTAGACATGCAGCAGCCTGTTTGGAAATAATATGCCACATTTCTGCCCAAGTTGCTAAACTCCAGAAATCCCCAAAAAATTTGAAAATCAGCAAATTTTGCCCTTAAACTAATGAACAATCACCTAGATTGGTATGCATTTCTTCCATCATAAGCTAAAAAGATTAGCAAACCTCCTCTGATCTTACTGGACATGTGCATACCTGAGATGAAGGACTGAAACTTCTGTCTGTTTTAATTGATGCTGCAGGCTGAAGCTTTTGTATCACCCGGATTGCTGGCTGCTGATACTCTGCACCTGCGGTCACCATGCTGTAGGCAGGTGGAATGAGCGCTGACTGCCTTTGCAGAAGCTGCAGGATGGTCTGGATATCAGCAGTCATTTGGGACTCAAGCCTGGAGAAGCAACACAAATAGTTAGCTCATGGTCAGGAATAGGTATATTTTAACATAGTGATTACAGATGCATTCAAGAGGGACCTGCCACATATTAATAAAGCAAACTATAGCTTGCTATGACATGACCATGGCTTAAATAGGAAAGAACAGAAGGGGGAGTACTGAGCCCTTCCAAAGCTTGCTGGCTCTCCCTTTCCTTTGCAGAACATATCTGCATGCTTGTCTCTGATCTTTTTGCTATATTAAGAATGAGTTCATTACTGTTCCTTATGTTTGCAACAAAAAGGAACACGGGGAACCAGGTTTTTGGTTGAAATTAACTGGAATAAATGTACTCTCTTCATACTAACTAAATTGATTTATACTGGCTGAGGATGGGACACTATTTCTGATATATCTGACAATTAATTTTGACATTCCCAATGCTAATACAATGCACTGAAATGAGCAAAAAACTCCATTTGTGTTTTTCCTCAGTTAGAAAATGAAAGATGATTTCAAGATCATTAAACAAAACCAACAGTCCAAGTCTCCTCACTGTGAAAATTTATTTAGACTTATTCCGGCCTCAGAATTAATGTCAACATTTCTGATGTTCAAATTTAGTACCTTTTTTCCTTTTTTCCCTTTTTCATAAATTTGCATATACTTCTGAAATATTTGAGCTGCTTATGTTGTTCATGCTTACAATTCCATAGCACTGAAATGATTTTCAAACAGTCTTGCCAAGATGCATGAAACACTCAGCACTAGGTAATGCCTGTTGTGCCTCCCCAGCTGCTGGAAGGCTACAGAACACGCTACGACAGACTGTAATACAGATATACAGCCCTCTCTATTGCAACTCATCTTCTGACAGAGTAAACAAATCTTTGTCAGCAGCCTTTAATGTTGTGAAAGTTACTGCTTGGGCTCCCTGCGGCACCAGAACTGAGCCTGTGCTGACAGATTTTTGCTTTCACCGGGTGCTTCACTGATATTTTTTTTTTATCATGTTGGAGTTGTCCATTGCCTGTGCAATTTATTTATAAAAGCATCTATGAAATTAATCCAAAAGGTATACCCAAAGGATATTTAGGACGCTATTTCTTCCTTTATTGGGAGAAGCTGGTTTTGTGGTGTCAGCTCATACAGAAAGGCCCTAACCTGGATGTTACAGTCAGTCATGCCCAACTTGTTCTCTTGTTCAGCTTCCCTGGGTTCTTTGCTACTTGCAAATGTGCTGATCTCACACAAGCGTGATGCTGATGCCACCATCCGGAGAACTTCCATCTGCTAAACCTGAACTTTTAACAGTCTCCATGAAATTGCAATTGCTTAAAGAGAAACAGAGATAGCTCTATGGACATACTCCTCGTGCAGTGGCTTTCCAGCCTTCTATATCCATTTAATAACTTGAGTGTTATGCCAAGCCTCTGACTTGGCAAGGAAAAGTTCAGGAAGAAGTGACCATGCTTTTTAGTCCAGCATGTCAGATCTGACATAAGCAGGGAAGAATATTGTCTGTTACATTCGTAGAAGACCCAGCAAGGCCCAAAATCCTGAAAGCATCAAAAGCTTTAAAAACATGAGAAGAGTTAAAAAATAAAACGGTTTAATAAAATCCATAACAATTTAAATCTTAGTTTATCAGCAACAATGTATTTTCTCACTCAAGAAAATACTGAGAACTTGCATGAGAAGTTGATAAAACTATGGGTAAATTTAAGATATAACTTCAGTTTCAAAAGCTTAAGATTTCAGGAAAAGAAATGTAACTGGAAGACTTCACACTGTTGGTGGGGAACACGCAGCTGTTTAGTTATGTGACATTTACAGTTACTTAGATTGTTAACTTGACGTTACTGCAATTAGAAATTACAGCAATTTCGGCTTACATGTTAAAAATGTCTTTTTAATGTACCATATAGTATTCAGAAATGAAAAATACTATGGTTTGATTGGCTTATGGTAGATGAATGGAGCAATATGCACTTAACCTGGCTTTAAACTGATTGCTAAAATATACAGCTCAGAATGCCAATGAAGAGGTACTAAAGTATAATTAGGGCTGAGTGCGTGTCATAGTATTTGTCGTGGAAAAATATTGAAAGTAATGAAAGCGAATGGAATGCAGAGTGAAAATAATAAAAAAGCCACAGACCTGAGCATAGGGCAATTTAAAATTAAGCGAAATTACATGGTAAATTATAGCGTAGGATGGATCAAAATTCTGTAACCATATTTTTAAGATGCTCTAAGCTATGCTGCTCAGCTGCCAGCAAAGAATAGTATATCAGAGAGCAAAAGAGAGAAGGAAGAATATTTTACTAAGCAAAGGTAATAATGGATTCTGATAAAGCAAGCATCTGTTTTCTATTGTAACAGGTATAAGTATTTTGCCTTTGCATTCTCCCATGTCTTACTTATTATAGACAGTTGCAAAATAAATTAATGCATCAAAAAGGGAATTTGTCTGCAGTACTTTTTTAAAGGAAGACAGCTGGTTTACTTTGGGTCTCCAGGAAAGAAAATTTTTTCAAACCTTGAAGATACTGAAAATTGCCATTTTGTGGACATGTAAATGTCTAGGAACAGCATTCTGGGTGAGGTGAGATTTAAGTTTAACAAGTTTAGGTGCCTCAGTACAGCTTCTTGGTTAAAAAGCTGGTTCCTAAATAGTCAATTGAAGAGAAAGGTTATTCTGCAAGGCAATTCAGAGTAGCTAATGTGGGTACCGAGAGGTACGTGACATGAATATCCTGGCAATGAATTAAAAATTTTGTACCCAGAACCGAGTTTTTCAATAATCTGGTAGGTTAATCTTAGGTGATATTTAGGCTCCTCAGAATACATATAGACAGCAAAGTGACATTCCCATCAGGCATATTTTTGTACTTTTGAGCTTCTGAAAATCTGAATTCTTTTGTAAACTTCCTGCATAAATTCATTCCTCCTGTAGGGTCATTAGTATCAGTTGTGTTGTGTACTCTTTCACATATATATTTTTTCTGGTCATATCTCTGTTTTTACCTGTTGAGTTGTTCTTGAAGTAAATCTAATCGATTCTCCACTTCCCCATATATAAAGTCACTTTCAGTTTCACAGATCCCCCACGTAACATGGGGTAACGCTGACTGAACTGGGGAGTCCTGGTACTCCTGGATGTTCTCCTGCTCCCAGTTTCTTTTATCAGTGATATCTGATGAAAAACAAAACATACAAAAGTATAGGTTTATATGCACGCCGTTAGGGAGGGGTTGGCAGCCCTCAAGCATCCCACTTACTCATGTTTCTCAAAATCTTGAAAATCAAACCGGCACATTGCCATACTGCCTGAACAACTCCCTTTGTTCCTTACTACTATTTAAGGAAAGATAAAAGTGGTCACATCCATGCTAACATTATGAAGCCGTAGATAAAAAAGCAGCTTTGTCTAGTCAGCATCATCAGAGTTCTGCCACTGAATGACTCCTATTTTTTTTATTTTTCTGTTTATTATTTTGCCAATGAATCCCCAATTTTCTCAACGTGCTTTTTTTTAGCAATTCGTTATTCATTGAAATTAGAAATATTTGTTATAACCTAAATGAATTAAATGATTTACTTGAATGTCTTTGGTTATGTGTTTCAGAGACCTCGCTTAGAGCTTTTTCTTGACCTTGAATGTGCTATTGAAGTGTATTTACTGTTTAGCTTGTTGGTGTAAAAGGAGGACTCGCTGCATTGCATTTACAGCACTGGGCACGCATTACAGTGCATGGGAGTTTTCTTTCTAGAGAAAGTTGCCAGACCTCAGCTAGCTGCCTTTCTTGCCAATAATTGTAATGCTGCTTCTCTTAGCAAGGGTAATATGTTTTCTCTGAGACAGAGACCATTTAACGCAGCTCATACTGCTTGCAAAAGGATACTCGTTATTATTTTCAAAGAGGAAATTTATTTTTGTTGATGTAGCTTTTAACATCACTGGTCTCCAACCCAACCCGTCGTTGTGTAAAGCATATCTCAGAGACTCTTACAGTACTGTGGGGTGAAAGGTGCCAGTTCATTTTGTTTAATAATTTGTGACTCCTAAAAGAATGAAAAATTCAGCTTTGCTGGGTCATTCAGAGATCACTTTAATATTAAATGAAGTGATGGTAAGTGGTAAATAATAATGATTTTTTTTCTTTTTCTTTCTGTTTGAACTACATATAAAATTTTGGATTAAGGTAGAGAAAATAAATTTATTTCAAACCAAAAAAAGCCCAGTTACATTATTAGGATCTTACTGCAGAGTTTCAGCTATCTTGCTGAATTTAGTTACCCTTTTAATCTTTATATATTGTATATACAATATATAAAATATTTAAAAACCCTCTTTATATGAGTCTTTTATATTTATTTCTTTATCTCCAGCCCTTTGTAAAAAAAATTATGATGACCACTCCAGGTCTCACCCTGTACCTGCTGTGCCCAAATTCCTCTCTTGTCCTTCCCAATTCTTGGATCTCTGTGATCAAACACTGTGCCTTACAACCCAAACAGAACTTATGGGCACTCCTTCCTTTTGCTTGGATTTCTTGTTTGAGCTATTTCTCTTTCCTCTTTCAATTTCCTTAATTTTCACCTCTGTGGATTTATTAATTAGTTTACGTACTTGGCTCCAGGCTGCTTCTCCTGATCACCAAGCTGGTGAAAGTTTACAAATCATTTGTCATGGGATATACTAGTTGCACATATCCTTAGCAGATAGAGAATGCAGATCTTGCTGTGAGCTTTGCAGAGCCTACAGGTGACATGCTTAGGTTGAACAGTGCTTTTTCTACATCTACACCCTCCTCCCTGCCAAGCCTTTGTGTGAATCTGTTGTCATGCAAACAGTCAAAAATTGCTCAGTACCACTCAGATTCTCCTCTGCTGTGATAAAAAAGGCTGTTAGAACTTTAACACCTGCTCAATACCATTCCCATTAGGGTTCTGTTTGTAATTATTTAACTACATGAAGTTACAGAATGTATTAAAAGTTCTTACTGCGTTCAGGCTGCCGCTTCAACGTACAGCTGGACAAAACCCTTGACTGCTTATAAGGCATCAGCCTCTGTTGTATGAGCCGTAGGAGTTGAATCCCGCATCCCCCAGTAGTCCCTGAATGGTTTGCTCAGAGCTGCTCCTAACACTTCTCCTGGCACTGAATGCTGGTAACTCAGCATAGGTTACATTAATTTCACACTTGTGAA
The DNA here is from genome assembly GCF_964106895.1 of Numenius arquata. Lineage (NCBI taxonomy): Eukaryota > Metazoa > Chordata > Aves > Charadriiformes > Scolopacidae > Numenius > Numenius arquata. Next base: position 19,704,520 of record NC_133578.1, read on the forward strand.
TTTTTTCTAAGCAACCATAGCAGCCAGAGCCATGTTTCAAAGAAAAGAGAAAAAAACACAGCGTGGGTGACATGTGAGAGGCTTGTCCAAATGCTATTAGCTAATCCTTTTGAAACACATCTTTTAGCAGTGTTGCTCTAAGTAAAGAAATTAAAAAAAAAAATCCTGCTCAGATTTAGTGTTTCAAGTCGATTTAGCCAGGAAGGGGAGCTCTCACTACATGACTCCGAGTGGAGGAGGAGACTTTCTTATCTTTTTTTTTTCTTTTTTTTTTTTTTTTTAATCAGAGAAAGGTGCTTGCTGCATTATCTGATCTTTGGTTAGCAGGTGGTAGTAGGTTTCCTGGAGCTACGGAGAGTGCTTGAATTTCATGTGACATGACCTATGACTGATTTTATGTGCTGGACAGGGGGAAGAGGAAAGATTTCTTCTTGGCTACATAAAAACTTAAAACCTGTTCAGTTTCTCAGCCACTTAAGCCAGCAGAAGGAAAAAGGCAAATGGTGTCACAGAAGCATGTAAGTTGGTTTTATCAGGGACACATGGCACAATTTGCAGTGTGCAAGGGAGTTGGAAAGGTCTGAGCAAGGTGAAGGGAGCAGAATGTGACAAATTCAGGGGTAAAATTTTAAGCTATGCATGTGGGTGCAATGGATGTTGTAAATCCAGTGGACTTTCTTTTAAGCAGTGAATTTCAGGAATAGAAACTAAATATACAGGTCGTACGTTTCACTGCTTTTTAATGTCCTGTAAAAACCAAGCTGTTGGTTATTTTACACAATAAACCATTTAATAAAATCACATATTTTTCAATGCTGTGGATTCACATTTCAGTGTCCAGGGAAATCACAGCTCGTTTTTGTCCTAGAATATGTATTTGTAGACTATTATAATAAACATTTAATTTGTGACAAAGCAAATTAATTGGCACTCAAGTTACAAAATAAGTTCATACACTATAAGCAAGTTAATACACTACCAGATACGGTATTGTACTCTTCTAAGTGTCTTTTCAGGTAATTCCACATACATAAGTAACCCCAGAAAAACCCAACAGCAGTTACAACTTTATAACCAATTATGGTCTTCCAGGGCTTGAAGAATCCTAGACTGAGAAATAAATCAACGTATAACTAGGTTCACTTGAACAATTCAAGAATGAGTCTAATAGCACAAATAATGACTAAGGGATATTAGAAAATAGCATTTTCCTGCAATATATAGATTACTAGCTACAGAAAAATTATCAGGTCTTCTCAAAAGAGCCGTATGTTTTAATGTTAAAAGTTGCATTTTAGGATTATAAGAGAGAGAAGTTTATGCAGTTTCTGTCACATTATGTAATACAATATTAATAGTCTTTCCGTTCATCAACAGTAATGACCAAAGCTTAAAACACAACTAAAGATAATTAAATATGTATCAGTCACATGGTAACGAATTGGAGTAGCTTTATACAAGTGCAGTTGTATTCAAGATTTTTAAGTTACCATACTATATGAGGTATGTATTATAAACATACATACGCACAAGCAGAGTTTATTTCAAAATTTCATTATGTTTATAACCACTTTTATGGTAAGTTCTAATCAATCTCTAATTAATAACAGGAGTAAGAATTTAGTTTAAAACATATATAAATCAAAGCTGATATTATTTCATTAGCCTTGAAGTATTTATGAAAGTTGCAAGAAAGGTAATGAGCTTTCACACACATTACCAGAAGTGCTAGATTACAAAGTGGAAAAAAAGAATGTGGTCTTAATCAAAATATGTAACCTTTAGACATGCTAAATTTAACTCAAATAAAATCTGGAATAGGTTGCCTTGGAAAATGTTGCTATAGCTGCAAGGACACATTTCTGGCTATTGGTTAGGGAAAGGTAAGCTTTCAAATTGCGATACGTATGCAACAAGTTTATGTAGTGCAGATTTATATAGCCTTAACCTTAGGAGACCAGACTTTACAGATTCATACCTTTTAGATGTAAAAAATACATTGTTTGGCCTGATTAATCATTAGGTTCATTTAAAATTATATCCTAGAAGCCTAAAGTTTATTGAAAGATGGTTAAATAGTTAAATTGCCTCAATGGAAACAAACTACTAAGGAAAACAGTTTTAAACAGTAAATATTTAATTCTTCCCTTCAGACTGAAACAATTACAAACAAACTTTCAGCCAATATTTAAATTGTATATTAATCTGGGGCTTTTCATTAATTTCCCTTCACATCACCAAAAAAATTAATATTTTAGTATATTACATGTAATTTTAATCATGTGATTTAGCTCTATGTAAAAGTAATTGAGATTGCTTAATAGTTTCTGATCATTTGTCTTATATAAATCTCAAATCTTTATTCTTGTGAAACTTATGGAAGTAATTTTTTGTTCTGTGGCACTCTTTTAACCAACGTGCAGCAAAATGGGATAGCATTCTTTCAAGCTATTATGATTTCATTTTTACTTTGTGCCTTGTCAACACACAGAGTGAAACTAGTTACCTGAAAACATTTTTTTTTGTGCGTGTGCAATCATCACTAGATTTATCTAGCTCTCATCTAGTTTTCACTGTCACTCAACCCTGGCATACCAAACACCCTTTGAGAGATTCTTTACTGCTTTGAGTGGGGTTTTCGTCTGTGGGCACTCAATGAAGTCCAGTACCAGTTGAGAATTTTAAGTTTGTTTAAATGACTTTCCTAAGGCAGTTCAGTTACAAGGCGATTTATTAACAAAGCCTGGAATAGCCTTTTGGAGGTTCTGTAGTCCAGTCCCACAGCCAGTGTATTAAACTACATACATCCTCTTGAGAAATAATAATTTTTTATCTAAAATATTTTTTCTTGTTAAACTTTCAGGAAACACAAAAGTAAATATATGTCAAGAATCAATAGAACCATTCAGAAAATGATTTTTGGTAATCAGACTAAAAAGTTGTCTGCTCAAAGTCTACAAAATAGCAACAGCTGGATTACCTTTGCAAGAATTACTTCTTTTGTCAATAAGAATTTCTTCTGTGTCATGAACCATTTCTTCGAAGTCCACCTCTGTGGTTTTCTCTGCTACAGATGCGTAATCAGCTATCCCAGAGAACAGGGGCTTTTGCTCATCTTCAATGGAGGACACAAAAGATGATGACCCACTTTTTTTCTCCTCGAAGTGTTTCTTAATAGATTGATAGTATCTGGTGGTGTCCCCTGAGGGTTCAGGATCACTCTGATCATTCTCTTTGAAATAATCTGTTAACAGAAATTATTGTGTACATTATGTATACAATATGCAGTTCATGAAATTGTGTTCTAGTTTATTCTGGTCTGTGGATGGAGATGATTATTACATCATTTAGGAAGTTCACTGTCTATTAGAACAAATTACTTTAAAGCCTTTTTTTGATTCCTGTATCAGAGGACATTTATATTTCTTTTCAAGTCCTAGAAGACATTTGCATGTATGTAGTAAAGATTCGTAGTCCCTAAACCATAGCTCATTATGCAAAAAGTTGCTTGTATCAAAACAGCAAAGGTTTTATCCAACACAGCCGTCCTATTTACTCACTGTTTTTTCCAGGTGAGGATGAGATTTGAGAAAGCTTTATATTCCAAAGTTTAAAAAATCAATTTATTATTTCATTCCCTCTTCCAATTTCTCATATCTTTGGGCATTTGGGTATTTGAGTCATGGAACAGTATAAAAACTACTCATTTAAGTTATGCTCACATAAGAGCATCTTTGCTCATTATTCTTTTCCCAGAAAAGGCAAATGTATTAATCAACGACTCAACCTCAAAATGTCTGGGCTTACCTAAAGCCTTACCATGTCTGGGCATGTTTCTCCACGCTCATTGCTGTGAAACCTATACTTAGGATTGATATAGTGGAGAGAAACCCTATTGGTACAAAAAGAAGGGTGTTCCTTGTCTGCTTTTCTGAGATTATCTCAAAAGAACTTTCTAAAGTAGACCTAAATCCCTAGCCTTTAGAATTAATTGCAATTCTCTGAACATCCAATCTTTTGAATACAGAAAATACTCAACATGCTGTGATATATACGGTAGCAGAGTACCAATCAAGTTGAGAATGAATCTTTCATTAATTGCATTCAAGGTCTGTAGTGAGGAACAGCAGATTCAGTCCTTTTAAGAAGTGGCAAATAAAACTAGATTTAAAGCAGATGCCTTTAAAAACACGTTGTAAAAATTAAATAAGATTTAAACCCAAGAATGATCATTTATGAGTATAGAGAACTCCTGATCTCTTTGCAGAATAAACTTGAAGCTAATTTCCAATTCAGTATTTGGTTTTACCTATTTTTAACTGAAATGTCAAGATAATTCCAGTTCTGCTATTTATTTAAAACACATTTTAGCAGGGTAGTCTCAACAACATATAAATACTGTAACTAGTTTGCATTAACTTCCTGGGGAGACAGCATGATTTCCCATCTGCTTTGTGCTAATTACTAATCAACATAGCTCTGGAATGTCTGTAGTCTTTACAGCCTACAGCAGTGGTTAATACAACACTTAGTATATTCCCTAGGTTTCTTCTCTGTTTTCTGGTCACTATAAGGAAATGAAACTGTGGCCTCATCTAATCTTCTTTATCTGTACATAAAGAGAATGTAATATCTGTACAGAGCACTCTGCAGGAGTCGAGGCATCTGTGGGCAGTGAGGGCAGGTAATGGTGAACAAAATAAAACCAATACCAAAGCAAGGCTCCCGTAACTGTACTCTAGAATCTCCAAGGACAACTAACACAGCCCTGGACTGAAGTGACTTTGGCTTCTGTTAAGCAGGATTGCTAGCTATAAGTGATACTGATGATGCCCAGATACTGGGAAGGCATCAACACAAACGCAAATGGACTGCCAGTGTGAATCTCTTGGGGGATGCTCAGACTGGAGAATAAAGTATCATGTTCTCTGCAGTCCCATCTCCAAAATAGTATGAAAACAAAAGAAACCTTCATAAGAAAATTTTAATGTAGATGTCTCCCATGGCTTTTCTTGTGGGAATATAGGGTGAAATACATACAGTCACGCTACAGTAAATTGTCTTAATTACTTACTGCTTGACTGACTTCAACCTGTGAAAAAGACCTTCTAATGAAATCTTGAAATTACCATTTTTAAGGGTAATTTTTTATGTTCATGGGATTTTGTACACTAACGGTAGCTGTAATGAGCACCCTGTGGAATACAAATCAATCAGTGGACTCATTTTAAAAGGAGGTCATTGAGACTAATGAAAAAAAATGTACAGCAGCTGAAGTATAGTAGACTGTCTTATCTGTCATATTCAAAGAATACTAAAATATCTAGAAACAAGAAGCCAGATTCTGCTAACAATTATACCGCTGTAAGCCCAGGGTAATTCGCTTGCTATACCTGCATTTAGCTTCCATCTAGATCAGAATAACAGAATGTATTATTTTTCAAATGCTGTCCAGGTATAACAAAACCACTGGCTTTAAAAGGAAAGTGGAGATCTGCTGAACACAGGGTCCTGCCTATTGAAATTGGGGAAAATTTGTTCATCAGCTGATCTATTTCAAAATATGCATCTTTGGCTTTACTTCCATTGCTTTATCTGCTAGCCATCTGGCTACATTCAGAGAATCAAAAGTTGTTTTCTTTTAAAAGACCCTTGTTTAATGCTAAAGATTCTTCTGTCTGGAGAATAATCCTGTGATACTCTGCACCTAGAGCAGAAATTAAAATGGAAACTGCATGTTTTATGTGGCTCTTCAAGACTTGATGCTGGTGCAAGTCCTGCATCTCAGCTCAAGAGCTGAGCAGTGCCTCTATAACTCAGTGGAAATATGTTACAAATAATATCTAGGTAGTGTTTTATTCAGAATGTGAATTTCTCGAATTTCTCCTTTTGTATTGAAATTCAGTCATTGGTTTGGAATAACTTTTCGAGAAGAGAAGAGTTTTCTGTCTGTGTATGTGTATGTATGGACAAGTTCACTTTCTGTCACACAGACTCCAGGTTTCAAAAGGTTTCTTTTCTCTTTCCATTCTGTTTCCAAAATAAATGTAATCGTTAAAAAACCACCCCTCATCCTACTGCTTCCTCCTTCCTTTTCCAGTAAGACAAGTTTCACTCTCTGATTTGGATTGCTAGAAACTATTTTGCTGAAGATGATTATTTTGTAACTTCCTGCTTTACCAAACATGTGCAAACAGCATTTGCACTCTTTATGGTACTTGTTTTAGCTTGTTATGTATTTTGGGTGCCTGCCAAGTTTACAGGCAATGTTCTCTGATGTTTTATGTCTGGAAATTCCAAAATCTTCATAGTAATTATCAGAAGGTTCGTGTCCTGCTTTTTGCACTGGCACTGGCAAAGGAAGGGAAGAAACGGAGTTGTCATGAGGGCAATGAAATATAGTTATGACATAGACTCACAGAAATACTGGCATAAAATCCAGCTTGGTTGGGATGGTTACCAAAGATCAAACAGGTTTCTTTGGTGTGCCATGGTCAGCCTGTAGCATTGAAGCTTTGCATTATTCAGACAGTGGCAGTCTGCATGATTTAGACATATTTTCTCTTAATGTATCAGTCTGCTGCAAACAATATTGGTCAAAGTGTCAGTAATTATTACATGTGGAGCAGCATTGTTTAATATTACTGTAATTTCATTAAATGGAATTTGTCCTACTTAATCAGGCAAACTGTGTAGCCTAGTGTATCAGAAGGAGGCAAATTTTTACTTTTTTTTTTACCCTTTTTCAGCCATCTAATAAAAAGTCCCATAATATGCCTAGACAAATTCAATTTTGTGCAGGAAATGAGGTGTATGACTTCCTCTTCTCTGCAGAAAGCAATTTATGTCCCAAACGATGAAACAGATAATCGTTACCATTAACATGATCTGCATAACTATAAATCTGTTCAGCAGACATGGTATCTTCCCTTTCCTTTGAAAAAACCTACAATATTATTTTATGCTACACTAACTACATCCCTCGGTAAGGAGAAAAGCACACTGACTTGGAAGGAGGGCTGGTTCATTGCTCAAAAGGTCTGCAGATCTTCAGATTCCCAGCAAGTAATTTGGATCAAGTGTTATTAGCTCTTATGTGATATATTGGAACAGGTTGCCCAGGGAGGTTGTGGATGCCCCATCCCTGGAGGTGTTTAAGGCCAGGCTGGATGGGGCTTTGAGCAACCTGGTCTAGTGGAGGTGTCCCTGCCCATGGCAGGGGGGGTGGAACTCAATGATCTTTAAGGTCCCTTCCAACTCTAACCATTCTATGATTCTATGATTCACAAATATTCCTGTGATGGTTAATCTGTCTTTCCTACATATGAACAAAATATTCACTAGTCATCATCCCAGAATCACAGAATCACAGAATGATATGGGGTTGTAAACATGAAAATGAAAAGCAACTCAGCGTCTGGTCATTCAGCAGACAACTGTTGCTATGGTGAAGATACACCTTTTTGCCATATTTTTCATATATATCTAAGAATAAAAGAAAAAAGTTACAGTATTTTGTATTCCTTTAATATATATTATTAAAACAATGAAATCCACAGGCAAGATTTCTGGCACTTGTTTCTGTTGCCATCCTTTCTTGGACTTGGGTCTTTCAGATTGGGTCTCTTAGCCAGTCCACAATTAATATTTTTATTGAAAATTATGTTCGTACCGGATGTTCCAATGACAGACTTCAGAATGGATTTTTAATTCACAAGTTCTATTAACTCTTTATTTTAGTGAATTTATTTTTAATGAATTTAAAATCTTCAGAGAGAAATCTGTACTGATTTGCAAACAGTCTTAGGGGAAACAGTATGAAGAACTTTAGTGGATTTATTTTCCAATGGGAGAAGGATGTGATCCTCACAATCTTTCCAAATGCATGACAAGGAATAAATAAAATTCTGGACTTCATTTTGTATGCAACATTTGAAATGAGAGGTACTCCACCTTTGCTACCAGAAAATTTGTCTGAAAATTGATTTTCGCCTTATCTATAGAGATGTTTAACCCTTCTCAAACATCAGAAAGTACTAGAACTTACTCTGAATTCACTTAGACAAACCTAAGACATTTATAAATTTTGAATTTTAGTGTTTGAGCTCTTGTGTCTCAGAATCAACTTGGCCTACATTCAGCCTCAAGAGTCCTGACACGTATCATGATTCTGGATGTTTGTCAAAACCAGCCTCAACTCATGTCCTGACAAGGAACATGTCCCAGGAAAGGTTATCTGAAAGTCCATTCCAGAAGATGACTTGAACAAAACACTCTACCATTTTTCAGGTGAAGAGAAATTTGTCTGTTGTCAGGACAGTCTTCTATTGCTGTCATGATCATCTCAGGTCATGACTGGTGAACAGGGAAACTGAGAAGTGCTGCCTTCAGAAATATTTGTGAGTGCCTGCTGAAAGCATAGCTTGCTCCAACATCTGCACATTACCAATAAATCCCTGAGGACAAAATAGTACAGAAAAAAACAAAAACTTTTAAGGAAAGTTTAATCATAAAGTCCTTATAACTAACAACTAGAAGTGATAAGAAAGCATAAATTAGTATCTCTAGAGGTTTTTCTTGCTCCTTTGTGAAACATCATTGATGATTATAGCACTGTTCAAGTTAACAGAATGTCTAATTATTAGTACTAAAAAAATACCCAGTTTTTGGATGGGTTTTAGTGCATGAAGGCTGTATGGAAAAATCACAAACTTAGTGTGTGTGAAAAAAGAAAAGTAGTTTGAAAGCTGTGCAAAATATCTATTGGATAGCCTGAGAAGTTCAGATCTAAATATTTTCCAAATAATCTCAGCTGAAAAAATAGAAATTGGTATAGTCAGGAGAAGCGGTCGGTCCTAAAGCTCTGAAAACAAAGTGTAATGTTAAAATCTGCAGTGCATTTTGTATAGCTAGGGTCTCTGAACAGGAAAACTCTTTAGATATCACATATAATACAGTAATGATGCTTAGTACAGTGAGAGAATTAACATAAAGGCTGCCTTTCACATATGATTTTTTGCTTTTGTTAATCTAAATAATCACATAGTATTTTGATGATTAGTTGCCCTAAACTTCACTTTAAAAAGTGGAAAGTTACATTTCAAGCTTTTTAGTTATAATTAGAGGAAGTAGTAAAGCACACAGTGCCTGCTCAGTCATAAAGATATTTCTTCACATTGAAGGATCACAGGCTTATAAATTTTAGAAATAAAAAAGAGCTATGTAATGAACGCTGAAGTCATCACACATCCATTAATAATTTTATTTAGCAGCACTACCAGATTTTTATGGTAAGATGAGGACTGGCTGCATTACTATTTTTCTTTCTGTGAACATCATATACAGTTATGCCTTTCTACATCATAATATCCAGCAAAATGTAGGTGAAACAAAGAACAAGCTAAAACAGATTCTTTCCAGCAGAGATTTTTGTCTTAAAAATAATCTTTTGAAACAGATGCAGTTATATCAAAGCTTAGCCATTTTCAGAACATGGCAGAGACAAGAGTTCTTAAAGGTGCACACACATTTCTTGAGACATTTCTTTAAGCTGACAGAAAGAAGGCACACGGACTTGTGTTATCTGTGAGTCATTGTTCAGTACCTTGGTACAGTAGATGTCTGTAGACCTGTCAGACCTCTAAATCTGAAACAATGACAAAGACTTACAATGGCTCCTGAAACCTGGGGTGTGGAAATCCTTATTCTTCAGCCCACTTTTGTTTTCCTCCTTCTTCCTTGCTTTTACTCATTACGTTTCCCTTCAAATTTCACACCTATCTTTAGGACTCACTACTTCCAAAATGTACTGTCAGATGTGTGTGTGGTATTTGACTAACACCAAGGAAAAATTATGTCTGTCTAGAAACTGATGCAGGAAGATTCCTATTCCTAGGAAAAGTAGGTTGCTGGTGGTATTTTAGGAAAGTTAAAATGTTTCCTCCTCTCCATAGTAAAAAGTTTTAAAGTTCTTATTTTTCTGTGACTGTTTTTAATGATAGAAGATTCCATTAATTCCAATTTCATTCATAATTTGGGAGCTTCTAACTCTTCACTGGGGAACCTAAAGATACAAACTAGTCAAATTCCATTGTTATAGCAAGTCCTGGCAATTTTGCTGGAAGGTTCCAGTCAGTTGGATAGTAATGGTGGAGGAAATGAACTGTACTGGAGAGAGCTGTTTGAATTACTGTTCTGTCTCAGTGCTGATTGTGACAGTTTGGTAAGTTAATGTGTCCTCTGGTGTGTTTCGTCTCTGAGCTATGAAGATTTGGATGATTTTGTAAATAGGGAACAGCAGAAAATACTGAAACCTCCCCCCCAGCATCCTGGACTAAAGACTGCAAGTTTTCCATAAGGATCCATGTTCCTTTTTTAAATGGATTGAAAAAGGAGCTAATTTTGAATAACTGAATTTGAAACATATTTAAAAAACCAAGAATTTCGAAGTTGAAGTGAGTATGCAATCTTTCATTTATTCTTTTGTGCCATTTTTAGTACAATAAGATAAGTTAGGGACAGAGTGACAGCCTTATCTCTGAATTTTCTTTGCTCTGTCTGGCTTTGTATCAACTTTAATGCTAATCAGATAATAATGGAAGGATAATTCTTGATTTATACTTCAGGAAATAACACCATACTTAAAATATCAGAAACCAAGAATTATAAACATGCACCTCAGAAGGGATTCAGGGCAAGGGCCAAAGCAGTTCTCCTATCAAGTTTAGAATTCTCTTCTCTTTTACAAGGAATTCAGCTTTCACTGTAGTACTATTACTACTTTTTTTCCAAAGGATGGCTATGGTTATGTGTGACTGCATACAACATTTTGATCAGATTTGACTTCTGGAAAAAGCCTCTCTGGGAGCAACTCCTGGAAACAAGACTCTTCTGTGAAAGCTCCCTGAGGTGGTTCCTAGGCACTGTGGTAACAGCAGTAACAATAACAATAATAGGAGCAGATGGAAAACGGCAGTGATGGGCTCTCTGATGACCACATACTTTTTGTTAGGGATTTCATACTGAAGGTAAGATTTTGGGGACATGAGGTCTTGTTTCAAGCCATATGCTGCCTGCCAAGATATTAGTGGTTTCCTGGTCATTTAACCCCCTGATACTCTGTCTGAATATTAGAAACTCTTTTCTAATTAAGCCCAAGCAAACTTAATCAACGTAATACTAACAGTTTAAAAAGTTAAGTAAGAACTTCAATTTTCATCCAGATTCTTACCCTACTTTCTTGCTGGGGATACAGCACAGTGCTTGGCTGAGTCATCTATTCCTAAAGTAAGGATTTAAATAAATAAACTGGGGGAAGGAGACAAGAATGGGAGAGAGCAAGGGCAGGGGGGTGTTTCTGCATTCTCTTGGTACTGCTTCACCTCATATTTTTAGGCAGGAGAATCAATTCCTGAAAGATTTCCTTGCCTTCTATATTGCCGGCCGTGGCCTCTGGATACCTTATGTAATAAAGCTATGTTAATATGGTTTGGCTTTTTAGCCTGGATAGTACCTACAAGCACTGCACATTTAAGGTAGCTATACTAATCAAGATTTAATTAGAAGTTTATTAGAGCTCTGGCTTCTGTGCTTACTTTGAGAACAGATAAGTAGATACTTTTGGAAAAGTCTGGTCAAGAAGCATAACTCTTCAAATTAAAATTAAGTGCTATATAAGTTTACTTATTTGACAATATGCTAAAAATGAAATACTGCAAAATGCATTTTATATTCCACTTGATTGTTACAGTCTGTATCAAGATGGGCAAATGCATGCGATAGTTGTGTAATGGGATGTTCTAAGAGCTTTCTTTTGTGTCCATTTAAAATCACGTCCATGGAAATAAAAATTCCTTGTTATGAGTTCCCTGGGCCAGCTGACAAAAGCTAAAGATTAAGTATCGCTAGCTACCTGAATCTCCAGTTACTAATTTAACATTATAACTCCATTGGAGTTCCTAACATCCTCTCCACTAGAGTTCATGGGATGATGTTCTTGGTTTTGAACCACAGATAAAATCCAGAATAAGGATTTATTTCCATGAGATCATCATTACATTCCCAGTTAGTACATCCACGCTGATTTATTTATCCAATATTTTAATTACCCTGGATATGATGGAAAGTTTTTATACACCCTGTCAAAAGAAAAAAGGCTGGCTATGATTTGGCTGTGTGCAGTTTTAGCCCCAAATCAGTTTTCTCCTTGGAAAGCATTTCATACCTGTGTGCTTCTAGGGCTTCAAGAAAATTATGTGGGAGTGACCAGAACAGGTCTAGAATTTCAATAGCCTTCAGCTACACGAGTTAAAATTAAATGCAAAGAATACCTTTTAATGAGAATAATTGGAGACTGAAACAGTCCCAGGAAGGTTAAGATTTTAGATCCAACATTAACAAAAAGTTAAACAAGTTGCTAGCAAAAGTAGTAATTCTTGAACTCCAGGAAAAGTCTTTTCAAAGCCTCAAGTTTTCAAGCTTTCAGTGAGCTTAGTTACACTCTGCCTCTAACTTTTGCATTTTTCACCTGTGTGTTTGGATTTCATATTGATGTAACCAACTCTAGTGATGCCCTGTTCAGCATGGGATAATAGATCTGCACTCAGAACTAGTAGAGCAAAAGAAACTTCTTGCCCTTATGCATTTCCCTTGAAATCAGCTAACTCCCACAGAACTACTAGAGGAAAATGAGAAATGAGCAAGGAAGGATTGTATTCTGCACTGCTGAAAGAGACAACTGAATGTAGATGGAGCTGCTCATTGTCCCTCAGTTTTTAGCAGGAGACTAGCTTGCCAACCCAGTTGAGAGCTTTGTTTGGAACTGCCAGGCAGGAGTACTGCTTATTTTAAGCAGTCATGGAGAGTTTCTTGGCTGACTGTCAAGCATCTATGGCAACTAGCTAAAGCTGCACCTGCACCTGTGCAAGGAATATCATCCATTATTCTGAAAGACCTGAAATGAATTTCTTTTGAGTGAGGGCAAGAATACGCCTGTAGTCTGTGAGTTAATTTTTGCAGGGGATCTCTTGTAGTATTGCAGCCCTTTCCAGAAACCAGAGAACAAGCTGGTCCCTCAAGTAGCCCTATACGCTTTAAAATCACATTATGGCAGAGCCCAATGTACTATCAATTTTTGTTGACACAGGCAAGAAATGGTAGAAATATGTATGGGTGGAGTGAGAAGGTCTTGTGTGGAATAGGAAAAGTAGTGCTACTAACTGCAGATGCATAACAGGGAGCTGTGTTGATTTTGTTTCACCTCTGATAAAACTTGTGCAGGAGGAGTTACCATGGCAACAAGGTCCAAATCAGGCTAGCATGAACTAAAGGCTGAGATAACACAATCCCATTTTTAGCACTCCAAAAGGGAGAAAATTGCTGATGATCACACTAAAGATGGAAACAATACAGTTTCAAGCTGCATAATATGCTGGTAGATCAACAGCTGAAAGTAAAGGATGCCAGCATAAGCACACCCCCTCCCTCCCCCAATGATTAAAAGTCAATAATAATTTAGTGTGATGTAAAATATCAAAATATAAAAGTGAGAATGCTGGGTGTCTCTATCCTGTTGAAAGTATAGTTCTGAAATCAAAATATGATGGTTAAAAGTTGTCATACAACACATATTCTTTCTGTAAGAGTACTGTGCCCAGAAATGCGTTTGCCAGCTGTGCAGCTGTGTTTTCAGGAACTCCAGTTTTTCTGAGACACTCTGCAGGATCATCCCCAAATATTTATCATTATAGACTAACTATGCTGAATCAAAATATGATGCCACTCCCTCCTATATGTAAAGTGTTGAAATCAGTAGAATATTACTTTACAAGCCAGTAGTAACCTCTAGTACTTTACAACCTCATACAGGGTGTAGGATGGGCCACAAAAAAGTGACATTGAAGGTCTGTGACTACGAGGTGTCTACTGCAGCTATGGCAACATATAGAGAATCTGAACAGGGATCAGAGAGGGGCAGTAAGCCAGTGGGCCAAAAGCATACTCACTTCCTGGCAAAGGACTCTTATGATTGTATTTTCTTGTCAGATGGACTTCCAGTGTACCACACTTCTATCTAACTCAGCTATTGCCAGTCATTACCAGGACTAAGGAGCTTGTTGCCAATCTTGCCTCTTATTCCCCAATGGTGCAAGTCTTTTTTTTCAAAGACAAAACTGTGGAAAATTATATTCTTTCAAAATTAATGCAAATAAATGTCTCCAAGAGGATATTCAGTGTAATCTACTGGGAAAGAACCACAAAAGCCTAGGGGTCTTGGTACCACATTGACACCTGAGGAGCCTATTTGTAATTCTGCAGCAGGCACAACATGAAAGACCACTTCCATCTTGTCTAGGTGGCAGCATATGTTTTCTCATAAGAAATGTGAAGGTTGTTCAGGCAAAGCGCCTCTGTCAACAGATTCTTTGTGAAGAACAGATTGAATATTTCATGGGGACATTTTCCTGACAGATTTGTTGTCAGTCTTGGCTTCCTGCCCTAAAGACGCTTCTTTGATCGAACGGCAATGTCATTGTTCTGAGTAGCCACAGTCTGGATTAAAGTCTTCCTTCATCAAGCATTATACCTGCTATGTATGTTTAAAGTGTTCCCATTTATTATCAGCTACTCTGCAACTCTAAAATTGGTATTATGCTGCATTTAGGATTGGGGTTTAACTGTGGAGACAGGCATACCAGAAAGAGTAATTTATCAGACAAACCGTTGGACCATAAATGTGTAATGTTATTCAAGGAATTCTGCTTTCCCTACACAAAAATGAGAATCCTGCAAGTTTCAGTTTAGCTGTCTTCATGACTGTTACTGTCTGAGCACAGCTACTACCTACAGTTCCTGATATTTAGCAGTGCTGAATACTGGTGACATAGTTTAATATTTCACTGAATTTTCCTTCATTCACCAAAGCCTCTAAGGTGAACGTAAGCACAGAAAACGTTACCTGAACTCTTGCCAGGACAGCCATTTACACATTAGCATTTGGATCAAAATCTGACTATGGTGAATCTACTGTGTTCTGAAAATGAAAGATTTTAATTCTAGGGAGAAACACTACCTAGCATAAAGTTCAAGAAAGCACTTTGCTGAGGAAATAAAATCAATGCTGCTTTATTAGCAGCATAATCCAATAGACTAGCATCTCTAACCAGTATAAAACTTGCTATCTCAGCAAGTAGATATTGTTTAAGAGTTAATACACACATATGTATGTATATCTCATAGGCAATAATGTAGATTAGTGTTTAAACAGGTTTGCACTGATAGGTGTGAAGTCATGGAAGGGTGAAACTGATATGCTCTAGTTATATATAACCATGTAGGGGACAATGCACAGAGCATTTTTGCGGCTCAGATGGATTCTCAAGAGCTGTTACAGTAACAGCCAACATGGGACTCTAATGTACCAGCTTTAGCAAGTGAAATACAAATGAATACTGAAGCAGTGCTGTCTAATGTAAGAAATGAAGTTAATTACCTTTCTCTATTTCACTTTGAAAGGACAATTTCCGTCTTCGTAGTTTGCAGTTATCTCCATCCGTATCATTAGTAGTTTGTGATCTTATTACGAGGTCAGACTTGATTAATGAAATATGAAACATAATGACAGATTAGTCCCATCTACAGAGAGCAGGTTTTCAATAGATGATTGGCTGTTAATCATGTTCAAGCTTTAAGAAAGGCAATATTAGACAAGAAAGTCTGCATCAACCTCTCCATCCACAGCTAATGGTATTGCTCAATGATAACGTTAAAAAGTTCATGCAGGTTGAGCAAAATCAACAGTCACCACCTGATGGTGAAACAAAAGTATCCTGATAATAAGTTTACATAGAAAGATATGTTCATGTGTTATCAGCTTCCTGAACTCGCACGGATGTAGTTTAAGTAATCTTAGAAAAATTAATGAAAAGAAAATAAGAGAATTCTCAAAAAAGAGAATGTATACTATTGCGAGAAGTAATGTGGTAACTGATTGTAATTAGATTTATATTTAACCACATGTTAATGATTATAAAGGTTACATTTTATAACAGTAAATATAAGGCTGACAAATACCAGACATTTTACCCCTCATTATTTTATCTCTCTAGACCCTCCCTTCCTCTCTATCAGATTCAGTTCTTTCAGATACTCATTTCCATAGCAGAACATAATGTTTTTTTCTATCCATCTTACAGATGGATGTGCTTTTTTGCCATAGTAAATACAAGATGCATTTAACTCTTCTTTCTACTTATTTAAAACTGAGAAATTTACAAATAAGCAAAAATAACACCAGTTATGCTCTTTGTGTACATACCCATGGCATTGGCTTCAGCCTACTTCCCTTCCCTGTGCTAGTGAGGTTTCCCATACCACTCAAGTAAGCAGATTTGCATGTGGGAGAAGGGCAGAGGGAAAGAAGTGGGAAGTGTTTACATCTTTCTCTATTCCCTTCATTGTAAACCTGGTGGGTAAGGTGCTTCAGTGGTGGCCCACTGGTAGAATAACTGCAGGAAGAAAAAGGCACTTTTACAGAAATAGGACAGGAGCAAAAGTTGAGGCAGAAGCACCTATTATTCAGATAACATCTGGATCTGAGTGATGTTTTGAAGATCAGAATGTATGCATCACTTCTTTTGGGGGATAATTTTCTGCATTGCATTTCCACTTGCAGTGGAAAGCAAGTGGAATTCCTAGAGAAAACTGTGATTTTGCAAGCTCAGAGGCATGCGTGAGACTGTCCTCCCTTCCCTGTCTCTGGGAAGTCCAGTGATTTTTTCTTAGTGGCTGGTACAGCAGTAAGATGTAACAACTGGAAAATTTCTAAGGAATATGAGAAGTGAGAACTTTCTCTGTGTATTCTACACCACAACACAGAAGATGGAATTTTGTTTCAGTTTTCTCGGTTCTGAAGAAAAAATAATGATAAAACATTGATGACAATGTAATTACAGGAAATAATTGCTCAGACTAAAATTGTCAATGTGAATTTATCCTCAAGGAATTTTTCAAATATGTGGACTTTCCGTTTTAACTTAAATTTATCATTAGACTAGTTCATTGTATTGTATTTCACATGTATTAAATAATGATGACCTTTTCAATAAACACAAAAGGATGACTTTTAAAATAAAGATTAGAATTGGTGTTTTAGTTTCAGAATGATCTTTTATTTAAAAAAAAAAAAGCTCAGCATACAAAGAAGTGACATTTCTTGTCAGAAGTTATATTTGTTTTGATTTTTTAAACTAAAGATCCACAAGTGATTAGCAAAGATGGTCCTTGATCCTACCATTTACAGCTTATCCTATAATTTACAAAACTTAGTGTTCTTTGTCTCCTTGTTTCTCAGAAGGCCTTTGAGGCCAAATTATGTTAGTTCCTTCTCACTGAGCCTGTTTTTCCTTAAAAGTATAGTCTTAAGATACAAAGCAGTAGTATCTCATAGATGATGAAATGTAAACTAGTCATTATGTGGGCAGTGTAGTTCACGTTTGGTGGCCGGTGTTGTTGTACCCGGCAACTTTCTAGGGAAAGCTCTAACCCAGTAGTATGAGCTGGGCAACAGCCTTTCCCCTCTCCCTTTCTGGCCAAACCTCTCCTTTCTTTCCCAATTCAGACCGACCCCGGCAGTCTGAAATAAGGAAACACTGGTAGTTTTTCTGCTTTCCTGAAGATGGAATCTGTGCAAAAAGGGACACTTAGGACAGTCATTGTGGGAAAAAGAGACCAAGAAATCCCTGCAAATCTGAAGACTGAGTGAAATCTGAGAAGCCCCTTGTATGCTTTTAGTCTCTTAGGAGGTAGGGTGCACTCCAAGATAAGAGAATTAACAATTCCTGTTTGAAAGGCAATTAAATATTTTCTATTTTTACACACAGAATGAATCCAGATAATCTGATTTATCTCTATTTTATGGCTGTACAATTATATTTAGTGTCAAAAGTTCCCCTTATGGTGACCCAGGCTATAGTCATCTGAAAAAAACCATATTTTCCATGGCTTTAACAAAATATCCAAAATCCTCCTGGCTGAAACTTTAATGCTATTTAAATATAGAACCAAATCCTGTTAGATTAACATCATCTGAATCATTTCATTGACTTCTGCTGAGTTTAACTGACTTCAGTAGGAGCAATCAGGTGAGTATATATTTTTTAAAGTAGGATTTGGCCTCAGGCTTTTAGCTTTTAGTTTTGCTAACCTTGGGTTTTCAATTTCTGTTCTGTGGGGCAAATTCAGCCGAATATTAAGAAAAAAAAAATCACTTATTGTATGTACCTTTGCAGTTTCGTCTCTCAGATTAAAAGTCAGTTCTAGATTGGTGAGGAAGAGATCAGAAAATTCAGGGTACATATCCAAAACCTCTAGTAGATCTTCTCGCTGGATCTTATGTAAATCACAGTAAGTTAAAGCTCTCACATCTGCATTTGACTTTCCTGGTTTTGCATAAAGATGTACCATCTCTCCAAAAATATCATTTTTCCCTGCAGAAACAAAATTAGATGGAGATTATTATTTTAAACATGAATAAGCCATTAAATTGAATGATGTATTTCCTTATGATAATGGTGTAGAGTACTTGATTTTACATGAAGTGATACAATCAGATTACCATTGTGCATATGTTGTTGTAAATCAAAAGTATTACTATTAAGCACTAAAAGTAAAATTATTTAAATCAATGAAATTACATAGACATATAACTGGACTAAGTTAAAGGAAAATGTAGTTTCATCATAGTTTTTCTTCAGTTCCACCAAAATAGCATGACTAGAGCAGGTTCCTTTGTCCTTTCTTGTTAAAACATTACTTGCTGATTTAAACCATATTGTTATGCTGACAAAGATGTAATTTCTGTGGTTTGGTAGAGTCCAGGACGTGTCTGGCTTGGAATATCATTTTGTTAAGAATTAAATGAAGAAACAGACCATACTGGAAATATATTGTAGTAGAAAATGACTTAGTTTTTATATTTTTCAGAGGGAATACAAGACTTCGAAGATGCAAAAGTTGTTTTGAGGAAGCTCTTTAAACATAGCTGCCTCTGTTTTGATGCTATTACAGTTCTTTCAATCAACGTTGACACATCACAGTAGCTGTTTGCTAAAATTTTTGTCTTCATTTAACTGCTCATTTTCCCCAAATCTGCACCTAACCTTCATCAATGCAGAGCAGCTGTAGCCATAGACCTGTGATAATATGCTCTAAGCTAAGGGTTGCAGGGCTTAACTGAAAAATGGAGATTTTGGGGGAAGTAGGAAAGTACTTGTGGAAAAGAATAGTGGTCATAGCAACTGAGAAACAGGAGACTGGTAAAAAAGAATACAGGGGTGATTTTGCCTCTCTGTTAAACATTTGTGGCTTCTATATTAGGTTACTGCAAGTAGTTCTGGTTTCTCCCATTTTCTAAAAAGGAAGCTGAAAACTGTTTGAGCAGCTTTCAGCTGGCTTGGCTACAAGATGCAAAAATTAATTTAAGGGCTGATTTACAGTGAGGATCTTAAAGAGCACAGTCTTTTTAGCTTATCAACAGGAAGATTAAGAAGTAACCTGATTATATTGCATATATCTTTATAAAGAGGAAAAATTACTTGGTACTAAATGCCTCTAGAATATAATAAGGAATGCATAGCAAGAACCAATGGAAAGAAATTGAAGGAAGATAATTTTAGACTGGAAATAAAGCACACATTTTTAACAATAAAAATTATTGACTATGGAAATAAACTGCCAAGAAAAGCGATCACTTTTTCATCTCGTTGTATCTTCAGATCAAAACCCATTGCTTTTCTTTCATCAAACACAGTTCATTAAGCACAACAGATAAATGTATGAAATGTAACAGGAGTCAGTGATATAACAGAGGTTAGCCAATATAATCTAATAGTCCTTCTGGCCTTAATGTTTTTGAATACAGAGGTACCTATTTAAGGCAAATGATCCCTTCTCTGCAATATGACTACTGACATGGTTGTAGTATTTTTATACCTATCTTGTCTGCAATACTGGAAGAAGTGGTAGATTCTATGAGGTCCACAGCCATTGTATTTTCCAAGGATTTGGTACAGAATAACTGTTTCCAGGTCAGTACTGATCAGACTTTACTCAAGAACATCAAACAGTCGCAGGGCCATGTTCTCATTGCAGTTACAGAGACATGGTGGGATAGCTCTCATGATTGGAATGTTGTCATGGATGGGGATGTACTTTTTAGGAAAGACAGTCCAGCTGAAAGTAGCCTCATGTTCACAGGCCCTGGTTCTCATGGAGGACTTCAAGCGTCCTGATATTTGCTGGAAAGGCAACACAGCCAGGCACACACAGTCCAGAAGGTTTCTGCAGAGCATTGATGATAACTTTTTGACACAGGCAGTGGAGGAACCAATGAGGAGAGGTGCGCTGCTGGACCTTGTGCTGACAAACAAAGAAGGATTAGTTATGGAAGTGAAGGTTGGAGGTAGTCTTGGCTGCAGTGACCATGAGATGGTGGAGTTCAGGATCCTGCATGGAAGAAGCAGGGAAAAAAGTAGAATGAGGGGACAGAGCATACCCGCAGCAAGTTTGCTGATGACACAAGACTGGGAGGAGTGGCTGACACATCAGAAGGCTGTGCTGCCATCCAGCGAGACCTGGACAGGCTAAAGAGTTGGGCGGAGGGGAACATAATGAAGTTCAACAAGGGCAAGTGTAGGGTCCTGCAGCCAGGGAGCATTAAACCCATGCACCAGTACAGTATAGTGGTTGACCTGCTGGAAAGCAGCTCTGCAGAGAGGGACCTGGGAGCCTTGGTGGACAACAACTTAATGATGAGCCAGCAATGTGGCCAATGATCTCCTGGGGTGCACTAAAAAGAGCATGGCCAGCAGGTGGAGGGAGGTTATCCTTCCCCTCTACTCTGTCCTAGTGAGGCCACATCTAGAGAACTGTGTCCAGTTCTGGGATCCCCAGTTCAAGAAAGACAAGGAACTACTGGAAAGAGTCCAGTGGAAGGCTACAAAGATGATCAGGGGAATGGAGCACCTCTCTGATGAGGAAAGGCTGAGAGACCTGGGTCTGTTTGGCCTGCAGAAGAGAAGACCGAGAAGGGATTTCGTCAATGCTTATAAATATCTAAAAGATGGGTGTCAAGAGGATGGGACCATACTCTTTTCAGTGGTTCCCCAGGAACAGGACAAGGGACAATGGGCACAAACTGGAACACAGGAAATTCCATCTGAGCATGAGGAAAAACTTCCTTGCTTTGAGGGTGGCAGAGTACTAGAACACGCTGCCCAGAGAGGTTGTGGAGTCTCCTTCTCTGGAGATACTGAAAACCCACCTGGATGCATTCCTGTCCAACCTGCTCTAGGTGAACCTGCTTTGGCAGGGGGTTTGGACTAGATGATCTCCAAAGGTCCCTTCCAACTCCTACCATTCTTTGATTCTGTAAGTGCTATAGAAATTCACAAGTTTTTAATGTAAGAGATGAAATCTTTGATGAACCATACTGTTCATAATCAGGGGAAGACTCTCACACAAGTAAGTAAAAACCTCACGGTGTTATACTTGCATGCTCCCTCCTTTGCTTGTGCCTAAAGCTGGCCTAGCTGATGAGATGCAACAGGATGAGATGACAAATTATCTTGATAACACTATCTAAACCAAGGAAGGATTGCTGTAGGCATGCATTTGTACTTCTGCTCAAGTATCCACCCTGCAAAGTACTAGCAGAATAATCAGTCACAAGTGGATTAATAGCAACATGTTGCTACTAGTCCACATTATGCTTCAGCTACTTATCTGGCTGTAAGTTCCTAAAGTGATGATAGAGAGAAAGGAGAATGTATGAATGATGTTACAGCTGGTGTTGGTTTCCATACAGCAAAATCCTTACTCATCTACTCAGTTATTCTTTGCATTCTTATTACCTGATATTAAATTGGAGAAACAAATCAGTAGTCTTGTTTCGGTAGGGTTTCAGTTATTTTACCTTTAAAATTGCTGTAGCTAAAGAAGTCTTATTGGTTCCACATAAGAGCTGTCACCAGCTGCAGGTGAACTCCTAGCTGGACTGAACATTACTCTGAGGCATCTTCATTGGGAAAGAAAACAAGTAACTCCCCATACTATACAAACAAGAATGTGTTAATAAGAAATATAGTGGAAACACTGGTGTTATTACACTTAAGTATCAATCTAGATCAGGTGAGTCTGTTATTCTCTTCCATTTCTATACGCTCAGTGGGCAGAAGTAGAAGTTTTTGAAAACCTCTAGAAGACATTTTGAATGCCTAAAATAGATACATGTTTTTCTCCAGTCGGCATATCAGGGGTCTATGTGTCTCAGTATCCTCATACACTGTTCAAGAAAAGTGTATCCTTGACTTTGGTTCTTGCAGCATAATCAGAACTGGAGTAATTCAATATGTGCTTCCATCAACTTGCAGCTTTCCACTTACTAAGGAATAAATCTGACTCACTCTTGCTCTTATATTTTAGATATCCAAGGTTGTAGGTTCTTTGGTGAATTATTGATGAATTATTGCAGTAATTATAGACTTTGCACCTTAAAAAAATTATTTTTCTGCTTGATTTTAAATAACAGTGAATAAAACATTTACAAATTTCCTCCCCCAGGAATAACAATGGGTATTTCTTTTCAATCCCCTGACTCTTTTAACATGTCTTGTAGTAATCTACTTACCAAGAATGGCTACAACAATGTCACTCTTAAGGATTTCAATGGATCCTCTTGACACAAAGTATAGAGCAGTGAGAACATCTCCACAGTGCACTAAAGTGTCTCCAGGGGGTGCATGTGTTGTCTTAAATTTCATAGCCAAAGCTCGAAGGCAGCCTTTACTGGCCCCCCGGAAAGCTTTGCAATTCTGAAGCAAATTTTGGTTGAGGTGCAGGCAAATGTCAGCTTGTAAGCATTCTGGAAACCCCTTCAGGACCTGGAAAGACATGCATAAGGATTTCATGTGAATACTATGAAAGTTGCTTTATATAATTTTTATATTTTCTTCCTGGACAGAAAAAAAAGAAGTAACATACAAATAGAGGTGGCCCTGAGAGCTATCAGTGTATTCCAATGCAACAAGTGCATAATTTAATCTATACTGCAAAGCTTATACAATGTGAATATTAATGCACATACTAATGTATGTAGTGGTTACAAAATTCTTTCATTGCAAAAAATGGTATCAAGGTATATGACTGAATATAATGCAGTAAAATAACAAGACAGAGACAGCTAAAGGGAGAGTCTTGACTGAATTTCACCTATTTGGACTTATATGTCTATTTCCTTTTTGTCTGTTTTAAAAGTACTACATTTAACATGAGAGGTTTTTGCTGAAATAACCATCACATTTATAAAACGAGGGCTATTTGAACACGATCAGAATTTTTTCAGAGAGGGCATTTTAATGGGATTTTCATGTTAAATATATTCTGCTTGTAAGTGTACGACAGCTTTTTATCGTAAAAAGCAACATGTGCCACGGAAAAGATGTTATGCAGATTTACATAGACAGGTGATTAGTTCAGCAAACTACAGAGCTAGTTGCTATGGTCCTTGCTCATCTCTTACTCAGAACAATGGGAGTTTGCCTGAAGTAGAACCACAGGATTCCTCTTGGGTACCATGGTAACATGTTAATTTTGTTTAGAACTAAAAAAGTGAGCTACTTACAATGTGGTCATTATGTGTGAGCTTTTCTAAATTGTCTAGTATCATATTACCCCTTATTCATTTAGAATCAATAAATGTTTCTGCTACTGACTTCTATAGGAGTACTGTCCACTTCTGCCCGCTGTGTTAGGGAACGGGCCTGACACATTATTATGCACCACCCTTTCTTTCCGTTAAATCCTATTATCTGCTGTCAATGATGTTAATGGGTCATGTGCTTTCCCTGGGACCAGCTTCATCTGAAGCATATTTCTAAGGACAAAACATGATCTGATGCTGCCAGTCTTATGAATATGTGAACAGGATGTGTCTTTTTGTTATTAGAGCAGTCTGTTAATTCATTCCTGTTTATGCTCTGCAGTGTTTTTCTACAAACATGCAAATATTCTGGCACAGAAAAAAAACCAAACCAAAATGCATTCACTTGTTGCTATATTAATTTTTACTTCAGCACAATAAAGGTCTGTGCACTCACTCTTATTGCATAAAGATATTCAAAACTCATATCCATTGCTAACGGAGAAGATGAACACATTTCTGATATGAGGCTTTTGTCCACACAAGCCAAGCTATGATTTACAAATGAAATATTAGTACCTTTAACTGAGTTGAAATGTTTCTATGATTGCTAATGGAAATCAATGCTGTGAAGTAACAAACAGAATGTTTTAACACACATATATACAAAATTTTTATGAACTATATGGCATTACCACATTAAATTTACACATCTTCAGAAAAAGTCAGCATTCAACAATAAGCAAAAGAAAACATGATAAATGAAAAGCTTCTGTGGTACCACTCTGTTTTCAGTATCTACCACACCACTAGAAATAGCTTAGTATGCAATTACTCTTTTTATTTTAATGTAATTATATTGAAATAAAAATATTGTGGGTTGTAGAAATGTATTACTGAATGATAATGAGAAACTGGTAACGAAATACATCTAGTCAATGATACAGGTGGAGAAAAGTTACAGGTGTTTATTTTTAAATTCTTCTCTAGTCATGTGAGTAAAAAAAGACCTATTTTGAATTAATTATTTTGCTATACATCTATCTGAATTTAATTTAGAAGAGCTCAATTTTTTATAGGGTGCAAAATAGGAAATATATTTTCAATTCAGAGGTACTTACAGTACAAGGTATTTGAATTGTTAGAAAGTCAGGAGCACAGCCTTAGGATAAATTGTATTCATTTTTCACATCAGCTTCTGTTTATCTCATTTATCAAGGGATTGTACTTTACCATTAAGCAAAAACCATGCAGACCATATGTGTTGGTTTATATTTCTGAAGATACTTTGGTTATATCTTTAAAGAAACAATTATTTTGATAATTTATTTATACTTAACATGAACCTCTTCTAAAATCATTTCATACTAGTGAATAGTTATTTATATGCCAATAACATCTGAAAGATACTAGCCTCTGCTCAAATATCTGTGATTAAAAAGTCCCTGCCCCATGGAGCTTACACTCTAAAATAGTCACACATCGGAAAGGAAGAACATTTACTCTTTAATACCACAATTGTCAAATGTCTAGAAGGAAGACAGATGCTCAAATAACATTGATTTCCAATGGAGTTTTGGAAATTACTCCACTAATGCATGTTTAGAAATGCAAGAAGGAAGCTGATTTGAAGATAAATTTGTTAAACATTATTATATATTACATTACTAAAAGGAGCTTACCATATTGCGCACATTGTATGTAGTGAGGTATTTAATCCAAGTCCAGTAGCTGACACTATACAGAATTTGATTTTTCCAAACTAAGCTTTCTGTTGAGCAGTACAGACAACATCTTGCCAACCCAAGCCTCCATGTACATTCCTAATATTCAGATTTTCATTACTTTGAGAAAATATTTCTTATTCATAAAATTTTAGCTTGTATTAATAAGGAAGTATCTGATTCTCACAGATATCTTTGATTGTCTATGTAGAGCAGGAACAATTGTATTGAACATTATGCTCTTATAATGTGGCAATCAATATCAATACATTATATGTACACATACTGACATCTCTAAATAATAGAAAATCATCTATGCAGTCTTCAAAATAATGAGATTAGCTTGAAAATAACAAAACTCTAAATATTGCATTTCACTTCATTTGGTGTGAGCTTTTGGAGTCTTTAAACGCGTTCCAGTCACACACTCAACGTGACAAAAAAAATTTAAAATACACTTTTCTAAACAATTAAAACCAGCATAATCTTGAAATTATACGAACGTAGGACTAGGCAACACAAAAATAAAACCATTTTCAAAAGAAAATTTTGAAAATGATAAATATAGAATTGATCTTTAAGTAGCATTATTCTCAATGACAAATCCAAAATTAAGAAATCATTTGAATACAGATTTGGGTTTCAATTGTTCCATTCTTTCCTGACATTTTTCTATTGTTACACTCAATATCTCCTCAACAGTGATTCCACCAGGCCCTGGTGAGAAAAATCTTGGATTCTCATGGTTAGAATCATGTTTAGAATCAGAACTCATGCATAATTTAAAGAGATACATATCTTCTAAAAAAGACATTTAACAATATATGAAATTGGCCTCACCCTTGGCTCCCTGCCCTGTCCCCCCCACCCCCACACACACAAAAAAGGAGGAAAATAAAAGAAAAGGAAAAACAGTTATGATGCTGTGACCATAGGCTCCAGATGTCTCTCATTGATAGTCATCAAGTCCAAGTTCAGTTGTCTTTTCCTGTCTGGAATAAAACTTATTCCATGTCAAATAATTTTGGTTTGTTGGCTTATCTACTTGACATGCTTAGAGAGGAGGAAAGTGTCATTCACAGAGAATTAAAACATTTAACGTGGAATAAGTGATTGAAGTTAAATGAGGATAGTAGAGAAACGATTCGTATTGCCTTGAAGAATGTGGTCTTTTGTAAGTGGAGGAATCCAGTTTCATTCACTTCTCTTTTTCAAGATGACAACAAGGTATAACTCATAGATGTATCAGCCACCTTTGTGACAACAGAATTGGAGACATCTATATGCCCTAACCTCAGACAACTAGCAAATGTTTGGGTCAATGATAACTTTGTTTTGTTTGGATAAATGACAATTTTTAGATTTTTCTGTCCTCAATTCTGGAACAGGTATTGACATCTCTCCCACATAAAATATTTAGAAAGCATCCAAGCTGAAGCGAATCAGGATATTAGCTACAATAATTGTCATTAAACATGGAAATATCACATTCCATACCAACAGAATCACAGAATGGTTGAGGTTGGAAGGGACCTCTGGAGGTCATCTTGTCCAACCACCCTGTTCAAGCAGGACTACCTAGAGCTGGTGGCCCAGGAAGATGTCCAGATGGCTTTATGAATATCTCTGAGGATGGAGACTCTACAACATCTCTGGGCAACTTGTGCCAGTGCTCAGTCATCCTCACAGTAAAAAAGTGTTTCCTGATGTTTGGATGGAACCTCCTGTTCCAGTTTGCGCCCATTGCCTCTGGTTCTGTTACTGGGCATCACTGAAAAGAGCCTGGTTCCATCTTCTTTACACCCTCCCTTCACGTATTTGTTCACATTGATGAGATCCCCTATGAGCCTTCACTTCTCCAGGCTGAACAGTCCCAGCTCTCTCAGCCTCTTCTACTATGAGAGGTTCTCCAGTCACTGCAGTCTGAGAGTTACAGATACTCCCTTTAATTCTGCATATAATCTTCTGTCATACATTTCTTTTTTCTGTTGAAATATCCGTGAGGTCAAACGCTAAGTGCCAGGCAGCAGATGAAGAGAGAATAAGAGGCCCCTTGGTGTTGTGGGCCTGTTTGGGGTGTGTTGAAACTCATTTTCGCTAAGACTTTCTTGTCCTAGAATCAGTCATATGTATTTATGAGTGGCAAGTATCCAGCATATAGAGGGAAAGATAAAGGTAGACTCTCAATTTCATCTGACAATTTAAGATGGCATAAACTGAAAGAGGAATTCTGGTCCTTCCCCACATTATCTGTTTATTTGTGCCCTGTCATGATCTTTCCTTGTGAAATGGATTGAGAAACTGATCCATGCAAAAAATAACCCAGCAAAAAAATCAAGCAGCTAAAGGTACAAAGAGGCAAGGATAAATAAACTATGTCTCATCTGCAGAATATAGATCCCAGGATATGTTGGCATTGGCATCACTAAAAGCTGAATAAACTTCTTGAACAATTTGAATAATGAATTTTGAAGAAATTACAAGTAAAAAACCCCATACCTTGGAGGGTTCACTCTAGTGGGGACTTATATTCAAAATTAATGTTTTGTCTGTCTTAGTTTTTTCTGTAAGAATGAGTGAAATTAATTCATAATAATTCATATATTTGGTGAAATAACCTATGTCTTCATTTTTTATCTTTCTGCCACCTAATTTTAGCACTAATCTGAGACTTTAGCTGCACAAATCATGCTACACAGATTTTGAATTAGGATCTCTGTCCCCCGTACTTGTTCCCTCTGATGGAAAGGGTACTGCAGGATTTAGTTCTGTCACAAACATTTCACTCTCAGATTATAATAACATTTTCATGAAGGCTAAACATTTCTGTAATTCAAGATATTTCTATTTCTAGAAAGAATTTAGATTCTGTGATAGTTAATTACAGAAATTCACTATTTCTATAAGCAGAAGGCCAAAACATTTCCAAGAGCTTTTATCATTAAGAAAAGAATGAACAAGGTCACAGGTGGTGATAATTCTCCAACAGCTCTTGGGCTCCACATAGAATAAGGATTATTTCTGATGATTCCTCTTCTTCATACAGGAAAATTTGCAGACTCGGATTTATTTTTTTTAAATCTTTTTGCAGGATATGAAGGAGGTTACAACAGTTGAGAGAGAAGCGAAGCAGTGTGTGATGATGAGCTAATTTGCCTTTTAATGAGATTTGAAGTCTGACAACCTTATCAAGAATTAGGATCTTTTGCTTTTAGTCATTGCCATGACACAGATTTGTGTGACATTTTAATGTTGAAATTACTAGAGCTGCAGTGGATCATTCTTCATCTGTAATCTTACAATTTCTGAGTACATCTGAAAGGAGATCTCTGAGATATGAAACATTGCTGGGTGAGAGGACAGAAAACGATTTCTGTTTCTTAGACTGTTGACTCCATCATCAACAGAAACTTTAAGGTTTTTAGAAGTTGGAAGCTGACCAGATCCATGTCTTTCCAAAAATGTAATGATACCTCAAAAATAGTTAATTGCTCTTGGTTTTGAGATTTAGAGACCACAAAATATAATGCAGTGAGAGACTGATAAAGGATCACTTTGCAAATAGATTGGCATTCTTGAAAGTCTCTTTTTTTTCTATGAGATCTTCTTTTCTGTAACGGTTAAATGTAGGCATTCATGGTTTTTAGGTGGTCTTCTTATAGAAAATGAAAGAACAGCTTTACAGCTAATTATATCTGAGATACTTTCTGATTTCCATTATGACATAGAGAAATAGCAGTACTACTTTCTACCATGATTGCATATTCCCTCTGTTTAACCAATTACCACTAGTTTTTGTTCCAAGCGCTTCTAATTTGGATTACCCATTCTGATGGCATAAGGACCTCTTCCTTGCTATTTTTGACATTTTAATTTTCTAATTTACTAATTCTCTGGTTCAAAGATATTACTGGCAATAGTTCTATCGGTAGAACTGTTTTTATTGTAAGAAGTGATCACAGCAGGAGGAAAAGCAAGAATAACAAATGTAGTAGTGTTATCCAGTGACCAATTTCTCACAAAAAAACCCTTACCAAAGCAATGGTGAACCTGCCCTTTATTTTATACAGTAGCATTGCTGGTTCCAAACCTTCAAGTTAGGTGTGTGCTCTGCTATACTTGCATGATCACTGTGGCCAAGACAATTTATCGCAAGTGTAAAACCAACCGTTTGCTTGGATGCTTGCAGGAGAAGGTTCCGTAAATTTATGCATAAAAATTCTGACTTCCTCTCTCCTTTCATGGTACAGGGTAAAACCCAAAATAAAAAGGCATCTGCCCCATATACAAAATTTCAATTAACGTGTACATTTGGCTGAACACTTTCCAATGCTTGTCCCACTTATTTACTTCTTTGAGCTCTTTTTAAAGGTAAAATAAACCAGTAAAGCTATTTAGATGCACAGAAGATCCATGGAAAGAAGGGGGGGGATTGTAAAAAATCCATGCATAACTTAAAAAAGGAACTCAAACACTAAATATGTCATCTTTTTAGGGTAAGCATCACAGGCATGCTATTATCAGTGCTGGACTGATAACATTGGAATGAAGAGGGGAAAAGAAGGCAAAGAGAATTTAGGAAAAACAGAACAGGATAGTTTGAAAAATAAAAATAATATCTTTGAATCTTTGGGATTGGTGACATCTTTCATGAAACAATATACACGATAAATAATTTTTTTTGTAATTTAACTTTGCCAGTGTTTACCACAGGGATATGATTTAAATTATGCTTATTCTATGGACTCAAGATTCTTATCCAGATTAAAATAAATCCCAAATCCTGTTTATCCAGTCCATGCATACTTATTTGGAATTGTTTCTATTAAAATACATTATGCAATGAAACATAATCAAAGAGATGTAGAAATGAAGCAGAGGGGAACAAATGAACAAATAATCAATGTTCTCAGCATATTTCATCTTCAGATCTTTAAAGCTAATTTTAAGTTTAGCCATTTCAAATGAGCATAAAGCATTATTTTATGGTTTTCAATTTAAATTGTAGGATTTTGTTTAGGAAATCAAGTTTATTTAATCTTAGTGCAGTATTATTTCTGAGGTTAAAAGTTGGAGGTTTTTTTATACTTTTCCTGAATTCTTAAGTATATTATTGATGATAATTAAAAGCATCTTTTGAAATATACTATCTAACATTATTTATATATATATGTGAGTATGTGTGCACATGTACATTGCATGTACATATATATATGAAATGTAAATAATTCATGCATTTCACATTTCAAAGGAGAAAGAGGACTGAGTTTTTGAATTTTATTCAATTTTCAGTCATTAAATGAAAAAGAAAGACATCGGATCAAATTCTGCCTTCAGATATTTGCAAAAAGCTCCCAGTAAATATTGACAGGAGTCAAACACATTTGTCTGAGGACAGTATTATCCCTTTGGTGTGTAAATGCAAATATTTCATGCAAAATTAAGTTAATACTACATGCAAGTCCATCTCATATGCACGTGGCTTATAGCCAAGAAAACTTCATTGGTGCTTGTGCTAACATGCATATATGGTTTGAACTAAGAGCATTCACGCAAAGGAAAATGCAGAATGATCAGCATGGCAACTTTGTCAGAGTGACATTCCTACAGAGCAACTATCTAATGCAAACCGATATGCACATGACCTTTTTTGGGCAGAGAAGCATAATTTGAGTTGTGGGGTAAAACAGTGATTAATAAACGTGGTTCGATTAGCATTTCTTAATGTCTGATTTTTAGTAACCATTTTGCCCCACATCTGATTCTGCTTGGATTATTTCCCTTTGCTATCTACCCCTTCATCATGCAAAAAGTTAGAATTAAAATCAGAAAGCATTGAACAAGCTCTAAACCCGACAGATAACATGGATATTCTCCACACTTTATACTGGAATTAAATTTGATATAAATACCTCCTGCTCTTACCAGTGGGTGGTGTTATTCCATGTATTTAGGTATGAAGCAGACAGGAAAGAGATAAATCTTTCATAAGTACAACATAAATCACACAATTCTTATATTAACCTCACACTAAGTGTAATATATTCAAACTCACTTTTAAAGAAAATTTAGTGACTGCCATAAAACTTGAGGGATAGAATTGTGAACAGAATAAGAAATAAAATGTAACAAAACAAGATACTAAGCTTGATTTTTTTTCACACTTTATTTAAAAAAAAAAAAGCCTCCATACTGCCTCACAATCATATTGCAGAATATGGGCTGTTTAATCCATTTAGTGAGTATTTTACATTAATGACAAATCCAAGACTAATTCCAGTACACCAATTCCTGCATTATGCAAAGTTTAACTTGACAACATCCGGATTTAGTTACTATTTCATGTGAAACAGGTGTTCTTAATACATCCATTAGTGGTAATGAATTAGTTAAGGCATACATGATTTTGTAATATCTTCAGAAATAATTCAGTGATTTACTTTAGGCTTAGGCTGCACCCACCTGCAGCTTAAGGGCTTGATCCTGCGAAGTGCCGAGTACCCCACAATCCCATTGCCATCAGAGGGAATCAGGGCCATTCGGTGCCACACAGGATGAAGCTACTGGTGCTGCCTTCCACTGCAGTAATCTCCAGCAGAGGTTTACACAAGTATCCTTGCCCTGCGCTGGGCATAATATCCTTCTGAAGGGACACTCATGGAAGTGGGAGGTGAAGCCCAATATTTAATTTGCTGTCTTAAAATTAAGATCTGCTTTACTTAATGGTAACCATAAAGTCAAGCTTTATTGTCAGTGATTCAGCTTTATAAAAGCTTTTAATCAAGACCATTGTTTCTACTTACTGTATAAAAGTGTACCACTCTGACATCATTCACAAACATGTGTTCCATACCACATGGAAGGTGTTTGAATTTATGTCAAAATTTTGGAGCTTGTTTTCTAGTTAAATTGTTACAAAAATGTATAGATTTTCTTGTTTTTCCAACTTTATGGAGAATCTCTAGTCTGTAACTCAGAACAGCTCTGGAAAGCATCCCTCTCGAGACACAGATTCACAGATCTTTAAGATGCACAATGCTCTCAGTGGCTTCAAACCTATGTCAACTTTTCAGAAAAAGTGTTGCTGTCTCCAGAACATAAGCCAGAGAAATAGATGCTTACTTTTGCTCATTAGCAGACTGTTATTCCTTTTTAGCTGACCACATAATCTGTTTTTATATAATGAGCATTTACAGGTTTTTTATCAAGAACAGAGAATATGAGTGTTGTACTCTGCCACTTCCTAGAAATGAGATTCTGTGGATTGCTAAATGGTTAGTAGTGCTATGTTGACTTTCAGTGCAAAATTATGTGGTTATGAATGCAAGCGAACTACTGTTCAGACTATCATATGATTAGAACATTTCACTCTGAATAGAGCAGCTAAACCACCTGCCTGCTCCTCACTTCCACCCACCCCCAGTATACCTGTTCTAGATTACATGATAGGATTTTGGAAAAGAATTGATCTCCACAGGTGTAACAAAAGAGTAAATGTTGATACCAACACAGGTAGTCTTGTTGGAAAATTAGGCCAAAGAACACACAAAATTCTGGAACAGCTATGCCTGAAATAAGAATCCTATGATTTTTTTTTCTTGTCTTAAGTTCATAACAGTCAACTGCAATAGTCAACTGTTCTAAAGCACAGTGAGAGTTAAGATTTCTGATATAGCTTCTAATAATCTAGGCAGTGAAATGTTTGGATGACAAGCTTATAATGAATTGTTTTTCAAAAATTGCTATATATCCACCTTCTTCAACTTGTACTTTTACAATAAATAATAAATAATGAAGACTTACAATGTCTAAATTCTCATGCATTTATCTATTCCTCAGCATCCGTGCCTGAAAAACAGAACAACATACCATGTTCATGTCAATGCCATTGGTGTACGTCCACGCATGCTGGAAGTATTCCTCAAGTCGCTGCCGCAGAGGATTGGGGATTTGATGAAAACGTATAAACTCCTTCACCCGCAGCATCTGCATGTGATACCGTGCAGTTCCCGAGTAGAGTCTTTGGATTATTGCAGATACATTTCCAAAAATGCTAGCATACATTAATGCTGGATTAAATAGAAACAAAATTTATTTAAGTCATATCATTGGGTTTTGCAGATGATGCAACAGTCCTTATAATGTACTTTGTATGTAAAATAGCTCAGATGTGACTAGCAACATTTTCAGAGTTGTGGAATTGATTTACCTGGCACTCTTTATTGATTTAATTGCATCAGTACTAACTCAGTTAGCAGGTGAGGCTTAAATATTAAATCGTAATCAAGTTGTTAATATTTATCTTTGGAGATTTGTAGTCCTGAATTTAGTGTTATAAGTTAGGTTCATCTAATTTTATGGATGTTTGGTAGAACTAAGAACTAGGAACTAAGGTTAAGTACAATCTAAGAATAGAAGGCAGAGTTAAGAATCTATGCATACATTTATAGGTTCAGGGTTTAAATCAGCAAATAAAATATAATTATGATTATCCAAAAACGACGGTCTATAGTTTCCTAAATCCACTCAAAACTCAACTTTCTACCCTACACAGGATTTGCTTACCGACACATACAGAACACAAAACTTCTGACAGTTTGGATAACAGGTTTGGAGTAGTCAAGCAATTTCACTACTTCCTGACACTGCATGAGTCACAACATATTTTTGCATATAACATTGCTTTCGCTGGGAATTTGCCCTTCTGACTGCATGCTTATAATCTTATTAGATTAGACTGTTAGATTATTTGCCTCAAACACTGAGAAAAAGAGAAAAAAAAAAAGATAAAACTACTTACAGCCAATCAACATGACACAGATGGAAAAGATTTTCTCTGAGTTGGTGTTTGGAGATACATTTCCAAATCCTACACTTGTCAGACTGCTGAAGGTAAAATAAAGTGCTGTAACGTATTTGTCCTTGATGGATGGTCCAGAGCTTGCATCACTCTTATTGTAATGCTTTCCTAATTGTTCTCCTAAAGAATCCAACCAGCCAATCTTGTGAGCCAAGTAAGGTCTTTCTACATTTCCAATGGCATACCAAATGCAAGCGAGCCAGTGTGCAATTAGTGCAAATATGCACATAAGGAGCATCAGAACTGCAGCACCATATTCTGAATATCTGTCCAGTTTCCGTGCTACCCTTACCAAACGCAGCAGTCTAGCTGTCTTCAGAAGACCTATTAATGTTGTTGTCTGTAAAAATAAGATAAAAATTGATTTTCTCTGTTAGCAAATGTATTCTCATGAATAGGCAGCATGAATAAACCAGTGCAAATTCTATTATTTCGGGGAAACAACAAAACCAGATGATTAACTTATTTCAATGTAATCTTAATTTCATTTTCTTTAAACTATCAAATTTATTATAAAAACTGTGAAGGAAACAATAAGAAATGCACATTTTGAATTAAGATATATTGAAGTTGTCATTATCTGCTCAATACTCTTTCATTTTGAGTATTATTCTTGATCTGGACTCTTCAATCCACCCTAATGGACTTAAACGATACATTAAATTCATGATGTACTGGCATGATAAAGTTTGTAAGTTATTGGAACTATCATAATTATATGACTGGCCTTATGTAATAAGTATTTGTGATGTTTGAAAAAACCTGCACAACTGTATTTGTTCCTAACTTGCAATGCTCTGGCACACATGTTCTAGAAGAGAGAAGCAATAGGGCAGAAATGTCCCAAAGAGTATCTTATTCTGCAAATATTCTTCCTGTTTGTAATGGTCAGAACACTCT
The DNA here is from genome assembly GCF_964106895.1 of Numenius arquata. Lineage (NCBI taxonomy): Eukaryota > Metazoa > Chordata > Aves > Charadriiformes > Scolopacidae > Numenius > Numenius arquata. Next base: position 19,739,699 of record NC_133578.1, read on the forward strand.
ATACAGGTAAAACAAGATGAACCACTGTGAATAGAAAATCATGAAAAAGTTACTGATGCCAGACTCCAGACTAATCTTTTTTTTGCATCTTTCATCCTGAAGTTTGCAGGTGTAGTGGTAGAAGCCACTAACAAAAGTCCTATACCATTAAAAAAAAAAAAAAAAGAAAAAGAAGGGTCAGTTATAAACCAGGAATACATTCCAATCGTTTAAGTGCAGACCTCCACTACGGTTCATTTCAACCTCTTTGGGGCTCTGATATTTTTAAAGGAATCTAAAATTTATCAACATACATTTACAATTTTAAATCAGTAAATTGTTTTCATGCATGTCAATTCCTTGTAAAACAGATCGACAACATTGCAAATAGTAACTACTTGGTTTGAAAAAGAACTCAGCTACCTTTTTCCCTCCATTAGATGTGAACATATATTAAAGTATTCAGTAAATGTCAAGACTGAATAAGTTTTTAGTACTTTTTTCTTTGCTTTTTTAACATGCTTGTATATTACATAACACTTAACCGGAAAAGTTATCCAAGCTTTACAAACTACTCTGATGGTAGTATATGTCATGTTAAAACTTTCTTTCAACAAGTAATAGCCTGTGTTTTATGTTTTATTAAATCCTTGCTTTCACCATGCTTCTGACTGCAATCTGAAAGCCCTTGGAACAAAAAAAGAGGCTTTCTTTGCTGCATTTGTCAGTGGACAGCTCAATATATTGCTCATATTTTCTGAGTAAATGAGCAAGACCTCCGGAGGTGCCTGGGAAGATCATGGAACAGATCCTTATCGATGCCATGCTTGGGCACATGGAGGACATGGAGATGATTCAAGATAGCCAGCATGGCTTTACTAGGGGCAGGTCCTGCCTGACTAACCTAGTGGCCTTCTATGATAGAGTGACCAGGTCAGTATATAAGGGACGACCTATGGACGTGATCTAGCTGGACTTCAGTAAGGCCTTTGACACAGTCCCTCACAACATCCTGCTTGCCAAATTGGAGGGATACAGATTTGATGGGTGGACTGTTCAGTTGCTAAGGAATTGGCTGGATGGTCCCACCCAGAGGGTCGTACTCAATGGCTTTAAGTCCAGATGGAGAGCAGTGACAAGTGGTGTCCCTCAAGGGTCCATGCTGGAACCGGTACTGTTTAACATTTTTATCGACGACATAGACGGAGGGACTGAGAGCACCATCAGCAAGTTTGCAGATGACACAAAGCTGTGTGGTGTTGTCGATACACATTCAGAGGGACCTGGACAGGCTGGAGAGGTGGGCCCAGATGAACATCATGAGGTTCAGCAAAAGCAAGTGCAGGGTTCTGCACCTGGGCCGAAACAATCCTTGGTATAAATACAGACTGGGGGATGAGGTGTTAGAAAGCAGCCCTGAGGAAAGGGACTTGGGGGTGCTGATGGACGAGAAGCTGGACATGAGCAGGCAATGTGCACTTGCAGCCCAGAAGGCCAAGCACATCCTGGGCTGCATCAAAAGAAGTGTTGCCAGCAGATCCAGAGAGGTGATTCTGCCACTTTACTCTGCTCTGGTGAGATATCACCTGGAGTACTGTGTGCAGGTCTGGAGCCCTCAATATAGAAAGGACATGGACCTGATGGAGTGGGTCCAGAGGAGGGCCACGAAAATGATCAGGGGGTTGGAGCACCTCTGCTATGAGGACAAGCTGAGGGAGCTGGGGTTGTTCAGCCTGGAGAAGAGGAGGGTCTGGGGAGACCTAATAGTGGCCTTCTAGTACCTGAGGGGGGCCTACAGGAAGGCTGGGGAGGGTCTGTTTACAAAGGCCTGCAGTGACAGGACGAGGGGCAATGGTTTTAAGTTGGAGAAGGGGAGATTTAGGTTGGATATTAGGAACAAGTTCTTTACCATGAGGGTGGTGGAACACTGGAACAGGTTGCCCAGGGAGGTGGTTGAGGCCCCTTCCCTTGAGATATTCAAGGTGAAGCTCGACGAGACCCTGGACAACCTCGTGTAGTTGGGGGTGTCCCTGCTGACTGCGGGGAGGTTGGACTAGATGACCTTTTGAGGTCCCTTCTGGCCTGGACCAATCTATGAATCTATGAATCAATGAATAAGACGGAAATGTAGGGTAACACTGGGTAACACTCCTTGGTTCAACTTAGCATCACAGAGAATAATTTCAGGGTGAATTTCTCAGTGCCCCATGAAGTAGGCTGTTTCATTGATTGTGACCTCAACAGTTTGCAAGAACATATGCTTCAAAAAGCTATGCCTAGGCTGAGCTTCAGCATGTGAACATTGCCATTAGGTACACTTTTTTGTAAGGTAGATCAAGCTGAAATATTTATGATTCCTTAAGGAAAAGAGCAATCTTAAGAAAAGCTAACATTTTTTCTTAGTGAGGTGTTGGAACAATTCTATTACAGATGTAGTCATATCTTTACACCATGGAAGAGGCCACATGGGTCAATATTGGGACCAGAGCCGTTTAACATCTTTGTTGGTGACATCAACACTGGGATTGAGTGCACAGTCAACAAGTTTGCTGATGACACCAAGCTGTGTGGTGTGGTCAACACACCAGAGGGAAGGGATGCCATCCAGGGGGACCTTCACAGAATTGAGAGGTGGCCTGTGCAAACCCCATGAAGTTCAACCAGGCCAAGTGCAAGGTCCTGCACGTGGATCGGGGCAATCCCAAGCACAAATACAGGCTGGGCAGAGAAGGGATTGAAGGCAGCCCTGAGGAGAAGGACTTGGGAGTGTTAGTTGATGAGATGTTCAGCACGACCCTGCAACGTGTGCTTGCAGCCCAGAAAGCCAGCTATATCCCGGGCTGGATCATAAGAAGCGTGGCCAGCAGGTCAAGGGAGGTGATTCTGCCCCTCTGCTCCGCTCTTGTGAGATCCCACCTGGAGTACTGTGTCCAGCTCTGGAGTCCCCAACATAAGAAGGACATGGACCTGTTAGAGAGATTTCATAGGAGGGCCACGAAGGTGATCAGAGGGTTGAAGCACCTCTCCTTTGAAGACAGGCTAAGGGAGTTAGCCTGTGGGGTTGTTCAGCCTGGAGAAGAGAAACTCTTTTATACAGTGTAGAGGCTTTGACACTAAAATACAGCTGGCAGTAGAGGTTGAAAGCATGATCTATAGGTTTTGGTGTGCCTCTGGACATGCTGTCCACTTCTCAGTGTGGATGGAGCCTTCACACAGTCTACCTCCTTTACGTCACTTCACCAGAAGTACTTGGTGTCAGAACTATGCCTCACACAACGTAATTTCCTTGGTGTGCTGGAATGCTTTGCTTAGCTTTGCTTTGCTTTGCTTTGTCTTACTTTGTCAGTTACCCGCCTTACCCCATTTGTTGCCAAAAATTAATGCCTGCAGATAGCAATCTGATAGATGCAATTCTTTTCTCTGATTTGCTTGCTGCTCTGTTTTCATCATACCTAACTTTATAAGCTGCACTACAAGTTCAGGAGTTGCTAGATACCCACATCAGGATTTTTAATTGTTTTAATTTGTTTTCCCAGTAGCAACATTTATTGTGAGCCAGAAGCACATAGGAATCTCATAGCTACTGAAACTGAATCTGAATTGGCAGAAGATGGGTACGAGATAATTTTCCCCCACTATAGTATATTCAGTGCAAACATTATTCCATTTCTGAAAGGCACTTAAATGCTTGCCTAAACTGGAATTCATTAGGACCATAGTACTTTCAGAATCTAAAATCTTTACAATACATTGAAGAAGTCTTTTTCAATTGGTAAGATTTATTGAAAAGATAAAGGTCTTAAGGTAATACCCATTTTAAGTAGATTCTGCCAAAACAGACATTCTATTTCCTCAAATTTACTTTTTCATTGCAAATAAATAAAATTATAGAGAAAAATAAACAAGATCAGCTTCAATTTCCTCATTCCACTATATATATATTCCAATCTGCCAATTTAAAATTTTGTTTACGAGTATAGCCAACCTAATTTTGATATTTTTGCCTTGTTTGGTTATTGTGCTATTTGCCCTTTTAAAAAGCCTTTTTATTTTTTCTATCTGTAGTACAGGAGGGAGGCCTGGATTAAAAGTATATATTTTTTTTCTGTTTTGACTTTAGTAATAGCACAAAAAAGAAACAATAAATTATGCCTATAATGGTTCTTTCATGCCTATATGGTTCTCTCCATGAGCTAAGTAACCACACAGAAGACATCTTTAGTTGTTTTAGAATAATTATTCAGTTCTGCTAATAAGAAGCTTGAGAAAGGTTAAAGTTTGCCAATTATTTTCTCTCCAGGGGAAGGAAATGACCTAAAACCAGGAGTTCGTGGATACTACATTTTCTAAGCATAAGTCCCTAAATTTATTTTACAAAATCCTTCTAAATCCTTAAGTCTGATTAGTCTTCTTTTTTAACAGTGAGACTGGTTTATACTCTCAATTTCTCAAGCCCTGACGCTGAAATGACCACAGCAGGGGGCTATTTTGATGGACAGCAGTTGATTAAAGCATGATTTGAAAGAGGAGGGCATCAGTTTATCTGATTGTATCATTCAGAATATAAGAATCATTGAGAATCAGAGAGTATCATTCAGAAGTTATTATTATATCAGACTGGAAGAGGGAGCTGGTATCGCTTAATTAGTTATTTTCAGAAATGGTATTCTGCTTGTGGAAAGTCATTTACAACTCATGACTTTCTTACTGATTGCCTAATCCTTCAGTTTCCTCTAGATTTTTATGTTGGTTTTTTTTTTCTTTCTTCATAACATTCAGTATCATTAATGTATAAATCTACAATATCATCTCCTATTTTTCTCTTTTTTTAAACCAAATAAATCACTGATATGTATGAGTAGCTCAAACTGTCTTTCAATGTGTATTAATGTGTACTTGCTTACACAGTAGTTCATCTGCTACAGGGTCCTTTCCAGTTTCTTGGTATCGTAAGGTCCTCAGTTTCTCAGTGATTTCCTGTTACCTACATTTTATGTTAAAACCATCATCAACCTTCTAGCCTTTTTTTCAGCCTGTAAATAAATCTATTAAACATGAGTACTATAGCATCAAGCATAGTTAACTCTTTTCTCTCTCTTGGAAAAACCTCTAATACATGCTAGAATTTGGCCTTTCAGTCTATGCTCCATTACCTTAATAGCCTCTTCTGAGCACTGTGTCATTGTTGAAAATTTTTATGCTGCATGCATCATGATACTGAAAATTTAGTACGAAGAACAATTAAACAAATATATTTCAGCTAACCAAAACTTTTTATTTATAGCAGAGTACTGGTACTTCAACTGCTGTTGATAAAGGACTGCCAAAATAGTCTACGAATAACTGCCTGCTCCAGCAGTGCAGGGGTTCCTCTTTGCTTCATCTTGAAAGACAATTAAGGGAAGAAAATGTTGGTACTAAATGTTTCTCTGATATTAGCCATCCGCCTAAACAACTTCCAGAGACTCTACCCTAATGCTGCGTCATTCTGGACTGCACTCAGTCCACAGAGTTGCTGATGCAAAGGCAGACTGCCTGTATGACCACCTGTGCAGTCTTCAGTGTAAAAGACTTGAAATTCACGGGAATAGGTTTTCCAAGTAAATTGCTAAACTGAACACAGGAAACTATCTCTTCCTGAGATGTTTTCTGAGCTTGATTTTCAAATATATTTTAATTTGCAAGGGGGTAAAGTACTGATTCTATCAGTGGAGATGCAATTAAGTCTATGAAGTTCCATCTCTAATCCTAGAAATGCGGGATTCTTCTTTTCAATTTGCTTTAACAGATACGCTGTGTAATGGAGTGAAGTGAAAATGTCAAAACTAAAAGAAGAACAAGAATACTTTGATTTATATGTCTTCATTTCAACAAAACCCCATCTATTTTCGTGATCTATTGCTATGAGTAGAAGACATATTCACTCTTACATTTTGTGAATATGCTGGATATATATACATAATGATTATTTATATTTTCTAAGGCAGAATTTTTCCTGTTGAGAGGCTTTTTAATTATGTTCTGTATAAATAGCTATGATCGACTATTATTTGCACAAACAGCAAAAGCAAAAGTCTTCATGCTTTTCTGCATATTTCAACTGATTGTTCTCTCTGGTCTCAATTTAATAATACTATAAATACAAAAATTTTCTTGCTGAAGCTGTTAGTGTCACTTGTTTGTAAGTTTTATTGCAGTAGGTTCTAGATGAAACTCTGGTTATCTATATATCCATCTGATTTTTCCCTACAACGCACTTGTCTTTGACATGAAAAGCTGATCAATACACTAAAAAGCACATTATTTTAAATGCATATATCTAAACATAATCATCTTAAGCAGCTTTCCTTGTACAGGCACATCATCTCTGTGTGTGCTTTAAGGAGCTGTGCCACTGTAACTATTATTTATTTAAAATCCAACCCAGACTCCTCAGCAGAGTAGAATGACTGAAAATAAACTACCAAAAGAATTGAAAGTAAAAAGTCTGTCTACTCATTATTTTTATCTTTCCAGGTATCAGGGATGCCACTTAACATTTACAATACACAAAAAAAAAAGAGAATGGTTTACTATCAGCCATAATTATTAAGTGTTGAGTCTGCTTAAACAGAAAAAAAGAATTTAAAATTATATTAGTTCCCTATTTTAGAAATTGGAAAGTTAACTATCTTACTCTGTTGCTTTCCTGAGGCTGACAAAATAAGGCTCAAAGAGGAGCATTCAGATAGTGCTGCATGTGGTATTTGGATTATTACCTTTTCTCCTTTCTAGACTCGGTTTGATATCAAGGTATTTTAAATCTGGGTGAGCACACATGGAGCTCTCTTTGGAGCTTATGTTGCTTAATAAAAAGACTATTCAATACAATTATTCGTAGGGGATCTTATTTGAAGAATCTCTAGATAACAAAACAGAGCTATTTCATTAAAAAGATAACCCTTATGACTGAAAAAATTCTGTTAAATGAAAAATGCTCAATTCTAACAGTTTTACATTTGCTTCTTCTTGCTAAACTATCAAAAAGGGATCATTGGGGAAATATTACAGTTAGTAATGTAGGAAGCAAAGCTGCAGTAAGTAGCAGCTTAGAAAAAGTGACTGACATATTCAATATCATGAATGAGAGAGAGAAGTCACAATGGCATGGTGAACTTGTCATAATCTGTATAGTTTCATTGCTGCTTAGCTAAAAAACCTAGTTTTTCCAGATAGTGAAACTGTTCAATTACTAGGTTTTGAGGGAACGAATAATTGATTTACGTGTATTTGCAATACTGAAAAGTCATTACGTTGTCCAATAATTTCTGTTTCAAGTTCCACATTTTTGTATTTGTGTCCTCACCTGCCAGAATGCACTTGTTTGCTACTAATCTGTAATATTATCTTATGTTAAAATTATCCTTTTAGCATCACTTTAGCACCTGGCACTTTACTCTTAAGGACATCTGTAATGGGGAAGGTGGAAGAATGATGTTCAGGGTCAAACATCTCAAAGGAAAGTCTCCTGGAGAGCAGCACAACAGAACTGCAGCCACTCCAGCCAGTAAGTCAGCTTTAGCAGGGACACAACTTCAATGCCACTATGCAAACACATGGGGAAAAAACAAGAGGAGTTAGAGATGTGCGCACGCTTCCAGAGCTATGCTCTCATTGACATCATAGAGTATGGAGGGATGGCTTCTATGACTGGTGTGTTGGAATGGAAGGATACAGGCTCTTTAGGAAGGACAGGCAGGGGAGATGAGGAGGAGGTGTTGCCCTCTATGTCAATGACCAACTGGAGTGCATGGAGCTCCACCTGGGGATGGATGAAGAGCTGACCTTGAGTTTATGGGTCAAGATTAAAGGAAATGCAGGGAGAGGTGACATTCTAGTGGGAGTCTCCTACAGGCCACTTGAGCAGGAAGACCAAGCAGATGAGGCACTCTATAGACAGATAGGAGTGGACTCATGTTCACAGGCCCTGGTCCTCATGGGGGACTTCAACCACCCCAGTATCTGTTGGAGGAACACCACAGCAGGGCACAAGCAATCTAGGAAGTTCTTGGAATACATTGATGACAACTTCCTTCTCCAGGTGGTAGAGGAGCCAACAGGGAGAGGAGCTATGCTGGAGCTTGTCCTCACCAACAAGGAGGGGCGAGTGGGGAATGTCAAGCTCAAGGGTAGCCTTGGCTGCAGTGATCTTGAAATGGTAGAGTTCAAGATCCTTAGGGCAGCAAAGAGGGGTGCACAGCAAGCTTGCCACCCTGGACTTCGGGAGAGCGGACTATGGCCTATTGAGGGATCTGCTTGATAGGGTTCCATGGGATAAAGCACTGGAAGGGAGAGGGGCCCCAGGGAAGCTTGTTACTATTAAAGGATCATCTCCTCCAAAGGTTAGGAGTGATGCATTCTAAGAATGAAGAAGTCAGGCAAAAAAGCCAGGAGGCCTGCATGGATGAACAAGGAGATCCTGGGCCCACTCAAAAGCAAAAAGGAGGCCTACAGAGTCAGGAAGCAAGGACAGGTTGCCTGTGAGGAATACAGAGAAATTGTCCAAGCAGCCAGGGACCAGGTTAGGCAAGCTAAAGCCCAGATAGAACCAAATCTGGCCAGGGACATTGAGGGCAACAAGAACAACTTCTATAAGTGTGTCGGTGATGAAGACTAGGGAAGACGTGGGCCCTCTCTGGACACCTGGTCAATGACATTTTCATCTCAGTCTTCACTGGCAAGGGCTCTAACCACACTGCCCAAGTCACAGAAGGCAAAGGCAGAGACTATGAGAATGAAGAACCACCCACTGCAGGTGAAGAGACCATCTAAGGAACCTGAAGGTACACAAGTCCATGAGACCTGATGAAACCCATCCGCAGATCCTGAGGGAATTGGTGGATGAAGTTGCAAAGCTGCTTTCCATTATATTTAAAAGTTATGACAGTCTGGTGAAGTCCCCAGTGACTGGAAAAGGGGAAACATAACCTCCATTTTCAAAAAGGGAAAAAAGGAAGACCTGGGGAACTACAGGCCAGTCAGTCTCACCTTTGTGCCTGGCAAGATCATGGAACAGATCCTCCTGGAAACTCTGCCAAGACACATGGAAAAGGAGGAGGTGACTGGTAACAACCAACACAGCTTCACCAAGGGCAAGTCATGCCTGAAAAATTTGGTGGCCTTCTATGACGGGGCTACGATGTTGGTGGATAAGGGGAGAGCAACTGATCTACCTGGACTTATGCAAAGCAAAACACTGTCCCACACAACATCCTTGTCTCTAAATTGGACAGACACAGATTTGATGGATGGACCACCTGGTGGGTAAGGAACTGGCTGGACAGTCGCATTTGAAGAGTTGTGGTCAATGGCTGTCCAAGTGGAAACGAGTGATGAGTGCTGTTCCTCAGGGGTCAGTATTGGAACCCATGCTGCTGTTTAACATCTTTGTTAGCAACACGGACAGTGGGATTGAGTGCATCCTCAGCAAGTTTACTGATGACACCAAGCTGTATGGTGTGGTCGACACACCAGAGGGAAGTGAAGCCATCCAGTGGGACCTTCACAGGCTTGAGAGGTGGGCCCGTGCAAACCTCATGGACATGGACCTGTTAGAGAGAGTCCAGAGGAGGGCCAGGAAGATGATCAGAGGGTTGAAGCACCTCTCCTATGAAGACAGGCTGAGAGAGTTGGGGTTGTTCAGCCTGGAGAAGAGAAGGCTCCAGGGAGCGTCCTTCCAATACATAAAGGGGGCCTACAGGAAAGATGGGGAGGGACTGTTTACAAGGGCATGTAGTGATAGTACAAGAGGTAATGGCTTCAAAGTGGAAGACGGTAGATTTAGAGTAGACATCAGGAAGAAATTTTTCAGTATGAGGGTGGTGGGACACTGAAACAGGTTGCCCAGAGAAGTTGTGGATGCCCTGTCCCTGGAAGTGTTCAGGACCAGTTTGGATGGGGCTTTGAGCAACTTGACATAGTGGGAAGTGTCCCTGCCCATGGCAGGGGGGTTGGAACTAGATGATCTTTAAGGTCCCTTCCAACATAAACTATTCTATGATTCTATGATAAATCCAAAGAGCACTGCTTCAATAAACTTTGGAATTGGTCCCTGTTGTAATTCTTGCTGTTCCATGCTTCCAGTCACTGGACATAATTTTTGGCAGTGATGAGTGGTCAGTGATCAGAAAGGGTTGCAGACCACACCTGAATGGGAATGATGTGGTCCAAGGTAGAAGTAATGTCATTGTCAGAATATTGTTTTTCCTGTGCCTGTGCTATCAAAACCACAGAAAAACATCTGCAGAAAGACTGGGACCTACCACGGATAATGAATGCAAAAAGTTATCAAAGTTTCTCTTAAATCTCTGACCTGTTTAGTCATCTTCTGAATAGAAAAGTTATTTTTTGGTAAGAGAACTGTTATGATACTCTCTCTCTTCTCATTGCATTCCCTTAACAAAGATTTATTTCTGCTGCATGCTATTACCTACATGTTTCTCCAGATTTCATGGTTACCTAGAGTGTGTACACTTATGTTCAAATTAGTAGGAATACCACTATTGATTAGGAATGTTACTATTGATTTCTATGACTGCTGCATTAGACCACAATATAATAAAGATTTTTCAGAAGCACGGGAGACAGGAAAACATTCTCATTATTTAAAATTTAAGAAAATGAATTTAAGAAAAGCATGACTGATATTCATCCTTCTTCTGAAATTTTAAAGACTGAATATTCTGACAAGACTGTCAAGGTGCATGTAGGTATGTGCCAGTTGTTTTATACTGACCCTTAAAGGCATACTTAATTAAGTTTATATGTAATTTGGGAGGATAGCTAGGGTATGCTCATAATTCATATCAGGCTATTGGGGTGGACATAAAAATATTTGCTGTCACAGCAAATGACTTTCATAAAAAGGAATTATTTTTAAAATGAAAAGGTTTTTGCATTCACTGTATGGTGACATGGAGGCATATACAGTCAGATCAGTAAATTTTCATGCTAAAGTTGCTGATTAACTTGTAGTCTTCACCTTTATCTTCTCAATTAATGAGATGCACATATGGTCAACAAAACTGTCTGTTTCCCTTATGTCAATATGTGCAAAACACTATTTTTAAGAAATGGATTTCTGTCCTTTGAAAAGTGAATGGATCATATTTTGCTTGGTTTGCTGCTTTTTTTAAAAAAACTGCTGTATTCTATGCATCACAAAAAAACCCCATTTCTGTACTTGTCAATTGACTTTTCATTAAAAAATATATTGTAACTTTAGTTCTTCTTAAATTAAATAAAAGTCTCTGGGAGGAGGCAGAACTGGGTCAGGCATCCAGAACATAGCGTATGTTTTATACTTCTTTGGGCAATTTTTGTATACATATATTAAACACTTTTTAAACCTATTATACAGATAGGGTAAGGACATTAGTCATGTCTAATGACATGTCTGGCAAGGTTTACCCCATATAATCTTTTTTTCTTTCTTTTGGTAGTCCATATTCTTGGTAAAATAGACAACAGCCTAATCTTTTCATTAACTGGTATAGTTTACATTACAACTAATCCGTTTTACACTGACTAAACGTGATCTAAAGATTTTGAACAGAGAAAATTTATTTTAATGCTTTAATGCCAACACAATACTTATATGCATTATGAGCGGTTTTTACAAAGCAAGCAGCAAATCAAAGGAGCAGTTCTTAAATAAAAGCATTTGAACAAATCCTTCATACTTGATATATTTCAGTATTTGTAAAGACATTATAAAATATGTTATAATTGAAAAATACTAGTTGAATTGTTCAACTTATTCTCCTGCCAATGAAAGCTAATATTCTACATTATTCTACTAAGGAAGATTTAATTTTAGTTTAACTTTAAAAAATGGGGCAGAACTAATATGCAGCCTATTAACTGACAAGCAAAAAATATATTAAGATATACATATTACTGTAGTAAAGTCAAAACTTAAGATTTAAGATTTCTTATTCATTTAAGCTTACCTCTTCAGAGCCAGAGCCAAAAATCAGCAGGTCAAAAGGTATGGCAGCAACCATGTCAATTAGGAACCAGCCTTTGAAGTAGTGAATTGCTATTTTTGCTGGGTCACTTACCACTTCTTCATTCTGGTTTACATATGTTGTTCTGAAGTTTATTAGAATGTCAATGATAAACATAATATCCACAATTAAGTCTACAACATTCAGTGGGCTGCAAGAATATCCACACTCTCTCCTCTTCCGTTCCTCACTATCATTCAGAAGGAAGGCAGCAGAGTAAGGGGTGAATATGGCGGTGTATATTACCAGCAACAAAATGAGCCAGTCCCAGACGGCTTTGAAAGGACTATAGTGCAATATAGTAAACTTGTTGATGCGAGGTGTCTGGAGTTTATATTCTGGTAGAACATCAGCCCCTAAGGATAGAACCTAGAATAAGAAATATACCATGTCAATAATCAGGCAGTGAATCTATTCCTACCTTCAGTACACTTAGCAAATACAGGACAAACTTAAAAAGTACTTCACTGTAGTTTTGAGGATTAAGCTTCAATTACTTATGATTTGGCAACCTAAACTTCTGTGAAGTTCAGGATATCTGACAGGTCCAATAAATTCATTGACAATTTTACACAGTAAGTTGATTCTTGTCCCTGTAGCAACCATTAAATGGTATATCTGGTCCATAAAATGGGCATAATTAAGTATGTCATCAAATTAATTTATCCACCACATGGTAACCTTGCTAGCCTGTTCATGGTCAGTGAACAACTTTCTTGCAGTGACAAGTGTTTTTCTCCCAAAGCAAATCTATTATCACCGGCTTAAATTAATTACAAAAGAGTCTACTCTCATTAGAAAACATGTAGGCAATCAGAAATAAAACAGTTAGAGAAAGATCTGTGAGTGTCTGTCCTGGTTTGAGGTAAAACAGAACCAATTTTCAGTAATTTTATTTTTCAGTTAAGCCTCTTCTAACTAACTCTCTGAAATTAACAGCATATTTTTCAGACAGTGTCTGCTTCTAGCAGATAAGGTCTGATGTTTATAGCTAATACTAAGGAATGGTATGTGAAGAGACTCTTGTTTACACTTTATAACCAAGGTCAGCTCACTTTGTTACATACCAAGTTGAAAGGTTTGAAACAGACAAGTGAAAGGGGGTCACATCTTGACAGTTATCTCCACTTTGAGTTTTGTGGTGTGGAAAACTTCCATGCATGGACAAATTTCACTGAGGCTATAGTTCTAGTACACATAAAGGTATGACAAAGAATGGTACCACAGAAGTATTGCCTTTTGCTTCACTTCTACTTTTGTCAATGCCTAAAGCTTGTTATCATTCCTTGAAAAGTATGGATTTGTTATCTGTTGGTGTTATCTAAGTTGGATTTCAGTTTTATTTGGAAGGGATTATGTTTGCAAGCACCGCTTGATTTGCTGGCTCTAGAAGCTGAAATGTTTGCTTTGTTGCAAAGAACAAGCATAGTGTAAGCACCCGATAAAACAAATTTCCTTTGGCTGCTCCCCCAGTCTGACAGAACTCTGACAGGAAGGAACAAAACCTTTAAGGATAACAAGGTAAATTAGGTTTTTGTCCCTATTCAATGCTTGGTCTAGTTATAGAGACTGTCAGCAATGACATTAATTATCGTCTTCTGTGCTGCAAGTGCTCTCCAAATCCTATAGGACTCAGATCACCACTTCATTTTACACAGACAAATGAACAAACATCAGATGGTGACAACCTTCAGCTACTACCCATTTGGGCAAGTTACATATTCAAGAAATCTTATACCAATTTTCCACAAGTTACTTCTGCTTATTTCTTATCCCCCTGCTAATTAAAAACAATGCTGTTTAGAAAAGCAGATCTTTCAAAAGTCATTAAAGTGAATAATTATACTGAAATGACATGATAACTGGAAGGAGAAATACCTTGTCAGCAACATCGTCGACTTTTATTTGCTTTTTGTTTGGAAGTTAGTAGTTTGGGATTTGAGATTTCAGCTTGTTCAAGATTGAGGAATTTCATGCTCCTCAAACATAATTTTATAAGATTATAAGGGTCAGCACACTCTTTTCTGTTTAACTTTCCAGCAGCAAGTGTTGTATAAACCTTAGATCTTATCCTTAGTAATCTAAGTGGCACTTCTTATTCAGTGAAGTTCTACTCTAAAAATGTTGTGAGAACACCAGGTTTAATAACCACTCTTCTTCTTTGAACTGTGAAGAAAGAAACCATTAAGTGATCCAAAAGATTATATGGTACCTTCAAGCAATCATTAAGCACCGTGCTGAGGTGATGGCAGAGGCTGTTCATCTTTTTTTTTATATTGTAACTAGGACTTTCACTTAACTAATGGTGCTAGCTATTTTTTTAATGCATTAAACACACTAGCTGACAGCAACTTGAAGCACAGGCATTACTTAGTCTCTTAAACAGTCTTAATACTTTCAGACCCCCACCTGGTGAGTTGAAAAGAATGTTTTCCTACTTATTTGAGAGCAGTGTGAGTATATGTGGCAAGGGAACTGCTATTTATAAAATTTATATCAGTGTTCTCCTGCTGGATTTTCAGACAATGAAGGAAATGGATTAGACAACAAGAACAATAAAGCTTACTTCACATGTTTCTTGCAATTGCTTGAAATTCCAACCAGTGTGCTTCACTTCAAAGCAACACATAACATAAACTGGACTTATTTCCCTGAAATCTGGCTCCTATTGTAATTTTAGTTACATTTATTCCTAGGTTGGTTTAAACTGAGTTAGGTGAAACTGAAGAGTCAAAAACCAAACCCACCAACTGGGCAAAATGAGGGAACAGCAGTATAAAAGTGACCATAACAGACATCGATCCAACTTTTTAATGCTAGTTTCTTAGACACACACAACAGAAGAGGTTGACTGGTGGTTGTCAGTTTCATATTCATAATGTGATATAGGACTTTACATTTCTGCATCGCTTACTCCCATGCAATGGGAATTGAAAACAAACACTCATTATGTAACTGTTTTTGTTTGCTAGATCAAGAGAAAGAAGATGAATTTGGTTTCTCAAATGAAAAAAAATAGCAGTTGCACATACATAAAAAAGAGAAAACACATTATTGGGTTTCATGTTGGCAGTTTCAATAGAGACTGATTGAATATGAGGTGAATTTATCTTTTTGTTGTGTGACATCGGTTCAAGGCTTGGGTACTGGTGTTGGCCAATCTTGGCTAGATGGAACACTTCAGTGTACTTAGCAATCCCCTCAAAAGACCTTTACTATTTCCATTTGCTTAAAATAGACGTTGACAAATTCACTGTTATTGAAATGTTATTAACTTATCTCTTCTGGACACTGAAACTTTCCTTATGGTTTGGACTGTAAAATGGTGACATGAAATTAAATGTTTTTACGAGGAAGGAACAGCACTGGGACAAGACTGAAATATTGCAGTCTCTGCAAAATGTCTCTGAACTTTGGGACGTGACATGATGAGAAAGTCGAGCTTCTTTGCATCTTACGAAAGAGAAGACTATAATGCTAAGTAGCAAAAGTCATACTAGCTGCAATGGGTTTTCTCTGCAAAAAATGTAGGGGTATTCAACTTTGATGAAATACCATCTCACATCGGTATTACTGGTGAAAGCAGGAATGTATTTATAACTGGTGTGTTTCACAAGCAGTATTGGGTGATAAGATTTATTCTATTTATAATGACAAAATGTCAGTTAAATAAACTATATTGCATTTTGTCTTTTATTAAAGAACCCTGATCTAAAATTCAACTTGTTTATCCCATTCAGTGTTAATCCAGAGCTGCTGCTATTTAGAAGAGTCTTCATTCAAACACATTTTTTGACTCTGAGAATCTTGCTTCAGGTGTTTCACACAGATAGGGCTGGTGAACATCTGCTCTTTTTAGGTTCATGTGTTCACTTTCTAAGATCACAAGTTCAAGGTGGCACTTATTATAGAAGGGCTGCAATCAGATATCCAGAAAAATATGGAGTGAGATCAAAGTAACTGTTGTAAATTCACAGGGTTTTCGACAGATTGATCTTTCTGAAGTGTTTGATAGCTTTTAGTTTCTCAAAGATAACAGGAGTTCACTGAAATGGAAAGAAAAGATATTTCAGAAGAATGAAAGTTTATTACTGGCTGCTGTTCTATTAAGCAAAAGGGGAAAAGAAGTGTATGTACCAGAGTTACTACCAAGTGACAAATAAATAAATAAATAAATAAATAAGATTCAGTAAACTTTTATCACTTTAAACTGGGATACACTGTCTGTGGTGTTATCTTATTTTTGATAGCTCTAACATCTTTCCCCTCAAGAAAATCTGCTTGGTACTGGGTAACATTTCTGCCCTGTGTTGTGTTCAAAAGACCTTGTTTTATATAGTGTTTCTTAGTGAGGAAGGAGCCAAACTGGGTTGATGTGCTTTACAGCCCATTGGCTGTATGCATTACTGGATAACTGGTTTGTGCAGGGAACTCTTGTTATGGGCTCTGCAGCACCACATGCAGCAACAACGTTTGACACTTCTTGAAGAAACACAAAAATTCTTCCCTCTACAATTATTTTATAAAATAGAATATG
The DNA here is from genome assembly GCF_964106895.1 of Numenius arquata. Lineage (NCBI taxonomy): Eukaryota > Metazoa > Chordata > Aves > Charadriiformes > Scolopacidae > Numenius > Numenius arquata. Next base: position 19,756,262 of record NC_133578.1, read on the forward strand.
TAGGCAAAATGCTAGGCAAGAGGTTGAAAGATCTGGGACTTATACTCTGGTCTCTGCCATTGAACTTCTCAGTGATGTTTAGCAAGTTGATATTTAACCTCTCTAACCTCTGTCAAGTAGAGAGAATAATATTTACCTACTAAACTGAAAGCATCCTGCAAAGAATAATGAGTGGACAGCATTCATAGAAGCTGTTACGCAACAGCAATGAGTTACCATTGGTGTTACTCCTCTAAATTTAGTTGATTCTTTTTAAGATTAATTCACAAAAAGATTTGTCCTCTTCTCCTTTTAATTTCGAATTTATAACTTAATGGGGACACTTGCCAGTTTATTTTTATTTCCTGCAAAGAAAACACTTTATTTTTGTTATCTATTATGCAAACTGTACAGTTTCAAGAGACTCTGAGAGACCCATATTGCAATGTATCACATGTATATTCATAAATTTTATGAGGCATTTTCAATCTAAATTTATTAAAGAATGCAAATGCATACAGTAAACCCCAAAGAACTAGAAACAAAGAAAGAGAATAGTGTATTAATAAATCATAACAGAAATAATAAGTGATAAACTGTCTGTTATGAATACCATCATGAATTCTTAAATAAATACTTCTGTCAAACCACTGCATGGATTTACAATATGGTTTCCTAGCTATTCTAGCAGTGCACGAGAGAAAGTGTGGGGTAGGGTTATTATATGCTCGACCATGGCTCTTCAAGCAACCGCAGAGCTACATAAAGCACATAAACATGAAGAACAAACAGAAAGCATGCCTGATGCTTTCAAGAAGCATTGAATTAATTCTGTGAACATATTGTGATTGCATGGACCAAATGCAAGTTATTCAGAAAGCATTTGAGTAACCTGGTCTAGTGGAAGGTGCCCCTGCCCATGGCGGGGTGTGTGTGTTGGAACCAGATGATCTTTAAGGTCCCTTCCAACCCAAACCATTCGATGATTCTATGACCTTTTTCACTTTTGCTAAGAATTCACCATATTTTTGCGCCATATATTTCCAAACAGAAAACAGATACATGATTAATGTACACTCACACAAACAATAGGCAGCATATTCACAATCTAGATAAAACCTTCCATCATGGACAGAACTAATGCCCATCCAGGGAATTTGAACAAAGAGCAATGTTTACAGGTGGCAAAATAAGAGTTACACAGGGTTGAGGGAAACCAAACGGTTGTAAGGTAGACGGATACCAAGTATATCTATGCAAAAGCTGGATGTGGAAGTTTGATGGGTGCAAAGCTTAATAAGTTAGTTTTTCAGAAAGGTTCTTTCCTATGTCTGATGACAAAGTGTGTCTCATATGAACTGTATATTTAAATGATGTAATCATATTCAGTACTCAGTACTCTTCTGCCACTGCTGCCTTTGCCACAGATGAATTAAAGTTTGTACTAACAAGGTTAGCTCTTGCATAGCGCCTTTCATGCTAAAAGAATTTCATAAACATTTAATAAAGCTCAAACTATATATGTATATTCCCAAATTACTTGGAGACTTCTAAAAAAACCATTTATCTCACCCATAAAACGTCTTGTGTAAAACTATGGAAGATGCCACCAGTCCACTCATTGAAATACAATGTTAAAATGATTTATTTCTAGAAAATACTGTATGACATGAAAAAATATTATTTTGTCAATATGTTGCTGGGCTCAGTTCAATGCTATGCAAACAGCCCTGACAGATGAATGGATGGCCCCTCCTGCATCTTTAAACAAGGGAAGCTGTAGCAAATCTAGCAAAATGTCAGCTCCTGGTATGCTGAAAGTCTTGAATATCTTTATTATGAGTGGAGATTGAAGAAACTTCAAAATTTCTCATTGTATAAAGTGTGTTCAGCAGCCAAGATATGAAATTCACATGAAAATGTAAACCAGATGATAATGGAAACAGGGATTATAGACCCTACTGTAGCCGATCAACAATAAGGGAAAGAATTTGGAAGAACTTTTGACTTTTTATATCTTTTAATCCAAATACATTTCGAAGTTGAAACAGAAAGCCAAAATCATTCATACTTGTTACCTGAGTGTAACAGTGGAAAGTGACTACGTTAATGAAATGTAAAGCAAGTTTTGTTCTCTCAAGGAACATAAGTAAGTGGTGAAATGAGAACATTTATACTCTTCTCATTTTTATAGGAAGTTTCCATAGATTATTAGGCTAGGTTAATCTCAGTGACCTCTAATTAATTTCACAAAAAGTGAAAAGCTATTTGGATTAATTTTTTTTTGCAGCAGCATTTTTAACTCTGTACAAGTTTATTGTTGGTGACTAGGAAATCAAGGAAAGCAGCGTCTCCTAAATTAGAGGAAAGCTATGTTACTATTCCTGTTTGCTCTCTGGTGCAGCTCATGGTGCAGAATGAACACTGCCAATATTATCCAACCCCCCTGAGATCCTGAGTATGATCTCTTCCTTTTAATAGGTAGTTTGAACTAATTTTCAGATCTTTATTAGCAAGATCAACAACAGTATTGAACATGAAAAACTGGGAAAACAAAAGAAATGAGAAACATGAAGCAGACACAGAAGCTAAAGCCATATTCCTGTAATAATTTACCCTTTTTATCATGACCATAGACCTTAAATCCGAATGATAACACAGCTCATAAAATGAAGCAGTATTACTTCAGCTTTAAAAGAGGATGTGATTTTGCATTGGAGATTTTATTAGCTTTGTGGAACTCTTCTCTTGATGTAACCTCCCCTGGCCCTTTTTTCTCCTGTGTATTAGTTCTACTGAAGCTACAGAGCTGTAACTAGCAAGGACATCTCTTCCCTTTTCTTCTCTATTCATATCATTACTGTGAGACCCCTACAGACTGGACCTCCTAAAGAGATCTCTGAATCTAAAAAGACCTAAAAATAATTATTACACAAGTATTACTGAGCAAACAGAAATTAAATCAACATTTGCTCCCTGATGGTAGGCATTACCTAATTTCCCAGAAGGTTATAATGGTCTTTCATTTTTCAGACATCTTGATGATTGTCTTCCTTGATGCTGACATGAACAACTAATAAGATTAACACCAGTACCAAAAGAAAGCTGAAACACTTTTGATTTAGTGCGCCCTACAAACACATTACATACTGATTTCACACATCAGCATTAAAAGGCATTTTTAAATGTGAAAGATATTTTTACATGTTTTTCAAAGTATAGCTATTAAAGAACATCTTCTTAACCAAGAAATACTAATGGTGGGGAATGTTAATACTTGGCTTCTTGTTTTACTCTTCTGTCTGTATAAAGTGCTTTAAAATTATGTACTATGACAATTTGTATATAATGCTGGTACTTAACTTTGTCTATCAGACAGTTTGAAGTATACCCATGAGGTCTTATAACACGGTGTTTTAATGGCCTTCGCATTTTTTAGATTAAGCTTTTGTTAAAGAAAATCTGCTGCTGTGTGAAAATATGACTTGCCCTTGGCTGTCCTATATGTTTCCCATTTGGGACTTCAGATACAAGAGGATATAAACCTTTCTAATCTAAACAATGGGCTCAACATTTCTTTGTTTGCAGGGTTAGAAATAGCACAATAGATTTTTTTTTTTTTTTTGGACTATGCCCACATATTCACCAAGTGTAATTCTAGGTAGGCATTGAAACAGCACTTTTGTTATTAATGGCTGAACCTGAAAAACTCAAAGCTTATCTAGGCATATTGTAATAATTTTTGTTTCAGAAGCCAATCTGCCACCAAATAAGGCTTTTTTGAGTTAGTTGAAGACAGACTTTGTGGTATTCTCAACCTAACTGAAATGCAGAAACACTGGAAAGGTTTTTGGATATTCAGTAAATTAATATTCTGGAGGAGCTGCAATTTGGTAGGCAATGAAAAAAATGGGTATTTTTAAAGTGGTATGTGGAATCTATTTTACTTAGAGTTAAGTAATTCTTATAATAAATGTCCAAAAAATTTCAGTGAAAAGGAACGTTAATGCTGTTTGGTGGTGTTAAAATTTAAGAAAAAGAAAAATTCTAACTGAGACCTAGACATAACCTCTTAATCTATTGCCATAAAATGTGCTAATTTGATACTGGAAAATCCACAAGGAATAGCGATAGACATTGATTTTTAAAAGGGCTTGTGCACCTATGAGCGTAACACTGCTGCTGTGACTGTTCAAGCTACATTTGTTGAATTGTTCTATCTCTGCCTTAGGTAGTTTAGTTACAATTCCATCTTTGAGGATTTTGATATGGATTGACTAGTACAGGTGAATCCACATACTTGCTTTCTGGTGCTCTGATTCCTCTTTAATCTCCTGCACTGTAATGTGTTCAATTTGTGTAGCTGAAGTTACAAGCCTTTTCAGATGGAAAGACTGTGATCTCAGCTCTACCTCAAAACACCTGTTTCAAATTGAATGTTTCCTCCAAGAGAGGAGAGAAAGGCTGTTTTCCAGCCTTTGTTGGGAGGGCTTGTGGAAACAACACTGAGCAAGAAATATGCTGCCAACAGGTTTTTACTGTTTCTTTGCTGTCCCTCGGGCTGAAGTTTTAAATTTTAAGTCTTCTGTATCTTCAGTGTTAATGGCACCATGATAGAAAGTTGTGTTTGAGCTGGAAATGTAAGGTCTTCTAGAAGACATTTTAAAAAAATGATACAAATATATGAATTAGAGTGTATAATTGTAAAAGGGAGTAGGTATATAAGGATCAGCCTGAACACAAGAAAAGCTTTTACTTGATCTTTCTCTTTCTTTGTATCGTCAATTTTTATTTTAGTATTTTTAGAATTAAAAATTATCTCTCTGTGTATCTTTCTCCTCTGCTCTCCATATTTTCTATGCAGGACTGTCATTATACTCATGAAAGTAGTGTTTAGATAAGCAATAATAATATTTTACATCATGTCATCTAAAACATGAGATGAAACAGAGAACACATTTAAGAACTGATCCCTGTGTGGCTGAAACCCACACTCACACAGTATATATATCCATTAGTGACATGTATCACTAGCATACAGTGATTGGGTTGATGTCTTGAAATTATAGCAGCTGTACTGAACAATTACTGGACTCTCACTAGTGCCTGCGTTTACTATATAAATGTAATGATAACCACGACCACTGAAATCTCCAGAAATGTAATAGTACATCAGAGAGCTCAACCAATATCAGAACAGAAAGCAAAAGGTAGGCCTTATTATCAAGTAATTTGACCTTCCATGTGAAGAGAATAACAAAACTGTTCTTGTTCTTAAAGATTTGCAAAGATTCCTCAAGAAATGTCGTCCAATTAATCTCCGTTTTATAAGGTGGCATCCTTCCTCAGTGATGATGAAAACTTTCAAATCCAACTCAGATTTGAGAGGACTGAGACTTCCTGGGAGTGCTGAGAGCATTACAGGACTGAGGCCATGAGGTGCCATATTTTCATAAGACTATCAAATAATTAGGTAAATCTGTTCAACTAAAGGTATTTAAATACACAGTAACACAAAATCTTCAAATTGTTAAGGAAAGTTATGTATGCCATGAGATTAAAGCAGTAGAACAGCTGCCTTCTCATATTTGTTCAGTAAAATTGTGCAGGTTTCATGGAAAATATAGTTCTGTGGATGTTAGCGTTAAAAAAATTACTTCACCAAACTTGAATACATGCAATAATTTAGAAAACTCACTATCTCTAACCTATAATTTATTTTCCCATGAAGATAGATAACAAAAGAGAGAAAGTATTTTTATAGTTCATTTTCCACCCATTATTTTCCATGAAAAAATTAAGAAATGGCCTATAGATCTTAAACCTCAGGAGCCTCTTCCTGCCAGTCAGTATGTAATTACTTTCATATTAGTGGGTAATGCATCATCAGAGCAACAGTTAGAAGCATACCGATCTACTGAGTGTGCTTTATTGAAGTTTAAATCTTAAATTAGTGATATGCAGAATATTGAAGAAGGAGATACTAACAACTGAATATTTTTAGCAAATGTTAATGCCATAATATGTATTAAAAGTTGCGTAACCCTTTTCTTTAAAATTCACTATGAGGTGTTATTACAGAAAACAGAAAATGATATCCTTCAAAATGCTCGGGAGTTTGTGAGTTATTTGTTGCTCTTCTGGCAACACTAAGCTGGTGACAAGCATTTATATGTCTGACAACAAAAGAGCAAGGGTGACATTTGTAATAAGGACTTAAATAACTGCAGTGGGTTTTAGTCACCTAAAAGATATTTTCTATCATTTGTTCGTAGCATGACAACAAAACAAAGTAGATTTTGTGCTTGTTGATGTTATCTTGTCTTCCTCACAATATTTATGAAAACTATATCTTTCATTATTATCCATTCAGACTGGTTTGCTAGCTGCCAAACATTTTGATGCAGCTAAATAAGAGCATAAAAGCTGTAAGAAAGTATGAAGTGCATGGAGTGAAAATAAAGCAGCTACATCCATAGTGTGGTTCTATGATTACAGTACTTACTGATGTAACTGTCAGGAGTAAAGGAGAAAAGACCCTTATGCATACATTCATATTTAGGTTTAACCTTCAGTTTCATGGTATTTTTTTTCCTTAATCAGCAAAATAAGCGAACTTTAGTTTCTAGAGAATTTGCATTTTGTAATTAGACGCCTTAGTGTTTAAAAAGGCGTGAACTGCAATTCGAACTTCTCTGGTAGCTGGTGAAAAGCTTCATTTAGAAATGTCCATCTCCCCAGTAGCTCTCCAGTGATTATACCTAATGAGCATATGTAAACACAGTTCACTTAAAGGAAACTTTTAGTCTCAGCGTTCTGCCTAGGTGTCTCTCTTCACACCACTTGTAGGAAACTTTAGTGCTTTACCCAACCTTCTACAACATTTGGTCAGTAACATTCCAACCAAAAAGCCATTTGGCAAGGGAAGCTGGAACAGAGTGCATACACATGTACACAAAATGTGATGATACAAATCACATTTCACTAGCAAAACCAACCTAGAAAAGCGTGATCCAGATTTCTAGAGCTATTCATTCAATTCATACTGGTTAGTCAGAGAAAAAGGGTGGAGTGGTGACCATGGAGAACTGAGCAAACAATTTGCCTTTCCTCAGTCAGTAGCTGGATCTTACATTAGACATTTTTCTTTCTTTTTTTCCAATGTAAAAACATATTTTACTTTTGGGGAATTGTGGCAAGATGTGGTAGGAACTTCATGACGATTCCTCAATGGATACTCTGGTACTCTAACAAAAATGTTGAGATAGCACAGTATCAGTGAGCCAAAAATAACTCCTTGAGAATCTCTACCTCACCTGTGTTATGATAAATGAAGCTCATGCTCAGGAGAGAACAAGACCTTTTATTTATGGATTTAACCAGTGAGATACGGCAATCTTTTTGGTACTATGGGTGATCACATGTATGATTCCAGGCATCAAAAGCTTAATCCAGTGGAAAAAATGCCTAGGAAAGAAGCCTGACTGTAAACTTTAATGTTCTTAATGTTCTTTGTTTTCTAGATATATTGACTAATTTATCACACTGCATAAACTGCAGAATGGGTCATTCACTACTGCAGTTTCCTTAGCCTACTTGGTACTATAAGTGTAAAGAAGAGAGAAAATAGTGTAATATATCTGGAAGTTACTATCCTATACAAAATTAATATTCAAACTCTGAAAACCTGGAAGAATGGTGCAGTCTGTGTGTTACCCTAACAAAATTCATCAAAATAAATTAGATAGCCTCTAACAAGTTCTACAGCATGACCATGAGCCGCAGACACTGATTTCTTGCTCACTTCCAAAGTCAGCAACTAACATCATTACAGACTAAGCTGCAGCAAAAAGTGCTACCCTCCTTCAGTTAGTCTTTCATTGTCAACGCACCTACAAACCCAGTAAAACTAAACTTCTCAGACCAGAACAGATTGATACAGATGTGAGACCATACCATGCAGCAGTTCTTTTGTTTCAAAAGAGAATAGGTTGCTTCATAATTAATAGAATTCATTTAGAAAGTGGAACATTTTCAAAGAAGATGGATACTTAGAAAAAAAATGCAAAGCTGTGAGATGAAGAACTTTTCTTCCCACTTAACAAATATTTCTTATTGATTAGTGGTAGTATTCTGAATAGGCTGTCTGAGCTGAACATACCTTCTCATGACCACTTCCAAGATATTAAATTAGAAATAGTTACTGCAGTTTTCATATTTAAAAAGATGCAACGACTTAAAGTAAAATTGGCAATTCTTTGCATAAAAAACTTATGCTTGAAAATACACCTAAAATACCTGAAAGACAATTCTATCATGTGCTACAATGAAAGATTTATTCAACTGTCAAAGAAAAACAGATTTATCTAAGATAAATTTAATACAAGGCCACCCTGACATCAGGAAGAAAAAATTCTTTGAGTTCTCTATGTACTATGAATCCCAACTAAATATTCATGCAATTTAGGTACTTTATTTCAGATAGATTTGAATTTAATAGTATATTTCTACATTATAGATGGCCTGAACTAGCCACTTTTAGTAAATATTTTCTAGAGATATTTGTTGTGCTATGTTCATTAATTTTATGCTCATTATCACCTATACCACCCATAAAGCTCAATAAATGCTTTGCAACTACATGTTAGCACACTGATTTGCATGCTATTTCATAAACATATTTGGGATTTGATGACCCTTTGATTTTTGTTGCATACAGCTGGTTCCTAATTTTTCCCTTACAGATAATATACATAATAATATATTATATTGATATTTCAATCTAATTTAAGGACCATTCCTCCTTTTTTTGTGTGTTTGAAAAGCATTATCTTTGAACTATTCTGGGTATGCACTTCTCTATTGATCCTGTTGCCAGTTACAAGCTGAAAGCAGTATCCAAGTTCTAACACACAACAGATAACAGAAGAGGAGACAGAACTCATTTTGCTTCTTAATTTGAAGGGCATTCAGAATTCATCATACAATATACTGTACTGACTGAGCTTAACTCTCTTTGCTTTTTCTTACTGTTTCTAACCCTATGAAAGAAAATTAAAAACCCTAACCATAAAATATTTTCCTCAGCTGCCAATACCTCAAAACCAACCAATCCACATGTTTCTCTCCTACACCCTGCCCAAGCCTTGCTCCTGTTTCTCCTTTATATGCTTAAGGTCACCTGGTTTCTAACCAGTAGCAGAAGATAACTGCTTTATAATTATCATCAGTTATACCTTACTAGCTGCAAATTGCAGGAACTTTCTCCTCTCACATTTAGTTTATTCATCAATCTCTCTCATTAGTGATGTGTGGACACTTAACTATTTCACTGAAAAAGTTAATCTTTCAAATTATCCATCAGTTTTTCACTTTGTGTCATAGCCAGTATTACATTGAAAGGGAAACTCATTACTTGCAAGAGATGAATATTAAATTTCTAACTGAACATACCTGCAATTTTTGTCTGATGAAAATGACTCTTAATAGGGGTGAATATGTAATTTCAGATAAATGCTAAATGTTGCCTGCCCAGCTTATGGCATTTGTGGCTATATCCACCCATGGTACTACAGTGCCTACATGTGAGGTGTCTGGCACTAGAACAGAGTTCAGAATCCAGACCGTTTGAGGGTAAGGGCACTCAGACAAGGAGGGAGTCCTGAGTTTGAGTCCCTGGTGCCCAGGGTTATTTCTGTGGATGTTTTAACAGATGGTCATTTACGTAAGATAAGTAACAGGCAAAATACTCTGGGACTACAACCCAGGACTGCCTCTTTCTAAGTGAGTACCCTAAATGTTAGCTACACGATCAATGTTCCTTGTAAAACACCAGCTCTTTCTGGCTGATGAGATCCACGGCTTTCTGCCCTCTTCCCTCCCTCTTTCTGCACACCAGCTGCTATTGCAGTCTATCGCTGGGTGATTTTCTCTGGGAAAATATATGTTTGACCTAAACATAGAAACCGTTTGCTGAGTTAACATGGTAACCACCTGATTCTGATCTAATTTATGCTGTTTAGAGTGGGAGGTTGGGCTAGATGGCCTCTAGAGGTCTCTTCCACACTGCATTTTTGTGTGGTTTTAAGGTTCTGTGGAAGAGAGGCTGTGACTCCTTTCACGGCTGTTTTAAGGCAATTCTAACTGCATGTGTGAAAGGTATTTTTTCGGGCTGTGCACACCAAGTGGATCAGAGGACTCTGGCAGTTCCCTGGATCTCAGTGAGGCTTGACAGGGGCTAAGCAGGGGCTTGGCTACTTGCAGTTCTAGGTGGGACAGTTCTGGTGGGTGTCCAAAACTCTTGGTTTCAACTGAGCAACCTAGCAACTTCCAAGGTCAGTCCACCATGAAGTGGGAGTTTGGGGGTTTAGAGCTCTAATCTAGAGAAATGAGGTTTGTGTAAACCTGCCTACACCTTGGTTTTGATAAGTTTTACTTGCTTTGTGGGGCATTACTTCTTACACCCTCAACATATTCCTCAATATTTTCAGAACAAACTACAATGCAGTCTGAAAGCCTGTGTCTGCCTATTTTCCCCCATTCATTAACATCAAAAGAATGAAAAACAATCTAGCATTAAAAAAAATTATGTGCTCCATTCCATGTTAGCATCACAGAACAGATCACTGAGTATTTGGTTCAAGGCAAGAACAACAAAGAGACCACACAAAACATTGATTACTTGAAAGTGTAATTCATAGAAGATACTGGATACTTTTTCCCAACTCTGCAAAACTGGGCAATCCCTTTTTCAGAGGAGCAGATCTTGAGGGAAGGACATGAACTAATTAAGGATGCATTCAGGTTACATGTTTCAAAGCAGCTGGGCTTTCCGACTGCTTCATTTCTACCATATGTTGTGAAATCTTCTCAAAACACTGCAGCAATTCAGATGCCTTAGTCTATTCAGCTGTCACAAAGAGAAGAGGCTCTACTGGAAAGAAGGAATATTTTGTCTTTCACAATTGCTGTGAATATTGGCTATTTTATTACTTGATGAAATAGCAAGTAATTCCAGTGAAAATGCTATGTTTTCTTCTGAAACTGATCAAAACAGTGGGCTTTATTTTCTATATATAGTAACTTGCTCTGGTGCAAAAGACCCTACTCTCCAGTTTTGGTGATATCTTTGCACAGGTATAAATGACTACCCTGAGACTGCTGTATTTTTATTGATTTTGCCATCACCATGATGTTCTCTACTTTTCTTCTTTTCACACACAGTGTGTCACACCTTCTAAATGATAATGAAATTACACACATTTATCTTATTTCTATGACTATATCTACAGTAATTAAGAAGCCTAATTCTATAATGACAATAAAAGATGAAATATTATTGCATGAGGATGCTAAATATGATTGTAAACAAAGGGAATAATTCCTGTATAAGTTATGTGAATTGATCATTGAGAACTAGAATAGCAAATAGCAGAAAAAAAGATGATTCTTACTTCAGCAGAAACCAATAATTTAAACTTTCCATACAGTAACTAGGGAATGCTGGCTCTGCTTACCCCCCAAATTCATTATTATGTGTAGCTGTGCTGTGTAATTGGAAGACATATAAAAATTGTTTCCCCTTAATTCAGAATTTTCTGCTTTATGTCAGCTTGCATTCCAAAATGATCAGCCTGTTGTTTGTGTGAGTTATTGCATGATGTTGTAAACAGCGCAGTGTGTCAGACTGCTGAAAATGCATAGATCAATAATTTGGTTTATTTTTAGGTCTTATATTGCCCTTCTTTGTCCTAGATGCTGCTAGTCTTCTTTTAGCCTGAAAACCTGAAGGTCAGCTTGAAGTCATGATCATATAATAGTTCTTTTTATATCAACAGCTGAGTCTGGCCTTGGGGGATATTATTACTTATTTCTTAATCTTTTGGGGCTGACAGAAAAGAGCTTGGCCAGATTACAAAAACATGCAGTGAAACTGCAAGGTCTATCACTTCATATGTGACCTCCCCCTTAACTGAGAGCTCCACTTTCAGAAGAGCTGTGGGTGTTCAGCATGTCTGCAAATCAGGTTACAATCTTCCAATCAATCATGTAACCTGTCAAGGTATATATTTATCATTTGATCAGCAATATAACCAGTTTGGGTATATATATTTCCTACAGGTGGGTGGGTGATGAAACTGTTTTGAAAGGCATTATTTACGAGAAGTTTAAAGATCATAGAGTTTTACCTTTCTGTAAGTCAGTTATTGAGACAAATCATAAACAAATACATATTGGGGCTTCACCCACATGCTGTATCTCAACAGACTGATGAAGTTCAAGGGGATCAATTATCTCTGAATACTAATGATCAGGGGCCACAAAACAGTTTTTCTTAACACAATAAATAGACCAGTAATTTGCAAATTTATTAACTGGGCCAGCTATTGTTTGTTGCCAGTGTTAATTTATGGGTACTCAGGAATTCTCTCTTTTCTTTGAAAATAGGCACAGATACTGACTATTCTAATCTTCGTGCTGCTCTGTGTCTGTTCACAACAAAGTTCACAGTTTGGAGCCATACATTAGTGGGAACTGGATGTGTAAGAAGATTTAAAATAGATCAGTATTTAAAAGATAAAACTGCTTACTATTGCACCTCTACACACTGTAATTTTAAGGCTAGAAGTCCCCTTTATGAATTCATCAAAAATGTTAAGGGACAGATGTCAATTTTTTGCCTCACTGCTTTCTTTAATAAAAGTCTACTTTTTGTGCCTCTGGGAAGACTTGTCTCTTTCTAACAATCAGTGTCAGGACCCCAACTGAACCTGTCAGTGCAGAAGAGGGAAGAAATTGGACTGTCCCCCTGAACAGACTGTCAAAAAAAAAAATGAATAATGAAAAAAAGTAAGTTGAGACTTTTCTAGAGGAGAGTCTAGCTTAATGCCTCTGGAAATTATAATGTGAAACATTAAAAAAAAAAGGTGTAGTGAAGTGGAATAGAAATATAAATTTAATTTTAGTGACAAACATATACATTGGGATATGACAATGCCAATTTGTCAATAAGGGCTATTTGGCAGCTACTATCGGGCTATTCCTTTGAGTAAAAGTCAATATTATGCAGAAACAGGCATCCAGAAAATGTTACACTACTCTGCATTACACAAAGAGTTTTGACCAGCAAAGATACAAGTAAAGGCCAAGAGACTGGACTATCTACTTATTAAAGACCATCACATGTGCAGCACTTCACTGCAAGCTGTATCTTAAGGCAATTTTCATCTCTACATAATGTTGTGAACACTCTTGTTAAGTAGTAAGACAATATTGGAAGGGTCTTTGCAATGGAATTTATAACCCAGCTCTTTTTGAAGAGATTCATTTATTTTTATTACTTGAAAGGTAAGATGCTGAGGATTTTATTTATTTGTTTGTTTATTTATTTATTAAATTCTGTACTGAAATCTTGTTTTCTCCACTGGCCTTTAGAGGTTAATATTTTTCACTCAAAGTAAAAACTTCTGTCCCACGACATCTTCTGTTCCTTCTGAAATTATTTTCTAAACTTTATTCTCCCATCTGCTCCTAATTTATTCCACTAAAATCTTACTGCTAAAGCATCTCACTCCTCTTCAAATGCTTTCTGAAATTGTATAATTTCCTCTAAACACAATGGCCATGACTCCTTTATTTTGTTCATTATTCTTCCTCTACATTGTGAAGGTAGCTATGTGTCTTCCTCTTCTTTTTCACTGTCTTCGTTGTCTGATTTACTTCTCCAGCTTGTGGACAGGATAGAAGTTATACAGCTGCTATCCCTGGAAAGAATAACTTGTTCCTGTGTCCTGTGATGCTGATACTCGGGTTTGATATTATTGATGCATGAGAGAGAATCCAGAGTGCAGTGATCCAACTGTGATACCTTAGTGTAGTGCACAGCAGAGTCTATATCTGTATTTTGAGTTGCACAGTGAGAGGAGGCACAGTAGTGGAAATGTCGGGTTATAGCAGCAGGACCAAATTTCTCAGCAGAGGTGAGGAAAGGAAAGGGAGAGAGATAAACAATAAGGAGTACAAAGAGAGAGATGGATGGATGCTTGAATGGTGCAAAATGGGACTGGAAGTGGCCTTCCATGTCACTAAGCCCTTCAGTCACAGAAAAGCACATTGTATTATCTGTACCTTTACTACATTTCTCAGGCTCTTTCTAGCGCCATTGGAATTCTTGCCCTAACTTCTTTTATTAGAAGACTATTTCAGAATGTCACTACTCTGATTAAGGGTGACCTTTTAACTTACCATGGCCATTTTATACTCATTTGCTCTTTTAATGCTATTGTCCCATAGATTAAATAGGTCATATTGCCCTCTGTACATTTTTGATGCTGTTTCACAGATTTACGTATCAGAGGACTGTGCCAGCATGAGCATATCCTAATTATCTCATCTGATGTTTCTGCCATATTCTACTCTCAACACTGTGCTAAAACCTTCCAAAACCACTTTTGCACTGTTCTGCAGATACAAAAAGGATCTATGGGCCTACAAAAAGTTTTACAAAGAGGTTTATAGGCAGACATGCAGTGGAACCTTCGAAATGCTGATTTTTATAAAACATGGAGATTAGAAACATAAACTGGACTAAAACTAGCCACTTTAATCTTCTAAATGTCTATTTCTAGTCAAATTCATGACTAACTAGCTAACTAGATCTTTGACTACTGAGTTCAGTAGACCTACTACATTTATTTATACCTCCTAGGAATTTCTCCTTGTATCTAATTCTAGAGTTTAGGTTGCAGCAGCAATTAAAACCATTGGTAACTGAATATAATAAGAGAAAGAGGAACAGCTGTGGGGAATTCTTCCCAATTATGATGAATGGTATATTACCAAAGTTTGCTACACAAATTGTACTCTGCACATTGGTTGAGATAGTTCTAGGAAAGGACATAAACCAATGTCAAATTAAATTGGAAGTCTTTTATGAAGTGTAAAGATTTTATAGAGCATTTCATATTCAATTTTGAATTTACTTAGTAACAATGTTCCTGGAAGGTTTAGCTGATCTAAGCCATTTCTATTGGACCTTTTCATAATATCTAAGTTGCTTGGAGAATAAACATAGATTATTTTTTGATTTTTTATTTCTCCCCATCACAGTGTCATTAGTACATAGAAACTTGGCTCTCCGGCACTAACTAGCCAGTCAGAATTTTGAAAAAAACAATCAAGCTTGACTTATGACTACATAACTTATGAAAATTAGTGCTTTTAATGTAATTTGACTTTTTTTCCATATTATCTGTGGAAAGATTTCTATGTATAACTACTATGAATAATTTAAAACATATCAAAATGGATCTGGAAGAGATTTAATCTTTCACAACTGACCAGGGAAGAAAGTACAACGGTTGCAGATTCAAGTTAGCTATCAAAGACAAAATATATGAAAGATAAAAATTCAATTACTTTTAGGCACTAACTGATCTCAAGATAGAACTGATAGAACTTTATTTCTCTAGGAGGGTGTACAATACATTCCTTTTTATATCCGTCAAGGGAGTAGGAACATGGACAATATCTGGCATAGTACCAATCTAGAGAAGCTGCAGTCTGGTCTATGGAAGGCAGGTCAGCAGTAGGTCAAAAGCTACTCTTGTCAAGATCTTCTTTATGAAATATCTATCTGTATTCTAATACCAAGCACTTCTAACCTCTTTCAGTCTGTCAGTGGATGGGCATTTAAAGGCTGACCCACTGCTTAACAAGACTCCAAAAGTAATTTGGGTTACTGTCATGTCATACTGAAAAAATATTTTTTTTTCAGTACGTCACACATTGTTAGCCTGTCCTTGCCAATCTCTGTATGACATTACAACACAAATGTAACAATGATACTGAATTTAGCTGAAAACGTCTGTTGCCTTCAGAGGGCACTGTATCTGTCTTAGAGTGAAGAAATATCCTATCTTCAGTTGTTTTCAGTTTTGTTTCAATTGTATGCTTCATTCCCAAGTATGACAGAATATATCATACATCCAGTCCAAAGGTATCTGCTTTTCATTTAAACAGCCTTTTTGATGTATACATATGAAAAAGATAACCACAGGAAAACACATTATGAAAAGCCAAAGAGCTGGAACAGAAATTACAAAATGTAGCTATGATACTTATACCAGTGGCACAATCACCTACCATTTTTATTATGTTGTGCCTAGCACTAATCAGCAATTCATAAAGCTGAGAAAAAGAAAAAATAATGAAACTAACATTTATGACTGACAGGAAATTAGTGGACTTATTTGGAGCACTTGATGCATACTACAGGTTTTCTCCATTGAAAAATAGAGAGCTGAAAAGTTTTGTTTGTTAGAAATATCATCTAATGTTGCAAACTACCTCGTGCAACTGAATTGGAGGTAAAGCAAGTAATGGTTCAAACCCTTCAAATTGTCTTGGAGATATCCAAATAATTAATGACAAGAGTAACAATCTATTGAATACACTGATAACTGGTTCCACAAAACTGAAAAAGAACTAAAATACTGGGTATTACCTTACCTGGGTAACCTTCTCTGTTACATTGTGCGTTCGGTCTTTCACCTTAGGTGCAATAATTGCTTTCTCCGAAGCAGGAGGAGATGAAGATTTTTTTTCACTTTTGATATCTGAAAAGTTCAGTGTGAGTTGAGGAATTTTGTTGATTGTACTGTATTTGTTGAGATTTGAATCCGATGTGGATCCTAGCAGACTTGACTTGATATGATTAAAAGGCCCTGAAAAATCAGAACACGTATTTAGTATTTGAAAAATGTAGAAAAAAACATTAATGTTTAAGTGGGGTATGTAAAAGGGTAGTTAAAAACCATTTTTCACTATGCTACTTGTTAATAGTAAAAATTGTCTACATTTAAAAATTAACTCTATTGCTAATGAGAATCAAATCTAGTATTGGATGTAAATATGAAATTTCCTTTACATATAACCCCTAATATTTTTTTTCAGTCAGTGGATTGCAAAGTACATAAAGCATCTATCCTTCCTTGTTTTCATGTTACCGGGTATGCTGGTATGCTCCATTATAATTCTGGCTGAATATAAAGACTATATTCTCATTTGTTTATAAAAGCAGATATAGGACACATGATTATGTAAGAAAGTCTGGACTGAGCAAAGGCTCTGTTATCACATCCGTACAGTTTCTCAGGTTTACATGATAGTTCAAGAACGGCTGTTTTATAAACTAGAAAATTGAGTAGACCACTACTCTACTTCTGTTGACTCATCAAGTACCTCCATGTTTAATCAATGGAAATATTAACCTAACATTGTCCTAAAACCCGTTGATTTTGGAGTATCACAAAGTCACAAAATGTATTTCTTCAATTGTTATTACCAGTACAATATTGAAAACAATAGGGATACCCATATCTAGAATATTAGTCATATTTAGTATACACTTAAACATCTTATACTACTTTAGTGCATCATGATAGATAAAAAATATGGCATCTGTATATTTCACAAGGTACATATCCATTATAATGGTTCTTTTCAATACTGGACGAGTTCTTTGTCCAACAAGAAAGCAATGTAACTGATCAGTATACTTGTTTTGTACTGTCATCATAAAGTTGGTCCAGAAGCCAAAAATATTCACAGTAAGGAAAATTTGCTTTTGAGAATAATACTGGAAAAAAGAACTATAAATATGTTTAGACAGCGAGAGCTAGATCCAGAGATGGATTTAAGAAAAGATACAGGTCTTGCAGTCAGTAACAATGTATCTAAAGTATGGGCTCGAAGGGTATTTCTCAGATCCAGTGAGAACCTTACTGCATCCCAATTATATTATAGGCAACAATGGGATGTTTTTTCTTCTACTGTTTTTTTTTTTTTGGGGGGGGGCTGTCTTCCTGGGAGGGAAACAAGAACGGGTGCTATGATTCAGGAACAGCCAATGGGACAGGATTAGGCCTATGGGGTAAATTGCAGATTCAACAGCGGAGCAGCTGGATTGTATTTGCAATGTGTGAATGAGTGAAATTCAAAGCAATCAGCTGCCTGGAGAGAGCTGTGGGGAAATGCTTCAGGCTGTGCTGAATTCTGTATTTTTTTTTTGGTGAATTTCTTAAAGTGAGGGCTGGTCTTCCCTTACACCTGACTTAGAATGCGTGCTGAAGAACCAGACTTTTAATTTGCTCTCTTAGCTTAAAAAGATTTATACACATGCTTCCTACTGCCTAAATTCATGCTAATTATATGTTAATCTGGGCCAGAGATAGAAATCCTCTACTATTCTACTTCAAATTGTGCCACTGTGCAGAAATGTGACCAGGGAGGACACAAGGCTGTAAGACTAACAGTTCAGGTGCTCCACTGGGAGAGATCAATCTGGTGGTTCTGCTCTCAAGACTTTCTGTATTTTGTCCAAAGATCATTGGATGTAAGATAAACAAAAATTTGTGGGTGAGTGCTCTAACCACTAAGCTACAAAATCAGTCCTTCATTTTCTCCCTAGACCAATGAACCTAGTACATTCTTTGTGGAACAGCTTCACTGGAGAAAGGAAAAAAACACTACTTTTCTCCCACAAGAAATGCTAAAAAGCCGGGTAGCAAGGATACTACCAAGGAGTTGGAATATTGTGCTTGAATGCCTTCTTGTCCAGGTAGGACCTGAATCTATTTTTCATATCATCTACATGAGTAGATTATTAAAAGGTCGTGTTTAAAATCAATAAGGGCTCACAATCTCCTCACAAATCAGTGAAGTGGCTGATCTGGCTGACGTGCTACACATGTATGGTCAGACTGCAGTTTTTCAGCTTTACTTCGCTACGTAGCTGTAGCAGTTCATAGTTTTTGAATATCGAGTAGACTTAGACATGAGCAGGGTATCAAGCTGGGGCCATTTTTCAAGTGAACAAGATTCTTGATACCTAAGCAACTCAAAGGTAAGAGGAAACTAAGGGAGCTTAGGCAAATCCATGATTAGATAGTAGAGGAGAGATCTTTTTTTTAATAGTAACTTTATAGATGCTTAAATTGCACTGAAGTTTTTCTTTCTGGGATTTAAATCTTTTATTGCTTCTGTTCCAAAGGGAATTACTCTCTCCTTTGCTACCTAAGACTCACGCGTGTGTGATGTTAGACTCAAGTTTGCATATGAGAATAAAACCTTCCCTTTTTTATCCACCTTCTTTTGCTTTGGAAAGTGATGAAAGGTATATATGTACCTCGTTGATAATGGTAATTAATTGAAAGACATCATTAGCTTAAGTACAGCCCAGGCTGGCAGCAACTGAGCTGATACTTGACAGCTAGTGGACCTTTGGTATACTCTCATAGCAGGAAGCAAAAAAAGAGGGCCATAACAAATCACAATCACAATTGACATTAATTGGCACCCTGATTGACAATTTCAACAGAGCAGCCAAGAATTGAATAAGCAGGGAGAATGACATGCTTCTGCCTACCCTAGAAAGGAGATTCTTTAAGGTTGAGCTCCCCATTTTATGGTAGGATTCCATTGTCTCTGCTTACGCAATGAATTGAGAAATGATTTCACTCTCCTGAGCTGTCAATCCATCATCTTTCACCAGCAGTAAACACATTTATAAAAGTTGAGACTGCATTTTTTCCCCCTAAGATTTTGCCAACATATACATGAAGCAAATGCAATGATTTTGTACTCCACAAATTGCTTTACAGAATCTAGGTCATGCACTGCATGCAGTTTAGAGAGGAGACTTTACCAGGTACACACACTTTTTGCATCATGCATGAAGTCACAAACCAGTTGTCAGACATAGCTACAAATACTGAAATTAAACTGGAACACTTTAGTAATTGTTTTCTAGAAATGGAGGAATTCACTTAAGAATTACGTTCAAATTGTTTCTAAAAGATGTAGCTCAGTGCTGGTGAATAAAACCAATTTTGTAACTGCACTAAATATTATTTGAACATGAAATTGGCAACGAAGTTCATGCATGCACATTTTAATACTACAGGAAGCTTGAAACCATACCCCCTGCCATCCAGGAACGTGAAACTAGTTTTAAGGAGACAAAAGAGGAATAAGTGAAGATACTTCCACAAGGCTCCTGATTACCAATTATTTTATTTTTGAGATAGTTAACTGAAAACTAAGCACCTTATAACAATAGATAGTTAGTGGCCCCTACTAATACACATCCTTTCACAGGTAAACTCCTGGCAGCTTCAATAGAAGTTTTGCCTGCTTAAGGACAGCAGCACTGAGTTAAATAACTATGACATGTACTCTCTCCCTCCCTTCCTTTTTTGAATTAACAGATAATTAAGTCAAATGACCATTTAACTGTGCCTTCACTTTTTCCAGGGATTGGTAGTTAATGCTTTGAGACAATAGTTAAGGGGAAAACTACATGTTTAAAAATATAATTTGAATAATGCACCTGACTCTAGAGAGGTTAGCATGAGAATGTTGCATTTGAACATTTCATACAGCAGGCAAAGTAACATGCCAAAAAGTGTGGCTGTTTGAAACACTGGAAGGTACAGTTTAGATATATACTTTACCTTTGACACTGCGACCATTGTCTGGTTTTCAGCATAACAAAAGTGAAGAAAAAGAGAGAGAAAACACAACTAAAATCTACATCAGAAAAAGCAGAAAATATTGCTTCAAAATATGTATGTAGTTTGAATTGAAACACTTTTGCACCTCTTTGATTATATTATGTAGACTTCTAGTCAAGATGAAGTCGCTTAGACAATTGAGAGAGAATCTGTAAAACTTTGGAGTAGATCAGCAGGTAGCAGGACCGGCTGTAGCTAACTTGCCTTAACAGTAACACAATAAAATTGTTTCTCCACAAGTCCAGCGCTGGGTTGGAGTTCAAAAGTGTTAACCCACAAAGCGGTAATTAGTCACACATAATTAAGTGAGGCTGAGGCACCCATACCTGTGCTGCATGGGGATGGGCTGCGCAGACCCCTAGGCCCTGCACCTGCCTAGGACTCACAGGAGAAGTTTTTACCATGGCAGCAAGCTGAGCAGTGCCTTTTTGAGTAAATATAGGGGAAATGCTGAGGAGAAATATATACCTTAAACCTTTCTTCAGCTCTTAGGTGCCTTTCCGCAAGGTAACAGTGGCAAAGCTCTCTGTCCTCACAGGCACACCCAGCCCTGAATCTTCTCATGAGATTAAACCACTTTAGGGAGAATATTGTTATAATTTAGTATCATTTTAAAGAAGCCACACAAGTGGAAAGGTAGATGCCACCCCTGTTCCTGGGTGTATGACATGACCCACAGGCCGCCCTCCCTTTGTGTTGTGCCCCCTGCCCAGCTGCGGCAGCTTGAGGGGAATGAGGGTGGGAGAGGGCCCTGGGACTGGAAGGGAGGAAGCAGCTAGGCACGGGGCTGTGGCCCTGCTTGCCAGCTTTCCAAGCCTCATTAGGCTCAAACTGATGTTCACCTGCTGTTGTCTCCCTGCTGACAGGCCACCTCTGAGGGCTGAGGTGGCTGTGCCCCTCCTTCAGCCCTGCCCCGGAGAAAGGCTATGGCCTTCTCCTGTGAGGGACTTGGAGGAGACGTTGGGCCTTGTCCGTTGCGTCATGTCGCACCTGGTACCTCTCTGGCTTTTCCTCAGCTTCCGGAGGAGAGGCGCATGGGACATTGAGCTGGGGCCTCTGGACCGTGGTGTGGGAGAGTGTTTCATTCCTCTCAGCTTGATGCCTTTCTTTACCAGGCATCTGTAGCAGTGATAAAGTTTTTGTAGGCTGAGTTAGGCCCAAAAGCCTGCTTTTTTTTTTTTAGAAGATTGCAGGGAAGTTACTGAGGTCACTTGCTGAAGACAATAGAATTCCTGAAGAGTGCCTGTGAACCTGTACATGCCTGCAAAACCTGATAGCTGGCATTTCAGGTGAGAAGGTCTTGGCTGGAGTTTGGGTGGTGGGTGGAAGACAGTTCCTGCCCTGCTGCTTCTGCTGTCAAATAGTCAAATTTAGAATGGAATTCCATTGAGTACACTCAAATGAATTTAAAATCCTAAATTGTCATTTTTACTTTAATACCTTTGAGCATATAACGGCCACAGCTATGATAATTTCAAAGTGATAGGCAACTAGGCTACATAAATTAATTTAACACATGAAATCATTTATATTTTCAATTGTGTTATCTTCCAAAAAAAAAATTGACCATGGGTGAATTCCTGTAGTTAGTATTGAGCTAAATAATGCTATTCTCTTCTGTCAGAATTCTGTTGTGCTAATTCAATTAATATTATTTGAACTGGAAGAGGTGGAAAAAAATTATATCTGAATCCTGAATTGCATTTTCAGGCAGAGTAGTAGTTTTCAGTGGACTCAGGAAAATTCAGAATTATTAGGATCAATAAAAAAAATAAAAATGGAATGGGAAATATATTAAACCTTATCCTTCCTTGGGTAACAATTTAGCCCATTGAGACTGTAGTTTACTTTTACTTGTTGTACTTTACTTTTACTTAGGACTTTAGATTTTCCAGTACAGTATCTACAGCTTCTGCTCAGAATCTGTGAGTCTGGAGAAGATGATTTAGGCTGAACCCTGGTTGCCTAACTTGCATGGATAATTTTATAGCAACAATAGGGTTTTATGGCTCACTGATGAGTAAGGCAAGCAGGACTTGCTGGCTAAGTTTAAACATCTTTTCGGCATAAGGTGCCAAATTCTAATATGCTTGGAAGCAGATGGCATCAAGGATGGTTACTAATTCTAATGCAATTATGAGAGCCATCCTATGTTTTTTTAGAATGTGTATGTTCGACCTAAACTTAGGGTCAGATTCTCTACTATTTTGTATCTTATGCAGAGTGAAATCAGAGTGCCAGTGTTTTATCTACTTACACTGTAAACGATCACATCATGTGAGAGGCCATAGCAATTCAAATGGGTTATTGACTCCTTATAGTAAAATTTATTTTCCTTAGTATTTAACTTTTGAAAAATACTATTCAGTGAAATGGAGCTCAAAATTTTTACTCCTTCCCACAGCAAGTATTAAATTACGTGGTGATTTCTGCATGAGCTTTGCACCACCGTAACCAAAGACACTTAATATTCAAACTGATTTTTACACATTTCCATGATATAACTATATGAAGAATTACCAACTGGGAAGTGCTTTAATGAAAATAAATTCTGAAAATAGAAATTGACAAAACAGATATCTTTAAATGTGTTTTATTTGAACGGTTAGTTTAAATATCTGGGGAAGTTGAAACCACGATGAAGCTCATGCAGTGGTCCAAAAGACATGCCAAGGTTCAACCTTGGAGATTTTTGCCTATGTATCCAGATTTTGAAACCTTGGTTTGCGTGTGAACATGAAATATAGCAAAATGGTATGGTTTAGGATGGATTTAATTGAATTTTCATTCAAGGTTCATTTGAACTGAAAAAAATCAGAGTCCAAAAGAAACAGAAATTAGAAAATAAGTATTTACCCTTTTAATTCAGGAAAAGTAACTTGATGGAATAATTAGTCCTGATATTTTAGGTGTTAATCTGGGTGGCAGAGGAGCATTCAGACTTATGTTTTAGGAGATGTACAGAAGCAAAGAGCCCTTAACAGGGACTTTCCACAAGGCAGGAGAACTTAAAGGAATTTTACACTTGCAGTCAATGAACAGGAGAAAACCAGGCAATCACTGTAAAACGGAAATTCATTTTCTTGCTCATTTATGAATCTGTACACAGCCTTCCATGACATATGTTTTTGAAATCTTAAAATAGTCCCCATACATTCCTTGCCATCTGGCTTGAATAAAAAGTATGCAATTCAAGTCATTAGGCCATCAGTAGCTGCAAAAGCATTGTATGTGTGGCACTTTTCTATGAAAGCCAGTTTCAAAGGTGCCTCTCCATTCACAGGGCTTTCAAACCTCTGTTTGCTAAGCTGTTTCCCAAGTTTCTCAAACTCCCTTTCTCCAACAAGAAATCACGGGCCACACTCCATGACTTTGCGTAATTAGATGAGACAGCAGAAAAAGAAGACAGAGAAAACAGCTTTGTAAATTTTGCTGGTTTCAAGAATATACTAACCAAAGAGAAAATCACACTTACATGAATTTTACACTAAGCATTTTCAACTCTGAGAATTCCGTGATCCCGGGATTTCACTAAGTATTTCACTAAGCATTACACAAAACATTTTAATGGAGTTGCTGAGGATATTTTTTCCAGTGTGAGAGAAAAAGCATGTCTCAGTGTTGGATCAGTGAATATAAAATGTACACATTACAGATTTCAGAAAAATGAATTGATCAGTCTCTGAAATAGGATTTCATACAGTCAAATACATCCTAATATATGTGAGTATGGGAAAAAACTGTGCATGCAATTTTAATTTGATCACCTGATCTTTTTCCCTCCAAATACTAATGTTAGCTTTAAGAATGTTGGGCCCGATTTTGCTATATCCCTATACAGAAGGCAGATGGTACTCTGAGAACACCCCCATGATTTCATTGGTCTGCTTAGACACGAAAAGCAGTATTTAGTGTAAATAAGCCTGGCATATTTGGGCCCTTAATATTTTTAGTGCGCCTTTGTACATATACAGCTGATTATATTTAGTTTTGCTTACAAAGTGATGATAATTACTATGAAAAATTGCAATAATTCCTTTCTTAGTACATCAGAGAATACTGTTTGACTTTCTACCATACCTTCACTCGCATGACGGTCCCTAAAAATGTTCTTGGGATGGACGTTAAAGCCTTCTATGTCATGTACTGAAGATGCTCTCCGTATACTACAAATGCTTTCCTTTGATCTGGAATGAGTTAGTGGATTGCTTGTCTCTATCATGTCAGGGTAAAGTCTGTCCCATTGCTGTTTAGGTGATGAATGGTCAAGAGGTCCTGATATATTAACCAAAGGTGAACATTTAGTGGGTTGAATCAGTGCTTTTGTATCATCCACTTCTGAAGGACTACAGCTTTCTTTAGTCGGTGATTTAAAGTGCTTCATCGCCACTGAGTCATCGCTGTGCTTAGACGAATCGACTATCACAGCATCAGGGTCTTCCTGTGGTAAGGACTGCTTTCTGTACGTTAAAAGTCTCAGTCCAGGTAACCGGAACCCAAAAAGTCTGCCTGTATGGAAATACATACAAAAGAAGAAAATATATTAGTTTCTTGTCATGAAAATCTGCCTTTTTTTCCCACACAGTCAGAGTGCATAATGGTAGCTATAAGTAATTGATGTATTCCTAATAAATTACAATGCTTAGAGATGGAATGTGTAAATAATGGAAATATTATATCACTGTGTTTGTTATAGTTATGGTGTTAAGGGATTCCATACTTCAGTTAGACCTAAGTTATTGAGCTCAAAATAGGGATAGCAGCATCGATTCTACAGTCTGTTTTAAAAGAGATAAAGTTATCTGTTCTGATGGTTTCTAAACTAAAAATCTGTGCATCTATAAAAGACTGCTAGAACATGTCAAACTACTTTGCTTGGTAGCTTTTATCCTGAAATAGGTAATTTTGGATTCTATTATTAGTGGAACTCTGTGTGCTTAAAAGTCTGCTGATGATTTATTGATTTATTTGCTACCAATTAAACAGGAAGATACCAGTGCTAATCCTCCAGGAAAGAAAAAATAAGCTGTATATCAGTTTTGCCACAATCCTTTACAATACTTACATTTTACAATTAAACGAAACACTTATTTCATATGAGTTTAAAATGAAAATAAAGGAACGTGCAGGAAGGAAGTATGGCGACACAGCTCTCAAGCCTCAGTTGCACCTATACAATGCAATTATCTTTTGTACCTTTGCATGGGTGTGGGTATATTGAATGGCAGGGTAAGGTATTTAGAGCGTGTGGAAAACTAACAACTTTGTGTAATGGTAAGAAATAACAGTAGCTGAGAGGAAGTGTAAAATATGGTACAAATAAAGAAAATATAGGGGAAGAACCGTAAAATCTATAAACCGTCCCTCTAACAAAACCAAACCCAGATAGAAAATATTTTAAGTTATTGTGTAATACAACTCACAGGCGAAGGCACGAGAGATCTAATGTACGGAAAATGCAGTAAACACTTAGAAAAAGCAATGCTAAAACAACCCTAGCAAAATAAAATAATTGAAATAATTGAGATGATCAGATGTCATTGCACAAATGGTCTGACTTATCTAATAGCTTCTTGACACTCATCACTTTGCTACATGAGCGTTTTCCACAGTGAATCTAACAAAATGATTTTTCGGAGGACATCTCAAGATGTCTTGTTATTCCCTCTTACTAGGTTAAGATATTCTGTTTGGGATAAGATTTCATTTTTTTTTCAGTCAGTTTTAATCACCAGCGTTTGTAGCTAGGTAATGTTCATTAATATTTAGCACTGAAATTTATCATCCCATACTGAAATCTTAACACTGCATTGTGTTATTTCTCCCAGTAAATGTACTCAAGTTTCTGCCTATCTGCAGTTCAGAAACTTTCTGAGTCAGAGATTGTTTTCAAACCATAAACTGAATGTTTGGTGTACCTTTCTTCCATGAATTTGTCTCGGTACATTTGAAACGCAGTTGTACTTTGATCTGCAAAACATCCTATAGGAAACAGTTCCATAATTTTAGCACACCTTTGTGAAAAAGTACTTCCCCGTGCTTGCTATAAACTTGTTGCCCTGGGGAGGGTGCTAGTTCTTATGATATGAAAAATAGCTAATAATTGCTCCCTTTTTATAGTCTCGATAGTGTTTATAGCTTTTCATACATCTGTTGCATTCCTCTTTGTATACCTCTTTTCCAAGCCAAAGAATGCTAGTGTAACTGTATTGTGTACCTCTGATCATCCTCACTCTTCTCAGTTCCTTTTCTTTTCTAACATAATCATTTTTGACAGTGGCCTGAGCTACTCCCAGACTCAGGGATCAATGCAGTGACATAACGGCTTCTTGTTTTTATCTTAGTTCCTTTCCTTATAATTCCTAATATTTGAGTGCCTTTTTGAGTTATCTTCCTAGCCTGTGCTATTTTAAGATATTTTCATAACAGCTGAGAGATTTCTTTCTTGATTGGTAACAGGTAATTTAGTCTCTATTATTATGTCTGTAAAAAATTTTGTTTGCTGTTTTATCACTTGGCTGCTAAGTGTCATAGGATATGTCTGTAAATCTCATATCATACTCTGAATAATTTTGTGACATTCAGAAACATTCTCACCTCGCTGTTTGCACCTTTTTTACCCAATTGAAAATGTATTAAATAATGAAGAACCTGTGAGACTCTACTGATAACATCTCAGTATTTAGAAATCGGGCCATTTACCTCTAGCCTTTTTTCCCTACTTTAAAATGTAAATCTGTGTAATAATCTTCCTTTTTTTTTTCTCCTTGACGATTTCGGAAAATCTTGTTGAATTCCAAATATTTATAATTGAATCTATTACCCTAATGCATATATGGACACAACAGTACAGTAGACAGCTATCTTTATTATATAAAACCAGAGTCATGTGTGTTTTAAACAGCAGCTAGAGGTGCCAATTTTCAATCAGCACAGTGGTATTCAGCAGAGTGTACCTTGGGAATATGCATATTTCTTCTAAGGTACTAAGTATACTTGAACAAATTGCTTACAGTTGAAATTAGTGAAGTACATTAAAAATTATTTTATTACTTTCAATGCACATAGAATTGGCAGTTTATAATTCAATTTTGAAAGCTTATTGCATCAAAAGTGAACCAAATAAAATATTTCTTTTTTCATCAATTACATTGAACTTAAAAATACCATTCATAAGGTTTTCTGGCATTAGACACTGTTAAAGGCTTTTTGCTGGCACTCTATTTTAGTCATATTCATGGTGGTGCAGATGGTCTTTTCTGCTTCACCAAGTTAATATGACCATGTTATACTGCATTACTGATTTAGCTGTCTAACTGCAGTTCAGCTGGAAAGAATACTCAGTCAGAATTTTGCTCCTTGCTAGGACTCTTGGGCATGAAACAGAAAAATGATTAGCTTTTTGCTGTTCTTCTATAAACTGTAATAAATAGTCTCAAAGTTAAAATCTCTATTTCCTGCTTTTTAATGTGAATATTCTTTAGAGGAGGAGTAGTATTCTTCTTCTTCAGTGTATGCATAATGAGCTATATGATGGGTTGGACATTCGGCTCTCTCCTGCAGTACTGTACCTAAAGCTATCAGGAGGCCCATTCAGAACCTGTCTAGTTTACATCACACTTCCTTGCTCAGCTCAGTAATAACACAACTTGTCATGAAGAAAAATTCATGACCTCAGGCCTGCTGTCCCAGTATGGACTACAAGGGTCAGTGGAAACTTTCCTGGCATACTGTTTATGGGGTAAAATTTTCTGTTTGAAAGTGGGCAATCCCTGCTTTCTGTAGGTGTGATGTCAGAGCAGAGTTATCTTGGCTTACAATACGATAACATTTATTAGAGGCAACTAGCTATTTACTATAAATATACAGATAATGTTGCATTAAAATCCTTATGTTTTATTGATGCTGAAGACTAGATTGCCAAGTTCTTCTTAATGCTGAGTCAAAGATTTGTGTAATTGTGGCTTGCTAAGAGCAACTGAGGAAAGCAGTTGAATCTGAGTCACAATTCCAGGCTTACATTCCACCTCCTCCTTTCAAACCTTGCTTCACTGAATAAGTAATTTGCAAATGAGTTAATCTGTTGGTTGCATTTATTCTCTGTGCCATCTCAGCTAACCCTTAAAGTTTCTGAATAGTAGAACTCAGTCCAAAAATATATTGCAGATAAGAAAGGACATTTCTAAAATGTTTGCAGATGTAGTTATCTCCAAATTCCCAAATTCAAATGGACTCTTCTTGCCTTCTGAAAGCCTTTTTAAATTCTGTCTCATATTTTGGGAGATCAAAGGAGAAGATATTTAGAATTTATGGAAATACAATGTTTTGGTTAATAGTTTTGTGAAAAAAAGTGTAGGAAAAAAACCCTATCTTGCTAAGAAAAAAAATAGCCTTGCTTTTCTATAAGTGTTGAAATGGGAAATGTTAAAATTAATGGAAAATTGCAATTCTTAAACACCAAATACCATCATATAGAATTGGGAGGGGGAGTGCAGGGGAAGAGAAGGAGAAGAATGAAAATTGGTTCTAAAAGACCTTATTAAGGGTTGCAATTGCAGCTGCAAATTTCCTGCCACATAAATACACACTTCATTTTGAAAATAGGGTATTCCAGTAGAAATGTGAATACAGATTTCTTTAGTAACCCAATACACTTGCATGGCAAGTAATTCCCCTACCTGTTTGGTGCAAGCCTTCTGTAACAAGGAAGGGAAATGGTATTTGGCCTGAATATTGGCTTGCTAGATTGAAGGTCCTCCTCAAACTCCTACAACTACAACTGAGAGCACTTTCACTAAAATTTCTTTAGTGGTTTTAGCATTACTGGTAGATGCTATGTGCTATCCCAAAGTCTGTTTAGCCGATGTCAATGCACATGGGAGTCCGGGTTTCCTGTCCTGGTCACCGCAGAAGGGTAGCCCTAAGAGATAGCAGGTGGGTGGTCATAATGGCTCCTCAAAGAATTGCTCAGCCAGTTTCTGTAGCATCTCTAGTAACATTGTTCCTGTCATGCTGATGTAGCGAAGTAGTTTTCCAGAAACCAGTGTCTGAAGCTGCTTTCAGATAAGTCAACCAAAGGGAAAAGAAATGGTAGCTGGTCTTAGGCTCCCTAGCTGGGAGTTAGATTTATCTCCTCTAGATTTAGACTTTCCAAAATCAAATCAAAGGAGCTCAAATGCACAAAAAGTTTGCATAAGATAAACTGAGTGAGATGTGGAAACTGTCAGAACTGTTTCCTGGTATAATGTACCACCTGTCCTAGCCTGAGAAGTAAACCAAACTCTGAGATGCCCATGTTCAGGTATAACCTGTTAAGTGTGGTAGGGTGTTGAGGAAAATCAAGTCTTGGATAGTTTTATCGTAGTGGATGACTGGTCTATAATATGGAATGTATGTTACATTTTCAGTATATAAGATCAAAGAATACGACATACATATCCATAAAGATCAACCTGTTCTAAACAGAGAGATTTCTTTGACAAGGGCAGGTAAGGTAGGTTGATTATGACAGATTATCCTCCAGACCATGGGTTAATTCAACAATACTTTTTTCTGAAATTTCCCCAAACAACAAGCAAAATTACTTTCGCAAAAGGAGCACAAGTCAGCTCTTTGCTGAAAGGTTTTCTGATAATTGAATGTCTACTGTCAAGGAATTCTCAGGATCAAAAATAGAGACATAGGCAATTATTGAATTGCTGCTGAAATGCTTGGAAATACCATCTAACAACTCGAGCAACAGACTGAAGGAGACAATTTCTTTTGAGAAATAGGATCCCTAAACTCTGACCATCTAAAATAGCAGTAAATACTTGAATTTACTCTATGCAAACACTGAGGCATGTGATGCTGCCTTATTTTTGATCTGGGCTCAGCAAGCCTTAGGACAGAGAATTATAGCAAGAGCCAATTATGGTTTTTGTCATTTCTTTTGCCCAAAATGTAGAGAAGCATACATAAGTGGATCATTTTCTTGCTCTGCTCATTAAATACTCTTCATATCTTTTCAGACAGGAAAAAGAAGGCATATCCAATTATTAACTTTAGAAGCTTAAATTTATAATTCTCAGATACTGGATACACACATTTTTCTTATCCTCCAGTATGCTCTACTTTAATTTTGGCACTTCTTTTAGTTTTCTCGAAAATTTAAGGTTGCACTTGAGTTCTATCAGTGTTAGCAACAGCAATCTTCATTATGTTTCCTTCTAAGTGAGAAAGTTGTTTTATCTTTGTGCTGGTGATGGCACATTTTCAGGCTATACTTCTCCTAAAAGGTACTACTGAGAATGGCCAAGAGAGTAATATGGTTCCAAATCCTCCTGTCTACACATAGGCCTCTGAGGCAGCCTGTCAAAATGTGAAAGGGAGGGAATGAAGTCTCTGGCTACATGTAAGGCTATCCTGTGTGTGGTTGACCAGTGAATTTATTCTGAATAATGTTCTGAGGGTCTCCCTCAAGAGACAGAATGGCTATATCCTTGGATGTTAATACAAACCTGTACATTTAACTGTCTGTTTTTCTTCCCACATGTTGATAGAGATGTTGTTTTATTAGATCTTATGTTGAGATTATAGGAGTTACAGTGGGTTTGGAAAAAGCCATAAGAAAGAAGAATTTTTGGTCCCCTCACAAAGAGATTTTACTTGTAGCTTTTTTATTTCTTAGACATAATTAAAAGTGGAAGAGAAGAAAAAAGTAAATAACTTCAATGAAAAAAAAAATAGCAAGCATCACAACAAATTTTATATGCAAAGAATTCCTCAACCAGCACAATATTTTGCTGTCTTGCTAAGAGTATGGTGGGATTTTTGGTAGCTGGAAAAAAGAATTCATTCCATCTATTAGATCAAGTTATCAAGAAAGTTTTGACCCTTCAATCACCTTGGTTGCCAGATTTCATAGAATAAAAATTGCTTTTGTCTGAGACAGGAAGCCTAGAGAAGTTCTATTTATGTTTTAGCACTGAATTTATATACTGCTACCACATTCCGCAGTGTGTTTTGTCTCATATATTGATTGAAATTTTTTTATGCTCGTCATACAAGAACCTTCAATGATAATAAGCTGAAAAGTATCACTAAGTTTGGATTTTATAGGTGATATAATTATACTAAATTTCATAGTTTAACTGTTATATCTATAGTTTTGAGGAATTAAGTGTTCAGAGAGTGGGAGCAAGAGCCATATTTTGACTTGCACTCTTCTAGAATTATATAAAATGTAATGAAATCTTGAAATAATAGAACCAGAACAAAGCAATAAAAGGACTTTAGTAGATAGAATTTTAGAAGATAGATTTACCTGAAGAAGAGCCACTTGAAAGGTTGTTACCATCTGAAATACAATTAAACTAGATTTACAAAAAGCTTTAGCTTAAAAAGAAACAGATTCAGAAAATAAACAGACTATTAAGAAAAGGAGGTAGAATATAAAATTTTCACACATTTTAGAAGCAAATTCAGGTAGCTTGAATTCATATACAATATATGCAATCTGCAGAAGAATTGTTCTAAAAGTACATTGCCTTTTTATTTGGAAAATTTAAGAACTATTCCATTGAGAAGTACTTTGATAATTACTAAGTTTGTTGCATAGATCAAGATATGTTTCCAATTACCAAATTTTAAAGTTGGCTAAATTTTCAGACAGAAAACTAATGTAGGTGTATCCAGACTAACGTGCTATTTCTCATGAAATGGAACTTCTAATTTCTTACTGATAATTTCTTTGCTAGGAAATGCCAGGTTTTAGTTGGAGGAAAAGTTGAAGAATTCATAATCTTCTTAGGAAGAATAGACTTTATTCACAGACACTCGTTCAAAGTATGACCTTAGAAAAGTTTGATATTCCTGATAGGGCTCACTTATTTCATGTCTTCTTGGGAAGAATTCCTCAGACTATGTGTCTTTGCCAATTGCTTTCAAGTCTTTGAAATGCCCAACTTCCCTGGGTGCTATGCTCCTTAATGCAGTCAAGTAATAATGATAGGATTTTATGCCTGAGAAATAAGACACAGTGGTGGAAAATCTTATTTTTATCTATAGATCTATGTTGTTTGCTTGCCGTGTTGAATTATGTAAGTAACAAAACGTATTCCTTATGACCAGTGTCAATCTGAAAGCTTTTCAAATCCATTTAAATATTTTTTTCTGCTTTGTAGTAGAGTCCTCTTTGTCTAAGCTTGAGATACCCTGATAGTTTTTATCAGGGTAAAATCAGGTTAAAATCTCTAATTCAATTTAACAAGTGCACAAATGTGTTAAGTTCTCTGTGCTAGTTCTTATTATAAATAATAGAGACATATGTCTCTCTTCCATCAGACAATGATGCAAAACACACTGCCTTTATACTTTCCTGAGGCTATGCATTATCATGTGGGATGCCTTTGCAAAAGCATTATTCTAGCCTTCAAGTTACCTCACAGAACCCACCTGTTTTAAATGTCTGGAAAAGAACAAATAGATAGGAGACCAGTTAAAAATGAATGAAAATACAGGACTGGAAGAAACCTCCTGGATCTAGTTCAATCCAAGAATCCTTTTCATACTCACTTCTCATACTTACTATGTATTTATTTAAATAGCAAAAGGAAAATTTGCTGGGTGTCTGCATAGCCAGAGTATTGTCAGCTTGTGTTCATTTTCTTGTCCAGTGTCGGCAAGACACCTCCACTGAAAGATACTGAAAGCTGTGTCATTTTCTCTTTTTGGTTTGTAATCTCTTTAAGCAGAGATTGCCTTTTTTTTTTTTTTTAATGTTTGTACAAGATACAGCACAATAGCTCTGTGATCCTAGCTGGTAGAGGCTGTAATGCAAACAGCTAATTACAGTGGCTAGAATCCAGGGAGGCTTCCTTTCTGATCTGAGGCCCAAAAGCACCCATCATGAGGAAAAAGAAATATAGCCACTCCACTTGCATTTTCTCTGTCTCTAAAAGAAGACTAATAGAATTTATTTATCTTAATGTCTGTTTTGTTAATTAGGCAGTTAGGTGTTTGTGGAGCACTGAAGGTGAAAGTACCAGAGGTTTTTCTGTCTTTTACTGGAGATTGCTGTTTGGCTATATTCCTTTGCTAAGAGTTCAGCACTGTCTCAGTTCACCTAACATTCCCTGTAATTTACCTTGGAGACAAATACACTTATTGACACTGGGGTTGTCAGAACTATGCTGCTGGTTGGTTAGATAGAAACCTTTGTCCTCCTGGACACAATTTTTCTTGACTATCCCTCACTTATGTTGAATTTGCTCCCAGTGGTGCAGCTAAAAATAAGATCCTGGACAAATTTCTCATTACATTTTGGGCAAAGTCAGGGGGTCACTATTGCTTATATGTGGCATGTTCTACGTGGCAAACTTGCATGCATCAAACATTATACAATATTTCATGACAACATTGTTGTACAGATATGTTTAGAAAAAATACATGCTTGCCTCTCACTAAGCTGCTATGCTTACTTAGATAGCAAAGTGCTCTGCACAGAGGAAAACAACATTTTTTGAGTTAACTGTTTGACTTAAAGGAAAGGCTTGATTTGAATTTAAATTCTGCTTGCTTGATTTGTAACTTCAGTGAATGAAGTGATTTCTGCTCTTGAGATGTAAGTCCATTGCTAGGACCAGGATAGAAGCAAACTTGGTGAAGTGTAAGCACCTTGAAGAATCTCCTTGGTTATGTTTTTACCTGTTTTAAGATTATTATTAGC
Source organism: Numenius arquata (assembly GCF_964106895.1). Taxonomy (NCBI): domain Eukaryota; kingdom Metazoa; phylum Chordata; class Aves; order Charadriiformes; family Scolopacidae; genus Numenius; species Numenius arquata. The sequence continues at coordinate 19,790,522 of NC_133578.1, forward strand.
CTGTTTATATTGTTTGAACCTTATCCAAAAAGTATGCATTTATTAGATATATAATGGATCCTCTCATTTCCTTCAGAGGAAGATCCCAAGAAATTATTCCAGGGTGTCTTTAATAGGCTTACAGATTTTGAAGTGATAAAATGATAATACAATCCTCAAATAACCCTCTTTGGCAGAATGCAATTATACGTTTAATCAAATAACTTTCTGGGCTTTCTCCCATGAGATAATGAACACTCTGTTTGGGAACCAGTATTAGCTTATAGGTTAATACTTCTATCTAGTCAAAATGAATAAAAGTTGTGATAGTTACCTGTCTGACTTTAGCTATTTTAGCATACATATCAATAGGAGTTTTGCTTTAGACAGGACTGGAGTAAATGTTAGAAAAAGCACTTATAGGTCACTAAAAAAGCAGCATGCTCTAGGTGTGGCAGAAAATGAAGACTGCTCAGAATTAAAGTTCCAAGAGGTTTTTCTTATCTTGTGGATGTGTGTATATTAAAATCCCACAAATGGTCTGCTTTGAGTAGAAAAATCATAGCAACATTCTTCATACTGAAATCAGTATCCACAAATCTATGACTTTCTGTCAGCGTGAAATGGCTGCTGATTTTCTCTGTTCAGTCTGTGTCATGATTGATTTTGATATTTTGCAGTTATTAACTTTACAGATGCAAAGTATTTGACAGCTTTGAAGAACAGAATCAGGTGCCAGGAGCAAATATTAATTTATGCCACTAGTTCCATAAATTTCTGAAATGTTTCTGTAGCGTAAATGTTTGGAAGGTTTGACAGATTTGGGAATAAAATTGGACACTTACATTCCCTTTCCTCAACTGATGATTTGATAGCCATATTTATATACAGAAGTTATAGTAGCTTAACACTTTATAATAAAGTTTAATGAAGTCTGTACAACACACTGTACAGGAATTCTTATCTTACTTTGGTTAACAACTTTTACTAGTAGACAAATTTAAATGAAAAGTTAGCAGTGTTGACAGGGTTTTTTTGCTAAATTGGTATAAAATCACATCTCTTCTTAATTTAGCTCATTGTAGAAAATCTACAGAAAATGCTTTTTTTCATTTACAGTGAGCCTAACAGGAAAGATTTCTCTTTTTCTAAAAGCACCTTGCTACATAGCCATTATTTATGCATTTTTTCATTTGGAGTTGAAAATTTTGTACAACTTTGGCAATTAAATAGATTCGTGAAAATTTATGAACACGCTTTGGGGAATAATTTTTTATTGTCATCATGACAATCAAGCAAATGTTAGTGTCTTACCAGATGTGACCCGGAACAGCCCATAAGAACTGGTACAGTACAAGTAAAATCCATTTTTAGGGCTTATGTAGCTCAAAAATTTTGATCTTAACACTTTAATATGCTGAACAAATATCCCTTCACTTAAAAAGCAGATAGTTTTGTCTGCAAGCATTTCACAGATAAAGTGAGGTGGGGTAGACTTACTAAGTGTTTTTGTCTTGAGTATAAAAGTTAATTTCTGGAACTGTAAAACATTTACATGATCTAAGAAAAGGCAACACAAAAAGCAAATGAACTTATTAGAAAACACTTGAAGTAAAAATGAATAGAATTCTTATATCTGGAAATAAGACGAATTGGGAAAGAGTAAGTGGATGATGAATGGACATCTATAGCAGAAATCAGTTTCTGTCTCACTAGCTGCTCTTTGTACAAATACATCCTCACTGGGAAAGAGGATGTTACCCAGTCATGGAATAAGTGCTTACAGAAGAAATTTCCTCACCTATCTGAATATAAAGATGGGACAGATATCGTATAAAATAAATTTGGTTAGAAATTTAAACAAAAAGATAAGACAAATGTTTAGGGATATTTTTTGTTTTTCTCCAAAAGAAAAGAGTTATATATGAACAAGGACTTTGTTTTACCAGTGAAATGGCATACATTGAGAAATAGAATAGTGGCAAAATACAAAAGCAGTGAAACAGAAAAGAGTGGAAAATCAGTTGGCTGTGATTTAGTAGTTCTTTCCAGAAATGCTGCATGCTAGGATTTTCCAAACATTTGCTATTTGATTATACAAACACTGGCTGGACTTCCATAGACAGCTGATGATAAATTCTTGCAAGGAAGAATAAAGGGAACAAAAGGATTAGCTGAGAGGATTTTTACACTGTATTGTGAAGCCAGTATCTTCACTTTTCACATTACTGCCTATTCAGCTTTTTGCTGCATATGAGATAGGAGCTTTTGAGCACTAGACTAGAAAGAATGCTATTTATACTTAAATGTGGTCATCAAACTCCTGGCAACATACCCTCTTTTTTTTTTTTTTTTTTCTTCTCCTTTTTTTTTTTTTTTTAATAATCTATTATTATCATAGTCTGCCAAGCCCAATGCTGAATCAGAACCTAGCTGTGTTAGCCATCATAACACATAACAAGAGACAGGATCCCTGTCCCAAACAGCTTACAAACTGTTTCAAATATCTGTCAGTATTCAGCTGGCAAATTTTTAATTTTCTGCCTATCCCGAACTAAATGTAGTCTCTGAGCTCAACCTAGCAAATGTCAGTTGCCTTCCATAGGTCTTTAACTTGTTCAGAGGGCCCTCAGCCCTTTAACAGATTGGAATCCCTCTTTTCTGTTAGAGCCTTTGAAAACAGAAGGCACCATGTGGACAACATGAAGTGCTTTTTTCTTACATTGTGTTTGATTTCAGTGCTCATGAGGAGCGTTGTGGTAAGCGGTCTTGCTCAAAACTGTTAGCTGCAGCTAGCAGAATGGATGCTTTTAGAAAAAGGACAGGGTTTTCAAAGTTACCCTTGATAATTTGATGTCAACTCTTCAATTAGAGGAAAAATGATAGTATTGAAGTGTTATCTTATTTTCTAGGGTCAGAAAAATAACTGTAATCTTTTTGTTTCCTATTCACTTTTGGTTCTTCTCTCCTGCAACCTTACTCATTTTTATTTGCTCTCATGTTGAAAAGACATTGTAATATGAGAAAACTCAATCTAAGGAGCTTTGGAAAGAAATCTCTCATGACCTGTGTACTTCTGGGTACTAGATGTTAATGCAATCTGAAATCTTTTGTCTTTTGTCATTAGCTGTTGCTTATCTTGGTTGTTTGTCAGAGATGTATTGCACTTGTTATGTGGCTGGTTCTCTCTCTATTTTTATTGTCTAAATTGGTTGCTGGATTTGAAGGGAATTTGTTTCTTCACTTTTTTTTTTTTTTTTCCCTGAACCAGTACCCATTACTGTCCATTTCGTGTGAGACCCAATGAAAATAGATTACTTGCTTTACCTGTTGATATATGTTCTAAATAGAGTAAGATGATGAAAAACTAACTTCCTCCCAGAGAAGTTTTCCCTTCTCATAGTGGGAACATGACTTTAAAAAGATGATTTTACTGATAAACAATCCACCTTTTTTTGTGACTTTGCTTTTTGTTTATTGGTCTCTCTCTGCCTTTTCTAAATTTCAAGGTTTTTGTTAGTTTGTTTTAATTCAAACCCACCATTGGACTGTACACAATATCTTACAGTTACTTCTGGATGTTTTGTACGGGTTGGCCTCTTTCTTGAGAATTCTCTCTGCCAAGAGGAATTTTTGGCTATGTAGCATATTTTGTATCACCATTCTTCCCATCCTGCCCACATAACAGTCTGCTCTGAAACCACAAGCAAGTGGGTAGCAGTAAGAGCAGCCATGTGCCTGCTCTAGTTTTTGCCACTTTCTGGCATCTGTCTGTACCCACTAGCAGGAAAGTGGTTCAAGTCACCTTTCTTTGCCTCCTTTTGCACGTTGATCTTTCCCTATTATGTCCTGTGCTTGGAGCAACACCTATTCATTTTTCAATAACTCTCAACAGGGAAATCCCCTGAGTATGTCAGGTGTAAATACTGTAAAACACAAGGAGGGTGTTTTGACTGAGTGCTTTTTTTGTGGATGTCCTCTTTAGCGGCTTTTCACTTTAAAATACGGCAAGTGACAACACTTGAAAATGTACGGTGATGTATTGCAGATAGCAGAACAAACAGCACTTTTTCAGGACATGAAGCTCTTTCATCCCCCTTCCCCCCAGTTGGTATTTTACCTTCTATTTTGTCAATAAAACCCCATTAAACATGGACCAACTGAACAATTTTATTTATGTAATAAAATTGTTTCCTAAAACCAGGAAGTAAAGTGTTCAAAATTCACAAAATCATGGCATCCTGAAACAGAAACAGAATATGTGGGGTTTATTGATGTAATTTTTATCATTTTTTTCTGATGCAATTTTATTATTTTTTATGATACTCCTTAATGGAATTTTTACGATAGCATTACCAGAAAAAGAAAAGTGTTTTCTTGGTATGTCAAGAAAAATGAAAAATACTGCTGTATTGGTTATTTAAAAAAAAAACTCGCAAAACAAAATAAGAAAAGGAACTATAAAAGCACAAGATTTTAAATATGTATTGTAAAGAATATTTACAAAAGCTCTTTTAAAAACATGTGATATTTGGTGAAAAATAATTATTTGCAGACTTCTAGTTTCCAGTAATGGGAATTTTCTTTGCCACAGATTTATATCTACTACCATTCTAGGGTTATGTGGACGTAAGTGGAAAGACTTTGGCCCATCCAGAGTGATTCAGTCAGAGCTCTTTCTCCATGCTTAATGAAAATAGTAATTTTTAGTATCCCAATTAGTTATATAAATAAATTTCAGTCTTTTCAAAATGCGAATGATTTGGCAATATGATGGGGAGACTTTTTGTTTATGTATTTTTCAATAGTCAGAGAGCTTTGTGTGAGATCCTATGGATTTTGTCCAGAAGATACAGTGCAGAAAGCCTGGCTTATGAAGAATGGCAAAGACTCCTTTCATCAGAAGAAATCTGGTAAATACTGTTATATGCACAGCTACAGGCCTGCTCGTTACAATCTTCTCAACATAACTAGCAGAAAACACAGTGTGTCATCACTTCAGGTAGAGCATAGTGCTTACATTAGGAAAGTTCTCCCCTTGCTTTTCACAGTGAATCACAGAATCATAGGATGGATAGAGTTGGAAGGGACCTTAAAGATCATCAGGTTACAAGCCCCCCGCCATGGGCAGGGACACCTCCCACTAGACCAGGTTGCTCAAAGCCCCATCCAACCTCATCTTGAACCCTTCCAGGGATGGGGCATCCACAGCTTCTCTGGGCAACCTGTTCCAGTGTCTCACCACCCTCACAGTAAAAAATTTCTTCCTAATATCTAATCTAAATCTCCCCTCTTTCAGTTTAAAACCATCACCCCTCATCCTATCACTACACCCCCTGATAAAGAGTCCCTCCCCATCTTTCCTGTAGGGCCCCTTCAGGTATCGGAAGGCTACTATAAGATCTCCCTGGAGCCTTCTCTTCTCCAGGTTGAACAATCCCAACTCTCTCAGCCTGTCTTCATAGGAGAGGTGCTCCAGCCCTCTGATCATCTTCATGGCCCTCTGCTGGACGCGTTCCAACAGTCCTTCCTGTCTTGAGGACTCCAGGGCTGGACACCATACTCCAGGTGAGGTCTCATGAGAGCAGAGTAGAGGGGCAGAACTACCTCCCTTGACCTGCTGGCCACACTTCTTTTCATGCACCCCAGGATTGTACCGGTCTTTGTCTCCTATCTAGAGAAAGCTGAAGTGTTGATTTAACAATCAGAAAGCTTAGGTTTCAGGTCCTTTTATCATACTAACATTAAAGATTATTACACTGTGAAAAGGTATTTTCCAAGTGTTGATCTGCCAGCCAGGGGAGAGTGTTAATTCTCACTGTTAGAGCATGCTGTGCTTTACTAAGTGCTGGGACAAATGGGGATGTGTTCTGGGAAATCTTGTAGTAAGAGGAGCTTATGTGAGTGCAGATGCAAAGCAGAAAGATCATGTGCTTTTGCTGCAGAGTGAAGGTCAGTAAAAGAGCATGCATTCAGCAGATAGTGGGACAGAAAGCTACACTGTCTCGCTGTATGAGAAGTGGACTTTTGTTTTGTGTAGAGTTTTCTGATTTTGACAATACTTACTTTCCAGAGTGGAATGAAAACAAAAGCATTTCCTGTATATCCAAAAAAACCCACATCCTTCAAACCAAAGTAAATACTTCAGTTCGATAAAATTAAGATGTTAAATTATGTTTTACTTTTTTTTCCACATTTCATATTTTCTAGTTTAATTTAATCAAACCTTCCACCAACTATTTTTTATTTGGAAAAGAAAATAGAAACATTCAATTTTGAATAGGCTAAGATGAAATATTTGGGCTATATCTTAATACTTTTTTATTTTTCAATTTTCCATTCATAATCAATTTTTGTCAAGGGTAACGCACTTCTGTGAAATACATTACTTTTTAAGGATTATGCACTTCTGTGAAATGCTTTACTTTTAATGAATTTATATTTCCTAGGAGTACTCACAAGATCCATACTGTTAGTACTACCAAAGATTTGATAGATTATCTTGCGAACATTATAACAGGTTTGCTGCATTTTATTTCTTATTGTTTTGAATTCTATCTAAAATGAGTCAGGTAATGAGCATTGCATCATTTCTTTCGTAGCATTATTGCCCGGATTAATGACTGTCCCAGCTAGGAGTAGAGGTAAGGAGAGAACTTTCAATGAGTAACTTACGATTTACAAGTTTGGATGGCAATATTGGCTTGCACTTCTCAGGAGATGCCACGTTCTCTTCATCTGTTACATACTCAAAGTTAATAATGAACATCATTGCTACTCCCTCTTGATTTTTCACTGGAATTATGTGGGTGTTGCAAATGAAGGTAGATCCTGCAGATAGAGAAAATAAAAAAAGAAATAAATACATAAATGAAAGGAAACTTCATTATTTTTTCACTCCAGTAATTCCTGTTACACCAACAGATAGTGAAGAATATTTCTTCGAATTTTATGATTGAACATCAAACACACTATTCTTAAATTTAAACAGGAATATTTTCATAGAAAGTAATACATCTTTTGATAATATATTAGATTATGACCTCTTCCAAAAGATCTCTCCTTTAAAATGTCAATTTTTCTTTTTGGTTTTTTATTCACTGGATGTGCCTATATAGAGAGACTTGTGATATGGAGACATTTAGCACCAAAAGTAGCAATGTGAACACTGTTCCAACCACAACACTAGTGAAGGGAGCAGGACTCCATTCTTCTAAATGTCAAACATTCTTCAGGCTTTTGGTTCTGTTACAACAGGATGAATCATGCATTAAATATTTATGGGTGTAAATATATCACTTCTTATTTTAGCTCTCAATCTTTTGGGGGCTGTATAATGTTGTTTAGGTTTGTGTTAAAAATTGTATTTGTTATCGGATCCTATGGGGTTTTATAATTTGTCACAAAAAACTTCTAATCGGTGGTAATAATGTTCAGTAATCTTCAGAAGTATTGCCTTAACTGTTATATATAATTTAAAGTACAAATTTCAAAGTACCCTAGTTTTCATATATATGGAATATACCCAGCTTAAACTGAAATGAACAGAAGACGTAATTTCTCAACACCTCTGGTACTCAGGGTATTCTTGTTCAAATGCCTAATTACAGATTTAAAGAACTCTTTGTGTTAATTCTTCCAGTATAACTCTTAAGAAGTTTCATTTGACAAGGTCATTAGTTTTGATTTAATTCCTTCTATTAACCTAAGAGAACATAGTGGTTCCAAAAATAATATGATTGCTATAAGCAGTACAATAATCTGCTAAAAGCTTCATACAAACACAACTGTGAGATGGTGTCTTTCTGTGATAACTAGGGACTGGTTTAATGTACATCATCTGCAATTTATGCATTCAAATGCAGTAATCACTGAAGCTTGACAGGCTGTGCAATTTGACAAAAAAAATTCTGATTTGTGTTACACAAGAATAATTTTTAATTTTTTTTTTTTTTATTATTTTTGCCATTGAGCAAAGAGGTAGTAAAGATTTATATCATTATGACCAAGATCAATTTCTGGCTCCTGATATTTAATGTAGTACTTGCCATAATGTGATATTTATGGCAGTTTGAGCTATATATAAAATTGACATGCTGGCCTTTCAAGTTTTGCAGCTGTATCTTCAATCCATTTAATAAAACAGTTAAGCTGTGGCACTTGCCACAGTTACCATGGTTACAGGCTCAATGACTTTAGTAAACAGAAAATAAGCAATTTAAGACTGTTCCATTAGAGCTAAAAATAGAAGTGCTGCAGGCCAAGCATTGCAACATAGACTGGTTAAACAGAGGGTCTGAAGAGAATTTAGAAATAATCTTTGTGGTTTTAGCTAACTAATAAAAATAGATATCGGGTTTAAACAGTCAAAATTGTATTTATTGATTCATTTAGAAGGAAATACTATTTCATGATATAGACTATGTTTTGACATGCAGATTTATAGGTTGGGCAGGTATCCCCCAATTGGGCACCTTTAACACAAAGGCCTGGAAGTGGGGCTAAGCTGAGGAGAGCATGGCTTTGAAGAACACTGAACTCCAGTGGAACAAATGTTTATCAGTTTGTGCAAACAAAGATGACAAGGAGCCTCAGACTTCTCTAAAAACTTTCCTGCTTTTGAAGGCAAGGGTGTTTCAGCTTTTGAAATGCTTCCCACAGTGCTAAGTAATGACACTATCTCCTGTTTATGTAGAACATTCCGCCCTCAAGCATTTACAAACCTCATTTGTACTGGAGCTAGGGATTTGCATCTCTGGGGAGATGCAGAAGCTGTTTAACAGTCCACAGCTTAAGAATGTGGCAAAAGAGCACAGGGTTAAAAATTTAAGCTGTATCTAGAAATAATTTGGGAACAAAGATTGGGAAAGATTCTTATCTGGTAAAATTCAGCATAGTTCCTTTGAAGACCAAATGGAGCAGGAGACTAATAAATCCAGTGTAGTTCATTAGTCTGAAGTTTTTCCAAGACACCTGGGCTTTTTAAGAGGCATAGAATATTTACTTTGTGTGAATGACTGGAATTGGAATTCTGCAACTTAACCAAAATACAATGCCTGTCACGGTCACTGTTAGTGTTTGTAGTTAGTACAGAAATTGTTATCTGCTATACGCTTACCAGTATCTATCTCTAATGAAATGTCAATAAGAAAATACAAAATATCAAATAACAAGGAAGACCCTAACGTGAGTGAAAAATAAGAGTTGGGTACAATGAAAGAATACTAGCAAATTCAAAAGATAAGCTTTGACTTGTTTGAGTTGATGGCAATAAAGAAATCTTAAGAAGTAGCTTGTTTATAAACAACCTTATTCAGTATAAGCACTCTGGCATTCCACTGCACTTCATTGCACTCAGCATGTTTTCCCCCTTGTGTCTCTATACTGAATACTTTGAGAGTAAGCAATGCTTCTGATGAGCAATAAAAATTGTAATGAAGTTTCTGGAATTTGCATTTCTCATCTAATGGCACAGGGCAAGTGGATGATATAATCAGAATAATTACGAAAATTATACCCTTATAATTAATAGAGTCAATATCCAGCAATATATCTGCATTTTCTAAAGATTATTGTTGAGGAGTAATCATGAAATGTACCTGTTGTGCTCTCTCATTATAATCATTGGAGGTGATAAGAAAATATCCAGCTTTTCGTCTTTGTCAGCTTGAATTCCGTAGGTATAAGGGTCTATGGCATTTTAAAGACCACTTTTTCATCTAAATAAATTAGTGGCAAAATATCCATATGTGAAGAAAAAGTTCTCCACCCCTATATGCTGTGTGGATATGATGCAGTTATGTGTTTAACAGTATGATTTCACAAAACCAAACTGGCTGATGTGAAACAATTAACTGCCAAAATGTATACATAAGCGACAATAAATATTTAGGAAATAAAGACTTAGTATATATTAGGGTTATGTAAGGATATATTGCACCATTTGAGCAATTCTGGTGAAGGAAAACCCATTTAAATATCTGGATGCACAGTGTTTAATATTGACTTGCTTCATGAAAGCAGTACAAAGCAGGCACATCAAACCAGTTAATGTGGTTCATAAAATCTATTTACCTTTCCAGTGATTTTCTATAGAAGATTTTAGGACAGATTTTTATCAGGCTGCATCTTCTAGATACAACTGCATTCATTTATTTGAATTGTAATAGCTCCATTTATGACCAATTGGGAGAGGAGAATACAATTAATAGAACAGTGAAGGCCTTCCAAATTACAAGAGCCTCCATTTTCATATGAAAAACTCTGACAAGCAAACTGAAAAATGACACATCCCAAACAACTATTTTGATTCAGCCTTCCTGGGAACAAAATTTTCACAGGCCATTACATATGCCAAGCCCAAAGAATGAGACACTGTGGTATTTAGGTAATTGTCCTAATTCTGCAGAAGTCCCATGTTTCACACAACAGAGACCCTTGGAAATCCATTGTGGTTCCACAGGATGGCTTTGCAGCCCTGTTGTCCTGAATGACTCTGACAGTTGCTACCTGCATTTCACCATTAAAAAATTCAGACTCCGCCACCTCAGTACAAATTTGAGGACTTCATTGGGGCTGAAACTGGTTCCAGTTTGGAACCAATCTTGGGTCCCTGTGCCAATGCATTTGTGACTTCTCAGATATTTTTTCTTGCTAGAGCAGCTGGGGACAACTGACTAAGGCTATAGAAAGAAAGATGTTGAGTATGTCCTCTTTGTGCATTCATAAATTTCTGGACAGGTTGACCTTATACAAGTGTTTTCTAGGATTGTGATAATTTTTTACTGCTGCAACCTACAAGCAGTCCAGTGTAGGTATCTGTACAGTTCATAGCCGTGTATGGTCATTTAAAATTGAAGGTGAGAAGGAATAAATCAAAACAGAGAAATGGAAGAGCGAACAACAGCTTGCTCACTAGAACAAGACCAAAGACGGTTAAAAATTAGAGGCAGAGATACTGTCCGTTTTTCCAGAGTGAGGCAGTCCTGCTCTCTGTTTGAAGACAGATCTGAATGAGACAATTCTGCAATGTGACAACTTTATGATGATACAGGGACAAGAGAAGGAAGCTGGGTATTATTTGCACTTTTATTAAATGATGAGCATGTTTATTTTGGAAAAATCTACCCTCCATTTACCCTGGTGTGATTCATGTTTTGTGATCAAAATAAATGCTCAAAAAGCCTTCTCTCAGAGGCACAAACTTAGAACGTATTAGTTGCAAACATAGAGTTTATCCTTACATTTTAATTTAAAATCTTAAACTATCAATTATAGTAGAAATGCAACTAAATATATTTCATATTAAATTGTGTACTAAGCTTAGTCTTTATCAGCATTTTACTGAAAAGGAGCACGGAAAAGTCTGCATAGTTCCCATTTTGGTAGTAATGAGGTGGAATATGTATTGCTCTCATAGATTCATTTTTGACTAGTTACTCTGATATTAGTAGAGTCTGATCACTCTTATACTAATTAGAAACTTAATATTCCTCTGTTAAGAAAGAGTTGACTTCCATAAATACCAAGAACAAAGAACATTGTGTAATAAAACATAACCAATGGCATTTTGTTATCTTTTGTTCATATTTACAGCCTTATTTGTCCTTTCATCATACCATGGCTCATGGGGATTGCCCAATGTTAATAAGAACTTCTTTGGTGAAAGAAAAGAGAGTTAATCTGAGGGAGAATTAGTGTGGAAGTTCAGAACACCTTCTCTTGACTTTGCCCATCCTTCATGGAGTCTTTGTCTTTAGGACGAGAAGCCAAGACGGCTTTCTACTAACTTCTTAACTCCCCTAAACTGATGCTCTCTTCCTCCTTAACAGACAAATGAAGCATCTCTCTCTACTTCTTGTAGACTGGGGCAGGTCTCAGAAAGTTGATTACTCTGTTTATTCAGGTCCAGGGCAATACTTGTCCAGGCACAAAGTAAAGGGAATTCACTAAAATGAAATGTATGCTCTGATCGTGGGAAAGGAAAGACTGTCCAGCTTTGTGTGGGCTTTCAGGAAGGCTGAGGCTGTGGGTTTTGTCCACCATGCCCAGCATGGCAAATATAAATAATAACAAGCCTATTAGGAGCATATGAAATGCTGATAACTCAAGTCAGGTTCTTTGGCCCAGACTGCTGTTTATAATCTATTTTGTTGCCAAATGCTGGCAGATAGAGGATGTGGACATGCTTCGTATATGGACCAGTGTGGTAGGGTCACAGGGACTGTGTGGTAGATGAATTAGATGGAAGGCAAAGTGGGAAGTGGGATACAAAATCTTGTGAAATAAGGCTCTATCTTGCACACTGCTGATAAGACTTTTGCATTCTTGAAATGCCCTAAGGATAAGAATACCCTTACTTGAAGCAGCTTCACATGCCATCATCTGGAATTGTCACCTTATTCCCTAATGTTCCATACCTACTTTCAGCCAAACTTTAAAAATTAAATGGAAGCAAGCCAAAACATTTTTTCTATATGTTGTCAAGATCCTGGTAACAAACAGGTTAAACCTTGCTTTAGCAAGAAAGTGCTCTCATCAAGCTGTGAATGATGCAGAAGAATGACACCTGAAAGTGACTGGTTGTAATTTACTAATGAGACCAGTAAAGCAAAGCACCTTGTGTCCTTGAATGGCTATAAACAAAGAAAAGGAAACTGGAAGAAAAACAGTATCCAGTGAATATTTGCTCTGCCTTGTGTGATTTCTGTGACTTATCACTGAAGAAAGTCCTTTTCTTTTAGGCTTAAATTTCAGAAGCCTACTTACTTGTGGTCTGAGGTCCACTCTAAGCAAACAGGGTACTTAGTTGAGCTTTTGTTGGCAGTTAGGGACAGTTGCAGTGGGGATGTGTATTGTATATGCAAGTGAAAGGCAGTTTGTCAAATATTGAGGGATGATGTGTATTGTGATGTGGGGACTCACCAGGACCAATCAAGGGCTCAAAATATCTTCCTTTGAGTTTCTATTCAAGCATAAGTCAGGAAAAATGAAGCATGTCACAAGGAATCTTGTTTTCAGTGGACTTACTGGAAAGGTTCGCTTTCTTTCTCAAATTATACTAAGAATTCTATTCCTGTAGTGTTGTGTTGAAAATAGTCATGTGATGATCCTGCAGAATTTCACATGGTGTTATGTTAAAGGACTCCAAATGCTTTTGCAAGCCCATTTTTGTGTGAATTAAAACTACTTACTAACGGATTTTCACAAATTAATCTGCCTGTTTATATAATAAAATCAAATGGAAGAGTGACTGAATTTGCCTTGAGAAAATTGCCCAGCTCTTAGTTATGTAGAACCATATCACTGGAGACAGATAGGACTGAAATACTCACTCAATTCAGTAACAGCCCCATGGAAGAAATACCAGACAAATATTTTTGTCTGGTTTTACCTGCAGCTCTTTGTATCTTTGCACTTGATGCCATTTATTCAGATCTTTGGAGACATCTGATCTGTAAAGACCCTATTTAAATTTTGTCAAAACTTTGGCTCTAAATGAAAAAATTACCCTTGGATGTTCCTTTCCTCCCCACCCCCCATTTGTTATGTAGCTGCACACATGAGGAATAGGAGGAAACTTGATGCTAAGACTAAAGATGATAATATTTGTAGCCATAAAGAGCATCTATTCCAGGAATCCCAGGCTGTATTGCAAATGTGGCCTGTTGCTGCCCTTCAAAGTGTAGAGGTATTATTTTACTTTCTTCTAAAGGTGGTAGGACTGAGGCATAAAAAGAAAAGTGTTTTATCCAAAGCTGCATCAAGAATGAAAGAAGAAACTAGGGGCAACACAAAGAAACTCTTGATCCCATTTTCACAATTGCATGAGCAGGTAACAGCCCCACACAATTAAAATGTGTATATTCCACACAGAACTTTGAGTAATGGGTTGTACAATTCTCTTTATCTTTTACCTGTATCTTCTGAGCTGTGTCTTTATGTCAGCATTTTCCAATTCCATCTGACTGAAAATGAGCTACCTTGTGTGGCAAGAATGGGGAATTCACGAGCTTCCCATTAAACACGCTGCAGATGTATCTGTATGACTATCTCTTTTAAAAGATTCATTGCAGAGAACAACTAAAAATAGATGGCAGGTTGAAATGTATTATATCCCTTTTCAATTGAGTAGCTATTTTTAAGGGGGATGGGTAGAGACAAGAAGAGTATATTTGGCTGATATTTGTTAGGGATCTTACAGTGATTAAATGGGGCCTGTTCCCTTTGACATTTCACTCCACCCTCCATATCAAATAGATACTCATTCTGTCACTGAAATGGTTGCTGATACAAAGTTTTGATTTATAGGACTGGTGTAGGTTTTGTAAGGTGTTAACTTAGAGTCTTTAGAAGTGAGGGAAGAATTTTTAAACTAGCAAACTAAGAAAAAAAATTACCCCCTGGAGGCTGTGGACAAGTTTATTATTGGGCCGGCCTATATAAATATCTCATTTTCTTTCCCTTTAATCCCATTTATAATATAATTCAATAGCTAGATAAATACTGTTCAACTACTCGCTCCAGCATTTCTTATGCTACTTCATTGACACAATTACTGCTAACCCCCTAATTATATTATCTACACCTACACTAATAGAGCTAAGGTGATTAATTGTAATGCTGAACACATTTTATATGGGAGGACAATTTCCTAGTGCTTTGTTGTTTAAGCATATATAAACACGTATAGAAGATAGAGCAATTAACTATTTGGCAAGGAAAGGAAAAAGAAATTAAACATAAACAAGCAGTGATGCTATGTATCTATAAAACAGAAACCAAGAAAAGAGCATAGAGTGAAAAATATTGTACATGGAAGGGTATAGACTTATTTAGGTTCCAGGTTGCATGTAGGATAATTTTTAGGAAACGACAGCTGGTGCAGAAGTTGCAAGATACGCTTTTTTCTTTCTGTCTCAGTTCATCTTAAAACTACATTCAAGTTTTGTCAGAGACAGTTTCTCTAGAGCATAAACCGAAATCAGAAGGCCCAGTTCTTACAGTCATTCTTGAACTGTCTCTCAAACTGGTACTCTGGTGCATGCACAGAGTGTGAAAGCTGGACCTGGAATTGTTTTCTGGATGGGTTCTCATGACTGGCAGTTTGCAAAGCTGCTAATGTTCAAACATGAGTCTTACCTGGAATCATATAGGCCTTAAACTTAGCCTAAAATCTCTATTACACATTGTCTTTTTCTTCCAGAAGAATATAGCAAGTAGTGCTGCTTCTGAAAAGCAATGTCTCTGACTTGTTAATGAGAATATTTCTGTCCCTGCGTATGCAGTTAAGTATCTTGTGCCTGCTTCCTTGCCCCTATGTGAAGCCTCTGAGTGCACCACATGCAGGTGCTAAGCAGTCAGAGGTGGAAGGGCAGGGCAGGTTGCACAAAGGGCTACATCTCTAAAAAAAATTTAATTGTTAAGTCTGTAAACTCTTTGCAAGTTGATTGTTGAATAACTGAGGATTTTTCATTGCTCTGTGTTGTATATGTTATAAACTATGCGAATGAGGCAAGCCCAATGGTTTTCATCCTGTTTTTTTAGTATAAATACTTTTTTTATGGACACTTGTAATATAGCTGCAGTGCATGCAACATATACTACACTCAATGAATTTCATAACTTAATTTTTTTACGGGGAAACATTTCAAGCAAAAGTGCTATTTTAGAACAAGAGAAACTGAAATGTTAGTTTCAAAATAAAGTATTTTTTAAATTTTTTTTTCTACATTGCACAAGATATTCTTGTGAGACAAAATTAATATTTTTGAAATGTTCATTTCACTGAAAATGTATCAAAAATATTTTTCAGGATTAATGATGAATAGAAAATCCATTGTTTGCTCAGCTGCATGATACATTGGACATATTAAAAAAAGAGCTTTTTATTAGGTACTAAAATGTGGATATACTTAACTAGAGTTTTATGTCTATTAATGAAAAAGAACCCCAAATGTAATACCATAAAACACAGAGCATCCCAATATGTGACAATAGACAATAAAAAATTGCCAATGTCCATTGTCCAATGTCATTGGACATAAATCAGTACCACTTAAGAAGGGTCAATGATGAAATATTAGATTCTTTTCTGAAGTTGAAGAGGTGGGTGAAAAAAATATAATAACTTAGCCCAAGTAATAATAGTAAAGCACTATGTAAATAAGTTTGTTATATTATGCTTTCAGTTGTATCAATAGGTATTTACATATTGGTCTAAGTAATTTTCATTTATTTTTCAGTCTGTGTCAAGATGGAGAATTTTTAATTAGGAAAGGTCATAGAAGTAGGGATTACATTAATTCAGAGGAATTACATGGAATTAGAATAGTTTTGAAAACAACTGGATTTCATTGTGAAAATGCTTTGGCTTTTTTCATTCACATTTTCACTAAGCTTATTTAAAGCATAGCACTCAACAAATACCAGATGTATAGCTCAAGGTGAAAACCAATGGTAGGACACATTTTGTCTCACATTTTTTAAACAGAAAAATAAAGAACTACAGAGCTTTAGTGTCTTTTTACAAACATTATGTAATGATTTTAAAGTTAAATATACCTTAAACATAAATCTTTACAAAAAAAAAAACAACTAGCTGACTCACAACGGTTCTAGTTTCTTATGTTTTAGCTAGTTGGCTAAGAGTTAGCATGTATTTAGTTGTATGTGCTAAAATTGAGGATGCCTTTTTTCTTTATATTTTCCTCTCTCTTTCTCTCTCTCTCTTTCTATTTTCCCCATAGCTATTCTTTTCTAAACCCTCATTAGAAGCTATGCACCTCTGGGCATTCAACTGAGAAATGTCTTATTATGTTCATGAGAAAAGGGATCTCAGGTTTGCAAAATTGTCCATCTTGCAGAAAAATTGCAGATTAAGACATTTTTGTGAAAGTAACCTCATTTATTTCCCAAATTAAACTACATAAGCTATTTTAAGAACTAATTGAAAAACCTTACAAAGCAGAATGGAACAAAAAAAAAAAAGCCCCCCCCCCCCCCCCAAAAAAAAAAGAAGCCAGAATTCCATTTCAGTAACTTGTTTCATTTGTCCAGGGTATTGGTCCAGAATATAGTAAAGTAAAAGAGTGATCCAGATCCTGTTCTCACTTACAATGTGCCATTTCAGGGAGATTAAGGGGTTTTTTGTCATACAGTTCTCAACAGATATGAAAAAGAAGGCAGGATTAAATGGCCATACAGTAGGAAGGGTGATATAGAAAAACAGATCAACAGCAGGTCCCCTGAGGCAAAAGAGAAATGCTGTCATTACTGCAAACTTTCACAAGTGCAATGTGCATCCAGCTCCATTGGCCAAGTGGAAGGAGTACCATTTGCTAAATATAGTTGCCTTTCTCATGGAAATCATACCCTTGGAAAATCATACTCATGGAAACATGCCCTTCCTGATGCTTTATAAAAGAAATGCTCATGAGTAGTTAGAAATATGCAAAACCCAAACTTATAGAAAAAATACTGAGTCGTCATATACAGTGTCGGATGTAAAGTCATAGTGTATGCATTATGGTACTTAATTGTAGTCCAGCAAAACGTATCTGAAGGGAGAGAACAGACAGACACAAAGGGATTCTTGTTCTATGAAATATCTGTCAGGAATTCTTGGTAACAAAGATGATGATCTGGAAAGCCTCATCAGTGAGAAAGCCAAGCCTGAAAGCTGGTGGCAGTAGTCAAGCTACTTGGACCGTAAAACAAGTGAATATAACCTCCCAGGACAAACAAATTTGTTAAAGAGACATGGTATTCTGGAGTTCTTGATAACACAAAATCATGGGATTTTGAATGCCTATTAATAAATGCTGTGGGAGGTCTATGTACTGGAGGTTTGTCAAACGCTAGTAAAATACTACAGTTTTGCAAAAAGAAAAAAAAGTTTCCTAATGGAAAGTCTCCATGCCCAACATGATGTATTTTTAATTTAAGATCTGATTAGAATTGATAAATATTAATAACTTACTGGACTAGAAGTTCATGACTGCCCTAGAGGTAGTTTTCATGACCTGATTGCAGTCAGTGTAGACAAACAAACAACAATCCCAAACAGTTAAATTGTGATTCTTCTAAATGGGTAATTTTCTATGGTTGAGAAAAATGTAAGTGGAAATAATTGGGAGGAGAAATCAGACAAATACATGAATGAAAAATTGAATTCTCAATGAAAATGTTAGAAAACAGTAATTATTCAAAGATGCCGAAAATCTTAGCTGCAAGTCCATCTACGTTGAATGCAAAAGTAAAGGTAACAAATAGGAATTAACAGGCATATAGTGAATGGAGAAAGGAGAAAGTAAATACACATCTGTGGAAACCCGAGAGGTATGAAATACAGAAAGTTGGTAGAGGAACATCAGAACAAGACTAAGGAGAGTAAGTAGGTATGTAACTACATTAAGCAAAAAATAATTCCAGTAATAGTGAAAGTAATAAAATTACTAGTAACAACAGTTGTGGTAAAACTGTTAATAAGTATGTGATAATAATTATGCAACAACCAGATAGATCCTTTAAGAAATATTTCTGAACTGGGGTAAGTCACTGCTAGATCCAAAACATCAGCAAACTTGGAATAATTGTAATCAAAGGCCTATGTCTACAACTCAGCAGTCTACAACTCTGATGTAACCTCTTAACAGATCTTGCTGGGCAAAGTTCCAGAAGGTTGGAACAAAGTTAATATTGTGCCAGCATTCATAAAAGGGATATAGTGGTTGAAATGACTGTATGGCAGCGAGCCTGACATCAGTTATAAGCAAAATAACGAAACTTGTGATATTAGATTAATTTAATAAAGAATACCTGACAGGAGTATAATTAATGTCAGTATGGTAATGCAGACCTTATTAATGGACAAGAGATCTGATTTGATTATTATATTCTTTGTATAAAAAAACCCAACCAAGTAGCCATTACAAACATAAGCTTTTGTAAGGTATTCTACTGATTGCTATACAATATTCTAATAAAGTAATAGCACTATACTTATAAAAAGCTCATTACATGGGTTACAAATTGACTAAGAACTTCCAAAAAGTCATTAATGGAGGATCGCAATTCAGTGCCAATTTCTAGTGAAAGTCCATGGAAATGACCACGATAGCGTTAATTTACTTTGAAAAGATCTGGAGAAAATATAAAATCACTTCTATGAAATGTATGGATACTTCAAAAACTAGTTGTGAAGTGGCTAATGACATGGTAATGAGTCAAAATAGAAGAACTTGGATTATTCTGTAAGTGGGACATTAAGTGCAAACAAATGCATTCTGGAATGGTAAATTTAATCATACAGTTATAGAACCACGGCATGTAGGCAGAAACTAAAACATGGTAGCTCTACCCTGGCATGTACTGTCACCAAAAGAAATCATAGAATAATAAGTAAGAATGCGGAGCGTAGCCTGCATAAAGAGGTAGAATAAGAAGTCAACCTTTCCCTGTGTATGTGGCACTGAGGAGACTAAAACTGGATTACCGCATACATTTTCTGGCATCTGAATTCTTAAAGGACATTGAGAAATCAGAGAGAGAATAAAAAAGAGCAGAGGAATAGCATTCTTCAGAAAATTCCTTTGGTGTAAATCTTAAAGATGTCAGGCTGTTGTTTAGTGAAAAGTTGATTGAGAAGTGAATTGCATTGCTATCAGTGAGTTCATGGAAAGAGTGCTGAACAGGAAGGAGCTGTTGAGTCTAGTAGAAAGAACCTGAATGTTTGGAAGATGAAAGCAGATAATTCAAGCTGTATGCTCTGGAATGACCCATCAGAGGAAGCAGTGGTTCCCCCTCTATGTTTTTAGATCAAGAGTGGAAGAAACTGACAAGTCCTTTTAATCAACAAAACCTATGTACTATTCATCTTCAAAAAGTTCTAATGTTTCTTCTGAATATCTCATTTCAATTGAAAGAGGAATTCAGTGCTTCCTGGCCCAACTTTGCTCTGAATACACAGTGCTCCATAAACCAAGATGCTGCCTTCTCCCTGTACTTGGGAATAAAATTTCATGTGCTCTGCTTAGTTGGTAAAATTTCAAAAGCCCTTCATGATGTAGTCAGATTTTGATCTTCTGATCTTAGTAAGAGGTGGGATCCCTTTACAGCAGCAGGCTTTGGCTCATCCTTGGGTTATTGTGCTGTAGCAGTGAATTAAATTCGCGAGGCATGACTCCTAACCAGTTTCTCTTCTGATGGACAGAGCAGCATACAGCTGCGGGATCCGCATGCCTCCTTTTCACTCGGATGCATCAGCAAAGCTAGCTCAGTACTCTCCAGGGCAATGTGTGTAGAGGTGTTGTGCCTCTGTTCTCATTCTCTCATCAGGAAATGGCAGCGGTTCCCAATTCTGACCATCCCAGTAATGGTTGCTGGAGGATGCATTTGGCTATCTGCGCTGCATTCGCTGCTCAAATAGCTGTTTCCTGTCTCCTTTAGGGAAAAGGCACAGGCCAGATGGTGATGCAGGGTCAAAGCACTTCCAGTGCAAAATCATTATCATTAACTTCATCTCCTGGCAAATAATACATGTTTATTTGTCACTGTGAAATCTCCCTTGTGAAATGTTAAAACCTTACCTCATAATAATTCTGTTAGAAAAAAGCTCTTTTTAGCTACCAACAACTTCACCTGATTAAGAGCATGTTACCGGACATGACAGTGGAATTTATTCTTTATTTTTGAAAGTAAATCCAGCTTAACTTCCCCTTAACCTTCACGGAAAGCTCATGTTCTTAGGTTGGAATCATGCCCTTAGTATCCATACTTGATGGCTTCACATGATGTCCTGACTACCCATATGTATGTCCATCTGTTAGGCTGGCATGGTGCCCTCCCACAAGTTACTGGACTCTTGCCCTAGGACATGACTGAGGACTGAAAGCTTACTTAATACTTCATGTAACTTCATGTCTGTGTGGATGTGTGCGTGTGTGTGCTGTAACCTTCCTGTTTGTAATGGGCAGGATGGAAGATATTTGCCCAATTGGCTTCAGGCAAAATAGTCTAAGTGCAATCCAGAACATCTTTAGGTAGGGGATATTTGCCAGAAAAATGGTAAGAAATTCCAGAGAGTGAGTTGGATTTTCTAAGCTGAGTATCTAAATCTAAACATTTTAATAATTGTTTTTTGTTAGGAAGTAGGGTAAATTCTCCAAAAAAAAATAGAAAAAAGTCAATGCTGAATAATATTAATGAGACAGACTATTAACAGACCCCAGAATAAAATTTCCATGAGCTAAACACTAAATGGAGGACTGGAAAGCTAAACCTCCTAGAAGGCTGAGTTTTTGAAAGTCTTCACATATTGTTCCAGATTGCTTAGCATGATTTTATTTTGCCAGCTTTGCTTTTCAAGTTGAACATAATTGTCGACTGAATAGCTAAATAAAATTGTGCTTCTCTTATCAACTGCTTCTGGGTGGCATCTAGTTCAGAGCACACATCCTGGCTCAATCAGCTTCATCAAATGGGTGATTCCAAAGTCCTGTCACTGCAGACCCTACAGCTAGTGACTCAGGCTCCCCCCCATGAGATGCTCTGTCTGCTGCTTTTCCTTTCTGTCACTTATGCATGCTTCCTCAGAGCTCCTATTAGGCTGTAGATCCTTTAGCATCTCTTGGCAAACATCACTATACAGTACACACTTACACCCTTGGCTTCTGGTTTACTCCTCGGGGACAACATAGGAAAGGAAGAAATACACACATAGTAGAGGAAATTCTAAGGCAAAATCACTTCAAAACCAAATGAATACTTCTGCAAATGGGTAAAATGTGTTTCCTAATGTTTTCTGGAAGATGAAAATTGGGTTGCTGCTCAGAGAAAGACTGTGCTCTGGCTCATGTGCTCTTCTGGGAGACTGGCACGTTCACCCCACCCATGAACCTGTTTGTAGAAAACCTAGTGAATGAGGCTCTGAGTTTAAGGCCTTTTATTTGCTGTCTTGGCTTTCAGTTTCCTGTAACAGTCCATCAGCCTTCCTTGGACGTCTATTTCAAATGCATTACAGTAACCTGTTTGAGACATAACCTGCTTCAGGCATAGCGCAAAATGGAATTCGTAATACAAAATGATGCAGTGTTCACAGCCACAGCCCACTCTGTCAAACTGCATGTTCCGTGTGCTGGATCTTAAGACAGCTTTCATAATACAGGAACTGAACTCTGCTTATGATTTTGCTCTGTTTTTATGGGCTGAATTGCAGTGAAATCCTGGCTAATAATCAAGAATAAAAAGGGTTGATGCTAAGTCATCATGTATCCAGTCTTGAAAATATCCTTTAGCAGAATGCTGTCAAATATAAATCAAAGCATATTTCTCTCATAATAATCTATTTGTTGAATTTGGTACTTGTTGATTTTGAAATTTAATAACTCTAGGCATTGATTATCTTTCAACTTGCTAAACTGATGACCCTCAGCAACTCAGTAACATACATCTTACTAGTATTATCCAAGCATCTCATTTTGGATTTGTTGCTTCTATGGAACTTCATAAAAAGTATGGATGTGTGACTTACGTGGAGCTAGTTTACTCATGTAAATTGGTGGCTGGCAATTTTAAATGCTTCAGTGCCTTAACTGTACGGGTCCCTTGAACTTATACAATCTGAAAATATATGTAGTGCACACACACATGCTTGTATATAAAACCATATGTTCTATACATGAAACACTGATCAACAGTCAAGATTGTCTGACATCTTTTATTGTAAAACTGTATTGTTTAGAGTTGAATTGTTCAGCTTGAATTTTCATATTGAGTCTTTACTTCCAAAGCTATAACTTTATGGGAATTTTGCATAGAATCAGTAAGTTATTAGTGAAAATAAGAAAAGGGGGCATTTCTGGCAAGGGACTGGAAATGAAACTTAAGGTATTCCGAGTTATCTTCTTTCACAGGTTATAGATTCATCTTAGGGAAACTGGTCCTAATAGGCAATAGTTAAATACCCTATATGGTTTCTTGAATAATTTGTTCATGATATGCAGGACTGAGCAGTTGAAAAAAAATGAAGAATAGTAAAATAATGAGAAACATGAGTGCAGAAAATAACACTTAGAACTTCACAATGTAGCTTCATTGTAATGTTCAAGTTTGGTGGGAAATGTTCAAGATGGGTAAATGAATGATTAGACGTAAAACTCCACTTTTATTTTCTTAAATGCTTGAGATGATATTATTTTTGTGAAAGACTTAATGAGTCTTACAGATTTTATGTGCTGAGTCACCTTTACTTCAAGAAATTAAAACATGTAAATTGCATGCTATTAATGTAATATCTGACAATACCAGAAATTTTAAAATGGTCTATTTATTTAAAGATAATATTTTTTTAATACATACAATATGCATTTTTCCATTGAATGCAACCGCTACAGTCCACAGTAAGCTCATCCTTTTCTAATTGCAGTAGATAAATCTGTGTTAATCTCCTTTGCAAGTATGGCATAGAACATGTTATAAATACCACAAGAAGGGCAAAATTTACTGTATGGTAAAGGTCAAAATGATAAAACCCATAAAGAGTATAATGAAGCCTATTGGCTGGGATTCAACCAGACACTTAAGTAGATGACAATTTTTTACCTGGTGAGGAGTCCTGTTAACTTAAGTATCCAGCTGAATATTGTCAGTAATGTGTACTTAGCATATTTCTTTATTTATCTTTATATTGTTTAGAGATTACAGTTAAAATCTTATGCTTTGTGCAGCTATCTGAAATGACAGTGGAAGAATGGAAATATTTACTAAGCCCCTTGTGTGTAAGAGAAATTAACTAAAACTTGGGAAAATATTTAGGGAAAATATGCATCTGTACAAACATGTAATTTGAAGTCGAGTGTGAACTCCTGCCCTGTCTTTTTTCTACTTTTGAAAAACTTCTTGTTAGGAGTTCTCTCCTCATATTTCACTTCTACTTACATCAGGCACTGACTTTGAGAGAGGCAGAGAAAGGTAGCTGAAGGCCCCCGCCCCCCGGCTTTTGCTGCAGCACCACAGCCCTGTGAGGCACACTCTGAGTCAGCATCATGGCTATACCCACGCAGAATGTCATTGTGTCATGTTGATCAGCAGAGTACCTGAATTTCGGCACACAGCTATATGCTTACACTGAATGCTTTGCTTATCTTTACAGGACATACCATATATCCCTAGAAATCTGGGTGTAAGGAAACTGCAGTGCTCCCTTAACTCCGAAGCAAATCAGGCTTTGTGCCCCTGGGCAAAGAGATATC
The DNA here is from genome assembly GCF_964106895.1 of Numenius arquata. Lineage (NCBI taxonomy): Eukaryota > Metazoa > Chordata > Aves > Charadriiformes > Scolopacidae > Numenius > Numenius arquata. The sequence goes on from NC_133578.1 coordinate 19,814,752, forward strand.
AAACCAAGTCTGCTGCTGTCTATGAGACAGAAGATTTAATTCAGTTCAAGGTCTTTTGAAATTAATTTCAGTGTCCAAAAGATGAGCTTGATTTTCTTTTCACTAGCACAGATCTTGAATGAGTTGCTATTGATCTGTGCAAATGTGAGAGAGGATTTCATACCTGTGCTGTGCATTTTCAAAACCAGTTTAATGATTGCTTTGGATCTCACTTTGCAGATTCCAAATTGAGCTAAGGACTGGTTGAAAAATTGTTACAGAAATACTTTCCTATGAGAGTTTTAACTAATGTAGGATTTTCATAAAGTTATCGGGGGAGAAATTTTGACTTCTTGGAAAAAGAACCAAATGAAAGTAACAAATATAAATGTTTTTTGTGAAAACTTAATCTTTCAAATGGGAAATACTAAACTGCTACAGTGCCAGGTGTAAGTTGTACTTCATTTTTAGTATACCCTCCTTGTATTTGCTGGATTGTCTGGCCACGCTGCATCTCTCATGATAATTTATAATTGAGTAATTCTTAGAATAGGCAAGATACTGTAGTAACGTTTCAAAAAAAACCCCAAACCTACCAAACTTCCAATGGCTGAGAAAACTAAAATAATTCCATCTACATTGATTTGATATAGATCTAAAGATTTGGTTTCATTTCTTCGATGGGGAAATATAAATTTGGAATTTCTTGTTGTTAATAAACAATAATTTTTTTCCATTAATTTTTCTCCTCTCCAAAAATCTTTAAATTAGATTATTTTAGATAGACTATATTTCAGAGTTGCACTGTGCTTTTGGTCCTCCTTCAGGTTTATTAAGTTTGCATACCTGAGACTAGCTGCAAAATACTGATTTTAATAGATTGTATGTGTGATGTACAGTTGGAAATAATGTGTCCGAATTCACATCCTCAATTAGGGAAACAGTTTTGGTAGGGGTGAAAATTCTCTCACTGTAAAAGTCTCAGGCTGTTCCTTTTTCTTGAGCAATTTTGAAATCAGACTCAACTCAATTGCAGTATGACTCTAGAGTAAGTATATATACCCTTTGGAAGGAACAAATTATTTTCACTTTGGAGAATGCACTTTGTCCATGTACTTTTGAAGCTCTGCAATATTATTGTTCTTGTGTTCTATTGTTTGTTGTGTGTTCTGGCTAATCTTGTGCTATTACTGCAATGGACTTCTGAAACTCCCTCTCAACCCTGTGTTGCCATTTGACACCCAGGAAAAGCAGAGAGGCTAACCTCACTAAACCATTGCTGGCAAGGGAACTGAAGAGGTGGATGGAAGCAGAAATTAATCTGACACGAGAAAAAAGAGTAGGAACACTGCATGTCCTGCAAGCCAGCAGTTCTCAGGCTGAAAGGGAAGTCTAGCAAGAATTCCAGAGTGAGAGGTCTGTGAAAGACAGTGGGAGAGAAAAGAAATTCCTCTCTCTTCCCTGACAAAGCCTATTGCCTAAAACAAGGTGAGCAACAGTCAATATTAAAGTGTGTCTGAAAAATAAAAAGAGGAGTCAGTTCAGATCCAACTAGGAATACATTCTACTAATCCATCCATGAAACGTGTTAGCATGCTAGCATGCCTAACTCAATTTCTATGCTTTTCTGGAATTTGCTATTGCAAATTAATGTTAATTTAATGAAGAATTTTGTAGCTTTTTTCCCCTCTTGTTTAAACTCCCATTAGAGAAGTATTTGAGGGGTGGTACTCCTCATATAGACCATAGCAATAGGCCCCTCATATAGACCATAGCAATAGACCATAGCAATGCCTTCATGATTATTCCTACCTAAGGAATCTGAAAAGGATAATACCTGCCCATGAGGCTTCCTTTAAGATGTTAGAAAGCTCGTAGCAAAATCCTTACTTAGGCACTACCTGGTGTTCAATTGTTGTTAAATTATATTTTAAAATAATAATTTTCTTATTTATTGTCAAGTTTTTAATAGTTAGCACATTAGACTATGTTATATAGATGTTCTGTCCCAATAGTTTATAATAGAGGTCTTTAATTGCCTCTTGCCCAATTTTCCTTTTCACTTTCTCTACTCAGGACCAAACCACTATTAGAAAGGGGGGAAATTCTTCTCTCAGCCATAACAGTAGAAATCATAAGTGAAATTAATCTTTGTACAGATACCTAGCATGAGTTGTCTGTTTTGAGCAGCTGGACAAGGATGAATTTCATACTCACAAAAGGCAAATTGAAGGCAAATTTTTAGCATTCAAACTATAATAACTGTCTAGATGGACCCTTAGACCCTATTACTAAATTCTAGTGAAGTCCCAGCTGAATGGCTCTGCTTTTGCCACCTCAGAGTTATCACACCAGGTAGTGATACACTTCAGAAGAATACAAAGGTCATTTTAGCAGCTGGGTTATTTTTCATAGTAAAGGCCACATTTAACAAAGTGTCCTGCATAAGCTGCTTAGATTTTTGAGGTGAAATCTAAGTCTTACTCAAGTCATTGAAAACATGCTTGTTTAGTTTTCTGGGAAGCATTTATATAAGTCTTGTAAGACTCAAGACATAAAAAATGGTAACCCTCTGCAAGGAAAAGTGTCTGCAGCTAAATCCTGCCATAATGTTCAGGAAAGCATCCTTACCAGAGCACACACTCCTGTTTCAGGAAGCGCAGAGGGGTAGGTGTTGAGCAGTTAGCAGTTTACAGAAAATGCTCATCACAGAGAGAGATGAAAACTGCTACTTAAGCCCTGGCAGGGAGGGAGGATGCTTTCCCTGTCCTTAATGCTAGTGATGTGTCTCTTTTTCTTCTGACCACTAATCTTTGTGGTAGTGATCTGAAGCGTAAAGGTTTCACTTTGTTTAGAGGACTTCAGGCTGTAGTTGATTGGCCAGGTCTTCAGCGAATGAACTTTTATTTGATAAAATTAAATTTCCATATGTTGCCCTCGGATGTAAGATTTAAGTTTTAGCAAGTTCTGTCATTTGGTGACATTAATGATAGTATACAACGCTCACTACATGTTACTCTCTAAGTTTTGTTACAATATAAAATATATTTCTTGTTTTAATTTGTTACCACCACATGTGATACCTGAAGTGCTAGTCTATGCCAAGCTTTGACAAAGACTAAAATCCTGCTCATGTCAGTTATATTACAGATGTGGAACTACGATTGAATTCTGCATATAATGCCTTCCTAAAACAGGAGGCCTTGAGTAGCAGAACTATGTAAGCCCTTGAGTAACGTCAACTCACAAATAGATACTGGCATGCAAGAAAGCTTTGGTTTTTTCACCTTTCTACTTGACTTGTTGGGAGTGTGTATTTATGTCTTGTAGAGACAGTGGTATATAACATTTGAAGTCAAAGTATGTCAGAAGACCAAGACCATTATATGCTGCTCGCAGTGTAGACTGAAGCTATACTGATCTTGGGGGGGAAAAAAATACTCTATTTCCATTTTTTTCTATCTGAACTACACTGTTGGAATACATTTGCAGTTGAAAGGATAACATAAAATGTTGAAGCTTGTAAAAACAGATGACATAACCTGGAGACTAGTATTAGAAACCTATAAATTAGAAAATTAGGAGCTTTAGGAGTCTAAATTAACGTATGCAGTCTAAAGTAACATATGTGCATGTATTGTCAGTTCAAATTTTGAAATTCTATTAAAAATGTAAATAAAGGGAATATTTATAAATAGCTTATAAAAATATAATAGAGATTATGTGTTCTAATAATGTATAAACTACTATCAGTGAGATTTGTATACATGACTGTTTTGGTACATTACAGATTATTTTTTAATTAAGTATTCATAAACTGGAATATATAAAATTTGTAATATATAAACTAATGTAATATAGCATTCTGTAACGTCTCTGGCAATAATTTACTAGTTAAATTGTGCATTTAATTAATAGCATATTATTTGATAAATCATTTATATAGATCCAAATCTGATCTAGGAGCCCTATAACTCTGATATACAGTGCTGTTGCTGTTCAAAAATGCTGAGAATAGTATGTTACACTTAAGGACTAATTTTTTGCTCAACTGTGATCTTTAGACGTGTCCCTGCAAAAATATCATGTGGGTTATGTCTTGATGCAATATTTTAGAAAGTGGAGAAATGAAGGTTGGAATACAATACTTCTCTAAAGGGCTTTTATACTCTATCCATCTCACTAATCCTACCCTGTTCCCTGGAGCAAAATTCATAAGTTATTTTTTTCTGTTTTGTTGTTGCCTGTATTACCCAGTCACATGAAGAGTCAGTATCACTGTTTTTCAGTTACAAATAAAGTGTTATTGTCAGAGCTCCAGTCCAGTGTACAGGCTCTGTTCCAGTTTGCAGCTGGATGCTTTGGACATATGATCTGATGCATGTTTCTTTTCACATGGCAGAGGAAGACCTTTTTCTAGTTTCTTAGAATTCTGTGGGTGTGAAACTAAAATGTACCCTTGTAATGGCTTAGGCAGATAGCAAATTTTGTGAGAGCTGGCGTGGTACTTAATGCAGACAAAGAAAAATTTATATTTTCATAGTAAACATTCAATTATGTATAATTCCCTCTAGCCCTGAGCTCTTCATACTTTTTTGCCTGCATTAGAGCAGAGTACTGCCTATCTGTGACTGTCATGCAGTAAAATACAAAATGTGAATAACTGTCTACATTCCTTTTCTAAATCACACAGGGCTATTTTATGTTGTACAGCACTTTTTAATATATCATTATTTATTATTTTTCCTTTGCAACTCTCATCTGCCAGAAATATTCAGCTTTATTTGTGCTTTTTACACCCCCAGGAAACACAAAGAGACTCTTCTACACAGTCAAGATATATTGAAATTTTGCCTCTTGTACAGACAGAATATCCCCTAGGGGACAGCGTAACATCTGTGCTTTCTGCCAATGTGAGAAAACTGGTCATGCTACTGAAAAGCAGCAATGGTGGCACAGGCAATCTACCTTGTTCTCCAATCTTTTCCCCACTGCTGAACAAAGAAATGAAAATTATCTTGGAAATCAGATTCACTAATAAATTTTCTCATCTGTTAGATGAGATGGAGTTAGAAAGAGTTTCCTTGATAGTTCTCCAGTTGTCAGACTAAGTCCTAAACCTTGACTGGAGAGAAAATTTTAGGACAAAAGGATATAGTAGTCCTTCTCCCAGAAAAGTTAGAAACATGTTAGGAAATAAAATATTCATACAATAACAGTGCTTATCCTCTCAAAATCCTATATATGTCGGTACAAAGTACAAGGTTCCAGCAAAAGCTTTAAAATTACATCCCTACTACCTCTCTAGATAATTTTGAAAGTTAAAAAATACCATCTCATTGGAAAGGGCTCATAGTATGGTGTCTAAAACCTAGAAATTAATTAGAAGTGTTATTTTCATGAATGGTGTAGATATCTAAGGAGAGTTTACGTGAACATCTCATTACGATTGAGTAATGACAGTTCAGTGACTGGTAGTTAACTAGTACAAAATCAAGATTGCTCTTTTGTTATGAGGAACCCACAACAACTTATTGTCATTGAGACAATTATTCTATCACCCGATGACGTCTCCCCACCCAGGAAGGGGAAGTGGGAAAAAACAAGGAAACACAAAGGTTGAAATATAAACAGATTTAATAGAATAAGACTAAATTAACATTAATAACACTAAAGAACCAATATTGATCCCAATACCAATATAAGATATGCAAGGATTATACTCAGCCAATTCTATCAGTAGGAAGCTGTGCACTCCCAGCAGTGGACAGCAAACGTTGGACACTGCAAGCACTACAGCTTTGGGAGGAAGGGAAGGGCTCAGCGGTCCAGCACAGGGACAAGAACTTCTCTGGACTGCTGACATCAAGGAAGAGAGAGGACTTCTCAGCAAACTTTCTAATTTATATTGAATATGATATTCATGGTATGAAATAATCCTGTTGGCCAGCCTGGGTCAGGTACCCAGGCCTCGCTCTCCTCATCCTGGCAAGGCTTGAAAACACTGAGACCTTGAAACCCACATAGCCTATCTGGCTATAAAGTAAATATTTTCCCAAATTCAGACATTAGAGTCTTCTAAAAGTGCAGTTTTCCCAAGCATTAGAAGATAAATTAGTCCTGTGTCACTCAAACCAGGACATCTTGTATCTTTCTGTCACCTTACATTCTTAAATATGCTGTGGATTATTTTTTCCTTATTCGTTATACAGCTTGACCCTCTTCTAACGGGTTGGTCTTGAACAGTCAATATCCTGCCCCTGAGAATTTCTGCTATGATGCAATATCATATTTAGCAGCTTTCACATATGAACAGCAGATGGTTTGAGCTGAATATACATAAGCATATGTGACTGTATGTTGCCATCCTTTAGTTCTGTTTAACCCTTCAGCTGCTCTTTGCCTTTGCCATTTAACAGTCTCTTTTGGAAATGGGAAGGAATTCAGACTGTGAAAACATAAATGTTTTTTCCTGCTTACACTAGTAGTTGGGCTTTTTTCTATATTATTGTGATAGCTAAGAATAATCTGCTTGACTGGTCAGTGGATATTTTGTTTCCAGCTGCTCATAGCTCCTCTATGTTTAACAGCAGACAGACACGGAAAAGTATGGTTTGGTAAGAGACACAACACGTCATTTGTGAGATGGTGCTTCCAGCCACTGCTACCAATCACAATTTTATTCATTTTTAGGATTCTGTCCCAATTTACTCTGCTATTATTTTCTCTCTCTATTTATGCAATAACAAGGGATTCTACTGTTCTAATTATTGATAAACTAGCAAATTTTTTTGTGTGCTGAGTCATATTGCTTAGAAATATAGAAGCGCTCTTCTTATTGAAATACTTATGTTGGATGGTTTTGACATTGCTTCATGTCTCAGGTAATTATTTAAAATGTCAGAAACAAACAGTCATGACTTATATGAGCTATACTGAGTGTTTAGCAACAGAAATATGAGTATATATGCACCTGCTTTCTGCCTCTCTCAGGAAGCCTGCAGCTGACCAGACTTCCTCCAAAAGCTACTGGCGTGGAAAAGGAGTTGCCTTCCAGCCTTGTGGTGTTTCAGTGATTGGGGTGTTCCACAGCGGCCCTTCTTATGCAATGTGGGCCATGGTGCAGGCTCACCATAACTAACGAGGGTAGATCTCACCCTCATTAACTACAGTATAAACTAGAATGTGCAATTTGGGTTCTGCCCTCGAACTCTAGGCATTTAAGCCATATCAGAACTTGACTTGAAAATATTTCTAAAATGTATTTGGTATTATCACTGCCTTCCTAGGGAGATACTGATCTTGATTCCAAACTACTCCTGTATTTTGGAATGAGACCCAGACATGCAGTAGCCTGTCCTACCTCCTTACCAATGTTTTGGCTTCCATAGATCAAGAAAAAAACTACATTGCTTTCTGTCCACATCACTTAGTCTAGGTGAAGACTGAGTGCTCCGACTGAGTGTCCTGATTAAGGCCTAAATTTTAATAGGTCCTAGTGTCGTAGGAAAAAAGGCAAAATGTAGTTTTATGTGGAAAAAGATTCACTGTTCGTTGATCTGTCTACAAATACAATAGCTCAGACTTGCAGTAACTCAGTGGAAGACTTACATTACACAATGATTTCATATGGCATATATCATGATATTTTCTGTTCAGTTTTGTACATACAGGAATTATTTCCAACAAATGTTTTTGTGTAGCTATATGTTTGCATTAGCTGGTTTTGCTTACAATATTTGAAGAAGCAATAACTACTTGCTAAATATCAGTTTTGTAATATGGTTAAAATATACAAATAACTTTCACCAAAGCAATCACCTTTAGCGCCTAAAGTACTGATCCTGGGTGAAGTGTAGCCAGACAACAATTTTTTTTTTCCAACAGGAAAGATATTTTAACACCAGCATGATTAGCTGCTTGCATCTGGTAGCTGCTGCTTTTAAAAAATTCTTTGTACACTTTATGAAATATATCTGACTCAGTTTACATATTCATTAATTGTAAAAGCCTGTACAGAAAGCGAACAACACTAGAAGAGTTTAAAAAAACCACTCTAGTAGTGTTAGTAAATTAAATGGAATTTATAATCCTTTTAGGCTGTCCATATAATTACTCAGAAATCATTGATGTTGAATGACAGAAGGAAATCCCGTTTAATATCTGCCTGTCTCTGTCCAGCTTCACACCTACCCTGGTATATAAATATGACCTCAAAGGCATACTGGAGGAGGAATTAAAAGACAGAAATGGCAATTAGGTATCTGATTCTCAATTATTTTCCTACAGAAGTTGAAGAAAATTAGACACCAAACTACTATGTGTTTATAGCTGTTCCTGCCTATTAGTACACTGCTTCAGTGAAAACATATAGTCAGGCTAACAAATTAAATGCTACTTTTTCACTAGACTTGCTTTGATATATATTGGTGTTAAAAAGGTGATTGTAATAAGGTTTTATTAACCATAAGATTACTTAATTCAGTATACAGATTATAGCTTATAACGTCCTCAAATAAAACTAAAAATATTTTCACCAGCAAACAATTTCAGAGATGCTTGGGGGAAGGAGGTTTACAAAATGCAGCACAATACTGAATAAACAAATACAGTAGTTTGCCACAAGAAAATTAATGTAAATGGACCTTATTTTCTTTAAATGTTGTACAAAATCAGGGTAAGAGCATTTATTTTCTTGTCAAATGAAGGATAATGAAAAATAGCTACTGAACTAAAATATATTAAGTCTTATTTTGCAATAAACACAATGGATATTGTGCCAGAATGAACAAAATCTCTGAAAGTCATTGAAACGGAAGAGATTTTTATTTTAATATGAAGTATAGTAATTTCCTGTGTGGAATGGAAATGAATATTTTCCTGCCAAAACCTCAAAACAACCCAAGCCACATAGTTGGGAGAAAGATGTTTCTTTAACTGTTTTCTAACTGTTTAACCTTTGCTCCAATGCTGGAGCAGCTCCCTCAATGAGATGCTACTGAAGAGCAGCCTGCATCTTATCACTGTGATTTATCTCAGTGCTCAGAACTATTCTGTACAGCAAAATGAGAAACCCCGTGGCTACAATTGCTACACAACCTAAAGCTGACAAGGTGCTAAGTTGGTGGGAATTTTCAGAGAAAAACTGATGATTGAGGGAGCCGCTGCTGAAACTGATGCTGCAGGGCTGAGGGAGAAAGAGATGTTTGTTTGTAAGACAAACAGACATGCAGACATGCACAAACTGAGACTGTAAGGATTTTTCTTTTATCAAGCCCTTTAACCCATAGATAACATTTTTATCTCATGTCACCACGCCTTAGACTAGATTTGCATTTTTTTCCATCCAGTGTCATTTTTGCTTTCTTTAAAATATGTTTTGACTTCAGTTTTGCACTGCAAAACTCCAGGGCCACTCTTAGATATCCTGTTTGTCTCCTCTGCTACATTTAAAAGTGGAGGGAAGATTCTAGATACAGATGGATGAAACCAGTACCCAGGGTCAACCAGTACAAATTGCAGCCATTCAGGAGTAGGCAGACTGGCGACAGTGAAAGAGGGAAGGGAGAAAGAGAAACTTCAGGTTGCCTGTATGCACAAGCCATTTATATGTACTGACAAAAAATAGGAATACCCAGTTATCAAATTCACTCACAACTGTATGACTGTGAAACAGAGGCATCTTGGATTGAAATAATTTATGACTTCATGTAAAAGCTGTACAGATTTCTTTAGTTTCATTGCAAGTTTGAGAGAATTTAAAGATAGCAGCAAATATTTGGAAATTTGATCAATCCCATATTTTTTTTAAAAGTGTGTTTTTGCCTTGAAAAGGTGTTAAAAATTGAAAGTAAGTTGAATTGTGTAGGACAAAGATAAGTAAAGGATTTCAGAGAAACAAGTCACAACTGTTGTAACCGTTCTTCTCAAATAAAGCTCAGATTCATAGAGCTATTCAGGTAATTAACCATCTAAGACTCACTGTAATTATTTAGAGTTACAAGTCTAGAACACCCTGACCTAGTCAATTTTAGTGGAGGAAATTTCTCTTCCAGATCTCTTCTAAATCAGATCATAAAGCTGTTTTTTTCTGATGATAGGTGATTACTCTGTGTTCATGATGAGAATTTTTCTGCTCAGAAGGAAGAGGAGCATACAATAGAATGCACCATAAAAAGCCATTAAAATGCAAGGAAAGATTTTTGGACAGACTGCTGAAAATTTTGAGGGAGAATTTTCTTCCCAGGAAGTATAAGTTTTCCAGGTTTGGTGGGTTTTTTTTGGTTTTTTTTGTTTGTTTGTTTGTTTGTTTGTTTGTTTTTTGAATAAAGCTACATTCCAAACTTTCACAGTCCTGAATGTAATGGAATTTCTGTCCCCAGCAGTTCTAGTAATAAGAAAAAGATTTCATACATTATCGAGGGAGATGCAGCATGAGAGTGCTTGACTGACTGTGTTTCCTTTGGGCTAGGAAAGTAAGAACCGAGTTCTTCAGATTGCTGCTTCTCAGAACATAAATTATTCTTGCAGTGAAGAAGTATGTATCACATACTCTTCCTGGTGGTTGGTACAACAGAATTCTTTATGTCATATTTATTCAATATTTGACAGGAAAGGAATTACATTTGGTGAAATGTGTAAGCTTGCACATTTGGGAGGTTTTCATAAATGATATGTAAATAACTTTTAAAGTATTACATACTATAATTACGATCATTATATGTGAGTACTTGGTTAGAAATTGCTGGTAGTTAATCCAGTTTCTCATCTTCAGAAGCATCTTCATTACTCAGAGATTTTCCATAAATATTTTTTTTGTCTGCTTTACAGTATTAACAATTTCAAAGAGAAGTCACTGTCCATATGAACAGCAGTTTGAGGCAATGCTAATTTGGCTTAATTTTGCAGAAGATTTGCATCAGCACAAGCCAATGTTTCTGCAAACAGAAGCAGTCCTGACCTGTCTTGCACTGCTAATTTCCACTCCATGCCACCCTTTCCTCTGTGCAACTACAGATGATTCTGTGGCTGTGTGAAACCACAGTGAACTAAAATTAGACTGGTTTTGGCTGGCTAATATTAACTCAATTCTTCTCCCTATTCCAGATCACTAGACACACATCCCATCGTGTAAGGCAGTAACAAAGGGGGGGGTCAAAGAATAAGCACTTGAAACAGACTGAGGACAAGGCTCGTTCTTTCAGCATCAATGACAAGCTGTTTATGGTTACAGATTCATTTTCAGAAACAGCTAGTTGTAATTACCTTATTATATAGATTATACAGGGGCAGTTCTTTTGCCAGCACTGGACATTTCTTTGGCAGTATCAAGCAATAGAAATCTCCAGTTTAAATTTTGCCTCAGCTGTGTGTATCAGTTGTGCCTACAATATGATTACCTTTGATTTGGCCAAGGCAGAGCTGATTCATCCTTCAATGATAACATTAACAGGTGTCAGAAAGTTTAAGCTAAAAACTTGAACTCGACTGCTTTCTACTCAAGTGTAAAACTTTCATTTTGTAACAAAGTTGTTGACATTAGTCATTTTCCACTAAAAGGAAAAAAGTCTATATTCTGAATTAATCTTCAATAGCTTTCATTGATGCCTAGGACTGAAGGACTGAAGGACTGAAACCTGCCATGGACAAACAAGTTATTTGGTGAAATCCTGTAGTGTTTATGCAGGCCTGATTGTAAAACAAGGATACCCACTGCAATACAACAATTTTTTGAAACAGAACACTTACTATAGACTTAAAAGCAGCTCATAGTGTGACACTGTTCTAAGATGATTGACTGTGATAGTTACAGATTGGTTGAAATACATTATAGGATATGCATTATATATCAAGACATTATAAATTACGAGGAACGACTGTCAGGCAAGCAATTATGATAGCTCATCTTGCACTGCTAATTACAAAATGTCTGGAAAATACCTTATCTACATTTATGAAGCTTTCTGCATTGATCAATGAAGTAGATATGACAGTGTAAAGAGGGGTCCTACGATCACTAAAACCTCAGTTAGATAGTTATCTGACTGTCAATGGAGAACTATAACCCAATGTGTACTGGTGCAGTACTAACCAATGGAATAAGTGGTGTTTGGAAGTGGATTTTGTGACCTCAGAACAGCTTTTAAGTCCATAAAGTAGTTTTGGTTAGGTCCTCTGGAATGAATAGTATCTTTGAACATAAACTGATGATGGTGTTACTCAAATCTAGCAGCTAACTAGGAGATAAACTGTGTAAAAGACAAATTAGATCCTAAAATTCACTTCATAATGTACGTATGAATGCCACTTTACAAGACACTTTACTGTTGATGGTTCATCTGAAACACTAAGTACCATTGTAATCACTCAACTCAAGAAAATTAAACTGCAATCAACATAGGTGCAGAGAAGGGTAGCCACGAGAATGAGAGTCTTATCTGGCTAAGAAAAACTGATGTGTAGCCTTACAAAGGGAAGGTTAAGGGAGCAGATAAGTCCTGTATGGAAAAATATGGGGATAAGCTAAGAAAGATTTGAGCCAAAGACAACACCAGCAATGGAAGAAAGGGTTATTAATGGCTCAAGTACACACCTCAGCTGGAAATTAGATAAAGGTACATAATCATTAAAATAATCAAGTTCTGAAACAGCCTTTCAAGCAGTTGGTCCAAAGTCCCTACTTTTGTTTAAACTGGAATTTAGTAAGTTTAGTAAACAGATTATTTGGTATGATTCTCTGGAACAGAAGCAGGTGGGACTTGATGGCATTGAAGTTCTTTCAATTTTAATGTTTCTGTTGCAACTGAATGACCTTCTAAAATACACTTTTTAGTCAGCTTTCCCATCCTTTTCCAACACTTTTTATGATCTCAAGGGATTATTTTTATCCTTTGCTGTGGTATTAATAGCAATTCAATGGTTATTTCCATCTACCTCCTCATCAGTGTGTCAATGATGATTAAATGTATCTGCATTGCATTTCGCAGTATCACTGCTGTTGAGACTGGAGCATTCTTTTTTGCTGCAATAACTTGACTAAAAAAATGAAAAGAATTGAAAAATTGAGAAGAAAGTTGTTTGCATGTCTACCATCTTTGGGAGTGCTGTCGAAAGTCTGCTGTTATTTAGAAGCTACATATTATATATGATTAGAAGGGCAGCCTCTCTTAAGTCCACAGGTTCCCTTTCTACAAATAGGAGTATAAGAGCAGCTAAAGCCAAGGCACCTTTGGCTAGAATGGAATAAATAGAAGTGAGCTACTCCTAACACAGGCTAGTTAGAGATTAATTGCCCTGATGCACAGCAAAGAACTGCAAATTTCCTTCTAGAAACTTAGAGAGAACTCTCAATCTCTGGAACTGTAAGATACTATGATATGAAGCTCCCAATTTGCAGGATCTCTAAAGTAGATATGCTTAGAAATTTTGGAATATGGAGAACTACTGTAGATTTTTTAGATTTCTTTTCCTCAGAATACCATATTTTAAATTACTAGTCACACCTTATGAGTTTTTGAATTGCTCTTTTTTGTCCATAAATGATTTCTCAGTCAGATAATCATACCTATGGAATATGCAGATATTTAAAAAAATAATCTGTGAACAAGTGGGTAATACAGTACATGAGAACTGCTGTGGCCTAAATTATTAACAAATCTGTCACAAACAGTACTGATAAATTTAAGAAAAGTGATGTTTCCTTTGCATTTTACATTATACACTAAGAATATTTGCTAGCAGCAGTTGCTAGCTAGGGATAGAGTCATTAACTGTTAGCTATCTCATATATTGGAAATTTGTCAAGAACTGTAACAGTACCTATGTGTCATTAGAGTCATAGTGTCATATCCTAAATTACCTGTAATGCTAAGTGAAGTTAGTAAGGTTGTTCCGCACAGAAATAGGCTCATGCTCCTGTATATGTATTATCTTTATGCTAGTTTGAATGTATCTGATTGCCACTTTCAGTTAAGAATTTAAATGTAACTATTTTCCAGTAAACACATATTTTGTTCTCTACCGTTAGGATACTAAATATAGATATTGATTTGAAGAAAATATCACAGGCTTAGAAGAGAGAAATTAGTATCACGATTGAAAATCTTTTTTGTCACTTGGGATAGGTTGTATTTTTAGCTTTGGGAGAAAGCCAGAAGGTAGTTCAAAGCCTGACCTTTACTCCTCAATAATCAGACCTATATATAGTGTTTTACTGGACAGACCTTCATAAAAGAGCTCCAGGTCCTTTGTCTCCCTATTCTGCTCATTGAAGTAAAAGGTTTCAGTTATGGAAAAGCATATGGAAAAGCTTGCAAGTACATGTGGTAAATGTTATTCTAAAAGGAATCCATTCCTCACCTCATGCTCCATATATTTCCTGGATTTTGGCATCTTCACATAAGTACCTATTTTGCTTGTTCTTTCAAAATGGTTTACGCCTATACTTTTTTGCATATTCTTTCTATTGTAAAAGAAATATTTGCAGCTTGTATCTGGCTGTATTTCTGCTGTTGCTCCTTTGCTCTTTTGAAAAGGAAATACCTTATTCTTACTGGAAGGATCTGAGAAAATAAAAATATGCCATTCTCCTCCAGCTCTGTAGCATTCCTCTAATTGAGAAAGGCAAGGATCATTAATCATCAAAAAGGCTCCAAACGTTCACTTTCTTAGATTTAGTACATCATAAACAGCAACATGTACTCGCCTCTAGGGCTTACTGGACCTATGTGCTAAGCTTGCTTGCTGTAAACATGTCATATCTCCATAACTGTTTAAAAGTTCAGAAGAAATAGAAACAAAGCTCTGTGCTAGAGAGGAATATACATTTTCAAGAATACTCCTTGTCTATCAGTAGTTTCATCACATGGTTATAATTTTGTGACAGTCTTTAAGAATTTTAAGAGTGAGCCAATACAGAATATACTTGGTTTCAATGTACTGCAAACTTTTCTGAGTAAAATCACCTATCTCATATCATTGCTCTTTCATCTATGGCTGTGTAGAATGTAGCATTTTGACTGGAATACGTGGCAAAGAAAGAAACACAAGATAGTGCTGAAACAGATTCTGAATCCAGACTTTATAAATTTAGAAAGAAAAAAAGGAGAACTATTTAATTAATTTTAAATTAGAAATAAGCACTCATCATCTTTCAAAGGTTTGAAAATCAATTCCAAATCTGAATTATGTTGCGATTGTGAATTTTAAAAGTATAAAAACATATTTACATTACACAGAGCAGTTGCTCACATATGTGTACATGTGGAAAAGAAAAGGAAACAGAAAATACAGACTTGCCTGATAAAAAGATTTGCTCTGTTTTTTGAAAATACTATCTCTTTTTGAAGTAAAATCTCTTTATTACAAAAGATGTTACTTGTAAATAAGATGGGCAGACACTGTACTTTCCTGACCCCTTACACAAAAGAATTTTGCATTTCCATTAAAAATATATAACACGTGGGACTCAGCTGACAAGCATGGCCATCTTCAAAGCCGGAGGATTTGCTTCTATGGCCAGCCTGGTTTGTGTGTTCTTTGGCAGCTCCTTCTTTCATTAATAATTTACAGTAGTTCTCAAATGGTTTCAGACAGCTTCAGTACAAAGTTCCAATCATACCCTAAGGAGAATCATATAACAGTTATGGCCAGATTCTAGTGCAGTTTGAGATGGAACCACTTACAGATTTACATTTTCGTGATCTAACCATATGCAGATTTGATTTCAAAGAAATTCCTGTCTGGTCATCTTGAAAATTTCATGGCAGATTAACATTAATATATATGAAATCACTATGTAAACAACTGGGCTAACATAGAAACACATTTTGGGGCAGGATCTCTTGCTCCAGCTGCTCCAAGAGACGGTGATATCTTAATCAGAAATATCTGTTTTCTGAAGATCCATGCCAACAATAGAGATAAGTCTGGCTACTCTTCTGATTGATAATAGGAATATTTAGCAACACTCTGACCCTAAAGGATCTTATTTTAAAAATGAAATTTGCATTACAGTATTTCCAGTATTCCTAGAGGTTTTATCAAGGACTTAATAGAAGAATTCCTTATTTTAATTACAGGTTCTCTGACAATGCTGCAGACAAGCTTAAGCAAATAACTCTGCCCAAGTTATTCATAACTCTGAATCACTTTATTCAAAATCAACCCAAATGACTGATGAAATATTTATCCCGGAAAGGTACAGTAAGTCTTATTAAGCAATATGGTGACTAACTTTTCTGGAATTTAAAATCTGTTTCTACTGTCTGTCACATTCCCATTCGTATCTTGATAAGACATTAATAGAGAACCAGATACGTTTTCTATGTATTTGGCCAACAAGATTCAAAAATAGAGTATGCAAGATAGAAAATATGAATTTCTGGCTTCATTCAGGTAGCTAGTCATTTTGATACTTTTTTTCAGTGGGACCAGGTTTCTTTTTGCAGTTCTGTTGGGCTTGTGGGGTTTTTCTTGAATTTTATCTTGGTCTCTTCTTTTATGGCCAAAGTGGCAGAGTTTAAACAGACCCAGTAAGAAATGCCTTCTCTACTGGCAGTCTTTGAAAATCTGATGACTACATAGGAAACAAAAATTCAGGGACATTGTGACATTTCATTGTCACCTACAGTGTAAAATGAAATTAAATGTTAGTAAAATTAAACGAAAAGTAGAATTAAACAAAAAGTAGAATTAAATGAAATTTTGAATTAAGGTTTTCTTCAATGATAAATTTTCATACTAACAGTTACTAGGAAGTATCTCAGCTCAGAAGGAAGTCTTTTGTCTGTTATCTATGAAATCCTGCTTCAGTGAAGTGATTCAAAATGAACTACAAGTCTCTGTTGATATCAGAAATTAGGTACAGTGTATATGCACCAGTGACATCCCAGAAAGAATGATACATTTGAAATTAAATTTTTACTTTAGACTCTAAAACATACTTTCTCATCTGGGTTCAGCTGATCATGTCTGTAATAGTTAATATAGATCTAAGATGGAGCGCCCATCCACAAAGTAATATGGAAAAACAGCAGTGTGTTGAAAGTCAAATGTAGACTTCCCTTGGCAAGTGCAATCAATTCCATTTGCTCTTGGAATGGTCTATTCATGTGTTTTATTTTGAATTAATGTAGGATGGGTGCTTGCCTGGCTTATATGCTACTCAAGAATTTCTCATACAAGACAAAACTATAGCCTCCCTCCTAGTGTGATTTGCCTCTTGCTAGCTACAGCATATAAGAAAGATATTACATGGCAGAGGATCTGCCCCCAAGAACTCATGATGCAATATTATGCCAGGATGCATACAAGAGAGATGCAGAAATCGAGAACATAAGGAAAATAGTATGAAATAGTCATAAAATATCAGACCACAGTTCAATCTAGCCCAGTATAACCATAGCAAGAGTAATTATCTTCAGGAAAATAACAGTTTATATCATGTTTTTATCATGTTGGGACAGAGCAAGCAGAACAGTTTCCTTGGGTTCTGGGGTACCATTGCTCCTAGAGGGTCTCTTTAGGAATGTAACCTTAGTATGTTTCTATAAGTATTCAGCACTTGGTTCAAATTTATTTTTATGTAGATTTATAAATATATTCCTACTCTGATTATTAGTCTTCATTACAAGTCAGTCTTGAGTATAATTTTCTTTTTCTACTTTTTCCATTGAAAAATTAGAATTATATCCTCAAGGACTCTGATCCCTTATGGACTTCTCATTTTCTTGCAAGTATTATATAAAGCATAAACTTTTCTCTATGTCATGTATTAATATTCTTGGTTCACTGTTTGTATGTAGAAAACAGCCTAAATTCTGCATCACAGAAAAAAATAATTTGCAATCGGATGTATTTTTTAAGTCCCAGAAGAAAATAAAAAACTATAGCACTTCCAACTGCTTTCTATCTTGATGGTAGAAAAAAGACACCATTACACAGTGGTGACCTTTCTGACCAGAAAAGAGGATGAAAAAGATTAGTCAAACATGCCAAATGCACACTTTTAAAATAGACATAGAATACTATTTGTAATTTTATCTCAAGACTAGATGTAAATGACAAGGCATTCAGATATTGTTACCATACCTATTCACCTTAAGAAGATAAAACTATGAGTAGGGAAATGTTAAATAAATGACAAGGATGATGCCATCAGTTTCCAAATTAACTCTGTGAACTACAGTTTTTATCCACTTTAAAATTTTTAAATGGGAAATCTTTGTGACTGAATAAAAAGAGTAGATACTTTTTAAATACCAACATTCCAATTTTATTATTAACAAATCTTGGCTTTTAATTATTGTAAAAGATTTTTTTATAACTGCTGTTTATGTTATATTTGGTTGTGACAGTCATGCAGAGAATCAGCTTAATAGAAAGATCCATTTAGATATGTATGCAGCATTTCAGCACATCAAACAGAGCCCATGTATTTTAACTTTATCAGAGTTCAATACCTCTTTGACATGCATTAAAGACATCATCATACATTTCAAAATGTTTTGACAAATATTGTTTCTGTATGCACTTGAATGCAGACCCATTTTGGCACTATTGTCCAATGGAATATGGTGCAAATTCTTCAGATTTTTCTACTGGAATGTGAAAAACCTGCTCCATCAAAGGCAATTATAGTAATGAATGCTAGGCTTTATTAGTTCATTTCTATTCAGCACCATTTTCCTAGATCTGGCAACCTGCTTTGTCCTTCAGGAAAACAAACCCATTATGCCCCTTTCCTGCCTGTGTGATGTATTAGCTGATATTAAAAAGCTACTCAAAATTAATGCTCACAATGGACTTGTCTGTATTCTTGTGTTGACAGTCAGAATTGGATGTATTTTTCAATCATAGCTCATCTGAATTACCTTAATGTGATTGAATAAGATGAATCAATATTCAGGCTGATAAATCTGATGTTCTCTGTGTTTTAATCTAGGATGATCTTTAGCTTTTGTGTAGTTCTCTGTTGTAGTTCTCTGCAATATTTTCTCTTTTTTGTAACCTGTACTTGGATGACATTTAAATTATCATCACTAGCCTCTCTGTCAGCACATGTTAAAGTAAATGGGAGTAATTTACTTTCTTGGCTCTTTATTCTTTCTGTGGATTCAGGAAACATAGCTGCATAATTTACAGCCAGGATACATTAAAATTTTCCTGTAATCTGAAGAGTTAAAGTATCACAATAAAAAAAAAAAAAAAGGGAGAAAAAAAAAAGGGAAAAAAAGAAAAAGATAGTCTGGGAAGCAAAGGATGGACCATTCTTTTCAATGTTACTCAACTGTATAGTCCTCTGTTCTTCAGACATTGAAATGGCAATGTACAGGAAAAAGTTTTCAAAATTTTCTTGTTGATAAATTAACTTCAAAGGGCTCATATAGAAATAAATTATGTTTCTAATGATTATATCCCCCGAGTGCCTTGTAAATAAGGGATCCATTCAACTGTAGTTACATCAAATACATTGTCAGAGTTTAACTAAACCTAGGTTTGTGTTGAAAGTTAGGCAGAGGCAACTGCTACAGGTACACATGTACATGCGCTGGATTTGAGTGCTAACAGAGACCTTCTGCCTTTGATTCTGTTTTACCTAAGTGGTAAGGATAATCCATAGTACATACCTGGCTGGAGCTGGAGATGTTTAAATAAAAATGTCAGAATAGATTTACTTCATAGGCATAATATTACACAGAAATTCAACATGATAATATTCTACAATAGCCTAGTATAATTTAACAGGGCTATTAACTCTGTACCACTGGCACTAGCTTTTTAAACTTAAAACTGGGTATACCACATTGAAAGATGACAAACAAAAACTCCATTTTCTTTAAGCAAAGTGAAAATTAAAGCAACAGAATAATGCATTTTATGTTTTATATGCACGAAGAAGTATATACAGTAATTTAGATAACTGCTCATTATTTCTTATTTTTAATGAAATAGAGGTACTTTTATGTAATTGACATGTTTTAATTGGTTAAATACATTTAAAATGGATTTGGAAGGACATCTTACATCATCATGGCTAGTCTTTTGCCATGAGGGCAGTCATACTCCATGATTCTTTTCATTGTTTATGCTTACCTTTGCAAATGAGGTTCCAGAGCTTTTTCAAAAAAGTGTCTTGCAGTTTTACACTACATCAAAAAGTATAGAGCAAGAATATTGTGCTTTTTGCCTGCTGCCTTTTAAATTAGAAAAAAAGAATAGAAAAGGCACAAATTAACTAATACAATTAATTGTATTCCTAGCCAAAGTTTTCTATATGCAATTCTTTTGTGTCTGCTATTTGAAAGATTTAATGCAACACGGATTGCAAGAATGTGCTGTGTATTCAGGTATTCCATCACAATGGAATGTTGGATGATCATGTCAAATCCATGACAATCATTTAAATCAATAGCATTTCAGAGCTTCCACTACTTCAGAGCCAAGTCCCGAGATGCTAAACATTTTTATTGACAGCGATCTCACCATGAATTACAAGTACTGATCACCAATTAGAAAATAACCTGACAGTAATGGGGGAAAAGAAAATGTATTTATATTCCCTCGATACACATTTAAAGATTGGATATAACGTTTTCATAATAGTACTGTGTTTTGGGGAAAATTCAACTCCAAATCCTCTTTCACCCACACATTAAATCATCAAATCCTTTAGATAAATATAAGCTTATGTAACTAGTTGATCAACGTTAGATGCCTGAATCACTGAGGATACTGGTTTGCTACAGTTCTTGGCTAAAAATTAAGATTTTTTCTTTCAAGCTTAAGAGTTTGCATTTTAATAATTGCCCCATTCAACCTTGCCATCCAGATGACAGCTGCTATACTCATAAAGAGAAAGGTATAACTTTATGAAGCATTTTAAGCCATATGAACTGCAGAGTCATAGGCTCATAGATAAGTGAATCACAGGGCCACACCACCTGTTGTGTACTTAGTACAGACTCAATTTAATCTTCTAAAAGATTTTGTGCACCAAAGGGTTACCTCTTTTTTCCAGCTATATTAGTTGGTCTAATACATGATATGTCCTTTCCATGCAAACCATGTATCTTTAGATGGAGTTAACTGTGACAATAATATTATTATTAGTCATTCCTGAAACATGTTCTTTTGGCCAGCCTCTTCTCAAAAATTCCTAGCATTGGACTCTCTGTTGTATTTATCCTGGACGACAGCTGAAGCAACATAAATTTCTTGCATGTAGAAAATAGTTTTGGAGTAATCTGTCAGCTATCTGACAGAGAAGTTTGTGCATTAATTAACAGGCTTGAAGATACCCCAGGCTTAGGGACACTCCACCAGCTGGAGGAGTTTTATAAGGCCACCCCCAAGGTTAGTTTGACTTCCTGTAACTGGTCCTGCACCCCTCTGCAACATCCTTTTACTCTTGCCATGTGTTCAGGATTGGTAACTGAATGGTTGTTGTCATGGGAACCACTAAGAAGACTTTTCATTGTCCAGAGTTATCCTAAATAAAAGAAAATAACATGGATAAATAGTGAAATGTAGTTCTCATTAGAATTCAGGAAGACCCTTGCTCCAGTGGGGAAATAATGTGAAAGAGAGGATGTGCCACAGTGCAAAAGTCTCTCCAGTCATGCTGAAATGCTGAAGAAAAGCTAGTTTTTACTAAGGATCTAAAGCTCATAGAAAATAAATATTTAACTTCTGACAATGAGAGATTTTGTTTCTACAGCAGAAACTTAAGAGCTGATTAATATGGTGTCTGGGCATGTGTCCTGTAGAGGCAGTTAAATGTACTGCTTTTGCCTACCACTGTGGTCTTCCAATTTGTTTCTCAAAGTTACAGCACTTTTGCTGGTAGAAATTGCTTTTTGCTTTCAGCAAATAAACAGATCTGAACAGATGGAGCATCACTAAGCAAAGCAATGTAGTTGTCTAATTTATCCCTACTTACGGAACTATTATGTACAATCAGTCATGTCTCCATGCAGGGGGTCTCTTTGTTGTTAATTCATAAGCAAAATTCCCATGGAAGCCAGTCAGCGCTGGCTGAGTGGCACATGAATACCAGGGAAACTGGTAAAGATAAAAATATTCGGTAGGAGTGGACTGGCAGCGGTCAGAGAAGTTTTGAGTAGACAATTTATTATTGCCTGCATTTCTTCCCAGTGTATTGGCTTACATTCTTATTTGCTGAAAAGGACTTGGTATAGACAAATGTATGCATGAACTATAAAAGGCTCGTTCGGCAGATAAAGCAGGATTTAAAAATATAACTCTATTTTAAATACTTTCAAATGAACATTGCCAGTGCTAGATTTTGTCCAATATCTGGGAGAGAAGCCACAAAATTAAATAAGCTTTTTTTGTGGTTTTTTTTTTTTCCTTAAACCATTTGGAGTGGAGTTTAAACTAGGGGTTTTAAAATACTGAGAGAAATCCTGTTCCAATTAATTTATGCAAAATAAATTAAAAAAAGCTAGGGAACTTCCTGTTCCCCCCAGAATGTTATTTCTAACACACAAGATTTTTCAGTGCTTCCTTTTTATATTTTCACTACCTAGATTTTGGAAGCGAAATAGAAAGCTATTTCTCAGCTTGCCACCCCAGTAATATCACTGCAGATCTGGGCAAAAAAATCAACTCTCCTCTTTTTTTGGTACATGAACTTCTGATTTTAATTTTATTTCAGCTTTATTTTTTTTTGGAATATGTATATGTAATGCTTCAGTATTGACAAGTAAATTATCTATAAAATAATAGATAATGAATTTATGTTTAATCTATTTAATAATTATTTCTCATGAGTGAATGATGTTGTATGGTATTACTTTTTTCCCTTCCTGTGCAGATGAAGGTAATCATTAGCTTTAAAGAATAATTAATTATAAAGAGCAAATAAAGATTAATGAACAATGAATAATAAGTCTTCTTACTTGAAACCAAATATCAGTACTGGCTTATATGGATGCAATTATTTGTAAAAGAATATAAATTTTCCAAATATTACTTGTGCATAAAGTCAGTTTTGTTATTATTAGGAAATTAAAAACCTACTCATATGATTCCACGTATGTTTGAATGTTACTTCTACTTAACCACTCTCTGAAGACTGATTGTGGAATCTGAATCTCATGATCATCCTTCAAAGATTATAATAAATAAATAATAATCACAGAAGTATTTAAGGTGCTTAACTACTCAGGCACACATTACTTCGGTGCAAAAAATAGTCTTTGCTGAATCATGTAGTATGATAAATATACTCACTCTGCAGTACTATTAGAATGGATAAGGGAAATAAACTGAAAAAATACTTTCAAAATAATTTTATAGATTTTCAAAGGCATAAAATGTCAATTTTTGTTTGATTCCACCATAGTTTCCATTATGTGTACTTTAAATATACTTTTAAAATACCTTTCACGTACCAGACTGGAATTTTGAACTTTACTTTTACATTAAAAACACCCTTTAACTTAATTTCCATATAAAAGATATGGATTTTTAAATGCCACAGAATTTGGTTGGGGCAATAAAAAAAAAGCATTTCTTGTAATGTTGTTTCCACTGAGGAACTTAACAGATTTCCACCATATACGTTCTAATTTTGACTCCATACCTTCCTGTTGTGATTCATAATTCACATTACAATTTTAATTTATGACCATAATTTATGTTAATAAAGTTCATATGGGATTTATACATTTACAAATAAAATCAATCTTTTTTTGCAATTAGGCTGTATGCAGAGATTGTATATAAAGCAAACGTTGCCTGCTTCTTGTTCGAAGTTAGCTTTTACATCTTTGTTCTTTCAGAAATGCCTACATAGAAAGTACCTATCTCTGTCAGTTGCAGATATTAAAACAAAATAATTTTACTTTTTTCCAGTGATGTTTCTTATCCTACAAATTTGAGCCCTGTTTCAACTCACTGCAAGCACTTTTCCTGCTTCTGATGAAATGCTGTGCCATGGACGTATATTGAATGCAGTAAGTCAAATTCCATGAATAACAGGATGAGTCTGTATATTGTTATGAGTAAATAATACTATTTCACAATATTTTGCCTTACTCATAAAACAGAAATATTAACTCCTACAGGAAAAATAAAAAGGTTAACTGTTGTCCAATTGTTGGAAAATGTGTAATTTCAGCTTCCTCAGTTTTGGTGCAAGAGCTAAATTGCCAATGCACTGGTGTGATTTGGTATTAAAAACCTGGTATGGCATGTAGACTTCAAATGGGACATCTTAAAAATAACAGGTATTTTCTACATGCACATGCTAAATTACTATGTAAAGGTATTTTAATATCAACTGTCTGGTAATAAGTGTATGAGTTATGTCCAAATGTTTAGAAAATGCAAGGGCAATTCTTACTGTCTGATATAACACTGTACTACAACCATGAGATTTACCTAGCACTGGGAAAACTATTATTATGAGGGGATTGTTTTAACCATCTTCCTTATGGTGTGTGGCTTGGGGGATTACTGAGGTGCAAGTGCTGGTTAAGTAAGGAGAACAATACTGAAATATTACTGAATGTTATATAGGAGAAAATTGCACCTTATGCATAACGGATGGCCATATGTTTTATAAGACAAAGACAAGAATCTGGGACTATAGAAACTGATACATGTTATGCTAGTGTTTCCCCATGGAGGTATTACTATTAAGAGAGTCTTAAAGAATATGCAAAAACCATTAAAATCAGCCTTGAAAGTTAAGAAGAAACATTACATTCATTGCTGGGGTACAAACTACATGTTACTGTGTTTTAGTGAAAACTGAATATTTCTAAGAGCAAATATGGTCAGTTGTGACTATGTATTCAAAAGATGAATGAGTGTTAACAGCTAAACTAACAAATTGTTTTGAGTGTAAAAATATGTTAATGATCATATTGCTAACAGGCCAGATGTTAAAAAACAGTGTTTACAAAAGGCTAACCATGTTTGATCTATACAGCTCTCTGTAAGGAAATGCTTGATTTGGGTGGTAAAACTCGTGTTTGTTCAACATAGTCTCAGATCAGGAAATTATCCTTCTTCAGGATATAAATAGAGGATTAGGTTTAGGAATATATGATTGATCTGAATGTGACATTTGAAAAATAAGTGCACGTAATTTAAACTCTAAGTAGTTTTTATCTATTTAACTAATTTTTTTTTAAATTTGACTAGACTAAAAAAAAGTGGTTTTAATAATTTGTTTTTAACTATCATATAGTAAAATTATAGCTGTAAATAATCTACTGTTACATCTTTTATAAGAATAACATAAAACAGCAGATTGTTCACTCTTTCTTTTAAGTTTTGTAGAAGCATTAACTGTTTAATCATCACGCGGTTTCTAATAGCATTCTTAACTGAAAATAAAATATAAAAAGCCCTAGGTCAGAAATTGTGGCAGGATGATAAAATTAGAACCCTTAAGACTGAACTTGCTCCATCGTACTGTGTGCTAACTAATGGGTCTTATTCCTCTTTCTGATGAAATTCAGCCTAGAAGACTCTGATTTGCCTCCAGTTACATTCAGAAGAACTGAAGTGGTTCTGCTTTGTTTAGAGCCTATCATCCCAGGATCAGGATGTGATCTCTAGTTGTTCACAGCTTTATATATTGACAAGTTAACATTTTTTGCTTGTTTCCATAGTAACATAACAGCTGAACCAGAATTAAGCTGAATGTATCTTGTTTCAAGAGTATGAAGATATCTTTACACAATTGTTGCCAGTGTGTTCAATTATAAATTGTCGGTTCTGTGAAGAAAATCTGATTTTGTTAACTGACTGTTTTGAATGCACAAACTGGACTATGCTTTTTTCCACTTAAGGAAGTCATCAACCGCTCACACCAGTCTGTGCGAGCCAGTTGTTCTAATTTAATTTCTTTCCAAATATTGACTTTCTTTTCTTTGCAACCTTCAGATTTTTTATTTTCTTCCTTTGAAATGTGTTTTACTGCATTTTTGTCTTTTTATCCCCAGTTCTGTTCTTCTGCAAAAGGACATACTTCATAGACCTTTTTTATGCCAGGTTTTAGTAACAGTTACAATATTTAGAATATTATCATCCTTTCAGTTTTGCAAGTGAATTTGTCACCCTCAAAGGCTAACCCTTTCAACCCTTTCAACTTTTTTCACAGCATGCACTTTTGCATTTTATAGCTTGTACTGTGGTGTAGGCATACTTGTTCCAATAACTTTTTTCCTAAGAGACATTTTCATACCTGGTAATGATCCAAATGTAAACCCTTGTTCATTATTTGACTGCACATTAGTTTAGAAAGCATATAGAAAAAGGTCCAATAAAGGCAATTGTGGGTGGAATATTCTCAAGGTCATGAATCATTATTTATTTTCATTACAAACAATTGTTGCTGCTGAATAATTAAATGTCTGAAATTTTACAATATTGTCTCTTATGATACCTGGAAACATCAATGGAATTAATCCTCTTCTATATTTTACTTCTCAAATCTTCATATCAATTTATCTTCTCCTAAACTATAAATCTGTTCCTTTAAAAAGACAAAATTACAACATTTTAAATAAATAATTACTAGAAATAAAGTCAGAATATCTATAGCCCTAACACCTTTAGCTTGGTGTTAGATCATCAGGCTATACTATGGAAATAACGCCATAGTCTCTTGTTATTTAAAGACAAATTCTGTGATAATTTAAAAGTTTATTTGGAATAGCAAGAATGAAGTCTTGCAGTTGCTGGTTTTTTTTCATATCTCTTTCTATAATTGTCCTGGGTTGAGAGACACAGGACTAACTTTTCTTCTAATGCTGGGGAAAATTACACTTTTAGAAGACTCTAGTGTCTGAATTTGTGAAAATATTTATTTTATAGCCAGCCAGGCTCTGTGGGATTCAAGGTTAGTGTTTTCGAGCCTTGCCAGGTGCAGGGACAAGGAGGAGCAAGGCCTGGGCATTTGACCCAGGCTGGCCAACAGGAATATTTCATACCATGAACGTCACATCCAATATAAATTAGAAAAGTTTGCTGCGTAGCTGGCTCTCTCCCTGATGGCGGCGGTCTGGACAACTCCTTGCCCCAGTGCCGGAGCCCTGAGGCCTTCCCTTTCCTCCTGAAGCCATTGCGCTCCCAGTGTCCGATACTTGCTATCCACTGCTGGGAGTGCACAGCTTCCTGCTGATATAGATGGCTGAGTATAATTTCTGTATATCTTATATCAGTATCGGGATTAATACTGGTTCTTTAGTATTATTGTTAATTATTTAGTCTTAGTCTATTAAATCTATTTATACTTCAACCCTTGTGTTTCTTTGTGTTCCCCGATTCCCCTTTCCGGGTGGGGAGGGGTCATCGGGTTATAGAATAATTGTCTAACGACAATAGATTGTTATGGGCTCTCTCAAACCATAACAATAATAATAATGCCAAGTACTGCTAGTCTCATTTTCTTCACCATTCATCAGAACACCACCGCAAACAAACCTAAAATCAGTGGGAATATTAACTGAAAACCCATTTCTGCTAAACACCATTATTTCCAGCTTTCAATTAGGAATTTTTTTAGTTTTTTTTTTTTTTTCTCCAATGTCTAAAGGAGTTAGACAGTGAAATTATATTGAAATTAGGTAAAAATGGATGCCCTAAGTTCCTACGATTTCTTTCATGTTTTCAGCCTGAGCAGTTTCCAAAGTCACACAGCATGTTGGTTTTAGCGGCAGGATCAGCCTAGGTGCCACAACAGAGCTATAGTTCCTGTTCTGGATGACCCTAAATCTCTGCAGATTCTACTGTGACTTTGAGACTTTCAGTTAGTCCTGAACACTTAGTTCAGAAACTGTTAACTCAAATTTCTACCAGCCCACTCAAGTAGCTGAATGTGATTCACACTTTTTTGGATAACATTGAGATATATCTATATTTATCTGAAGCTTTATTTTTAGCATCACCTGTCTCGATCTAATGAAATGCAACCAAATAGCCCATGAATGGGTTCCCTGCTCTGCAGTTTTCTTTGTCATGATACCGTCAGCGAGAGCCGTGAGTTATCACTAGGTCTCTTCTAACTGTTTCTCTTGTAAGTAAGATTTGTTTTTATTGGAGGAAAGTGTATCCACTTCTCTTTTCCTTTTTTGGGGGAAGTCTTTCCTGTTCATCCTCTTAGGCCTTTTATTTGCTACATATATAGACAATCATCTCCTGCTTAACTATATCTTTGGCCAAAAGGGGTACATATGTCTGTTTTTATCACCTGCTGAACATTTGGCCCGTTCCAGTTCTATTGCAGGTTTTGCCTTGTCCCCATGAGTGAAGAGCCCATCCAGTGCTGAAGTATTTCAGAAATCTACAGACTTCTGTGACTTTACCAACAGAAGGAAAGTGTCAGCAATGGTGCCCCTCTGCTTAGTAACATTCAGAGCTCAGCTGTCATGCTATGAGACACGATCCAGCTACACAGAGGCAGTCAATGCCAAGTGGAAAGCCCTGGCTGGCAAAACCCAGAGTGCTTTCCCAGTAGGAAGCTTGCACAATGAATGTGTTTTACAGGCTATTCGGAACTGTAATCTTATTTCCATAAGAGCACGTCACAGCGTTCACCACTTGCTCTATATATTCTTGGCTCTATAGCTGGCATGTCAGCTGATTGGTTTATTATTTGAAGAGAGAAAGAAATATAGTCCTGAAAGTGGATATGCACCAACCAAAGATATGTAACCACAGCTGCTGTGTTCTGCACTGTGTTTAATTCCTTACTCCCATTACACTGTACGGTATCTTAGAGCCTCTGCAGACATGTAGATAGTTTCATCTGTGGGACGTGGAAGTACCCAGTCATGCTTATTCCTAGAAATAGAAATTCTTTGTCTAGCATTTTCAAATATTCAGTGCACCAGTCTGTTGATGAGTAAATCATTATAATGCTATTATTATCAATGGAGCTAGTCTGGTTTATACCAGCAGAGTTCCTGATTAGATAAAGTTTTCCATTTAGCAGTGACAGTAAGGGACAGAACTTAGTTTCTGGCTGGAGTTCCCTTACCTCTTAGTTACACAGCAAAGATTCATTGACTCTGAAATGTATTTGTCTACTGTCAAAATAAAATGTTTATGCTGTGCATTCTGAAGTTTATTTTCCACTAGCTACAGAGTAATTCTGAAATATTCACTGAAAATAAATTGGTAAAAACCTCTATTTGTGCTTAGTTTCTCTCCTGATTTTCTTCTGCTGCTTCCCTGACAGCATTGACTGAATTAATTTTTCCATTGTAGTGCTGAAAATTTCACTTGTATAACACTGCTTGCTTGTAGGATATTTGTTGCCTCTGCTGCTAAGTGTCTGTCACTTGCAAAGCAACTTGTATGTTGAAGGCTGCTGTCCCTGCCCATGGCAGGGGGGTTGGAACCAGATGATCTTTAAGGTCCCTTGCAACGCAAACCATTCTATGACTCTGTGATTCTATAATATGTGGAAGCTATTGAGTTCCTTTGGTTTCTGCTGTGATTCTGGTTCTTTTAAGAATTACTAAGGTTTTTACTTTTCTTTTGTGTTCATAATGCTCACATTTCCAATTTTCTCACTTTGCTTCTGACCTCAAAGATGCTGACTACCAACCTGATAGGAGCGTGTTGCATTGCGGTACTGCAGTAGGTTGCAGTACTGCAGTGGCTGAGCAATGGCAGTGGACGTGGGGGTCCCAGAGCTAGGGAATTGCACGGAAGAGCAGATCGCCTGGATTCGATCCTGTCCAGCCTGCTCTAGGTGAACCTGCTTTGGCAGGGGAGTTAGACTAGATGATCTCCAGAGGTCCCTTCCAACCCCTACCGTTCTGTGATTCTGTGATTCTGCAGTAGTAGATGCACGTGCCGCATGGTGTATTTTCCACATGGAATGCTCCTCCAGGATTCCTACTTCTAGCTTAAGAAATATTTATATTCTCCAGTGCCTTCTGACCTTAGGAGCTCTTACAAGTGTTTCAAAAGGAGTAATAGAGATTGAAAAAAACTCCTGCTTATTTTGGCATATAAATTATTTAAATGGACAAAATAATCAGAGATTATAAAAAAAAATCTTTTATGACATTTATGCATGCACATGGACATGTTGACATACAGGTAACAGAAAAGCTACAATAACTGGCTGAGGTGTTTGACAGTATAAATATTAGAGTAGACTATTGATTACTGAGGGTAACACGTGAAGAATTATTTCAATAGCAACCTTGTGTAGTCAGCCATGGAAGAGCTTAGCTGTCACGGAAAATTAAACTGAGTCCCGAGATCTCCCTGACTAAGGAGGTGTATAAAGTTTGGATTGAACACCTGCTGGTAGAGAATAAAATATTCACCATAAATTGGGTATCTGTAGTCTCAGCTGCACTGTTGTAAAGCACATGAAATTACCTTTTGTGTGACAAAGCTGATATGAAAGTTATCGTTAGACTAAGTCTTCTGAAAGTATTTGATGTAACTGTTTTAAAAGATCATGGTTCTGGAGACATCTGCATACTGTTAATCCTACTGAAATCAAAGAGAAAATCTGTATATTTAGTAAGATGAAGACATGTTTGCGACCTGAAATTAGACAACAAATACTTTCTTAGGAAACAACAGATTTGTTTTTCTCCTTTGTGCTTCTCAGTTAACTTATTTAACGTGGGACGCTAATGGAATGTTGATATAAGAAATATCTGATTCAGAGGAAGAATTATTATAGTGGTAATAAAAATGCATTTTTATTTTAATGAAGCATTGTCTTTTGTATAGTTCTCTGCTCTTTCGCTCACAGAAGCAGTGGAAGTCTTACAATTTTTTACATGGTCAAATAGGAGATTCAAGAGCAGTGATTCTTGTAAAATATATTTCATTAAGCAGCCCTATATCAGTTATTATAATTCATAGAATCATAGAATGTGTTGGGCTTGAAGGGACCTTTAAAGGTCATCTAGTCTAACCCCCCTACAGTAAGCAGGGACATTTTTCACTAGATCAGGTTGCTCAGAGCTTCATCAAGCATGACCTTGAATGTCTCCAGGGATGGGTCCTCCACCACCTCTCTGGGCAACCTGTTCCCGTGTCTCACCACACTCATTGTAAAGAACTTCTTCCTAATGTCTAATCTAAACCTACTCTGCTCTAGTTTAAAACCATTGCCCCTCATCCTATCAATACATGCCCTCATAAACAGCCCGTCCCCAGCTTTCTTGTAGGCCCTATTCAGGTACAGGAAGGCTGCTATAAGGTCTCCCCGGAGCCTTCTCTTCTCCAGGCTGAAAAACTCCAACTCTCTCCGCCTGTCTTCGTAGGAGAGGTACTCTAGCCCTCTGATCACCCCCATGGCCCATTATCCCCAAACATTTAATTGTTTACAGTCAGAAGCATATCTTTTTCATCTTTCTTAGGGCATGTGCACAATACATGCACTTTTATCCAAGACAAGTTATATAAGCATACAAACTACATGAAAACGTAGCACTTAGTACTTACACAATGCCTGTCCGTGCCTTAAGAAGACACAATAGCTACAGGAGACTTCCCACTTGATACAGAAAGAATAAAGGATGAGTACTACTGAGAAATTAGTTTGCCATCATATGTTGGGAGTTTCTGTCTCAATATATCCACTCTCCAGCCCACAAATCTTCCAAGTGTAAATCGTAGGGAGTAAAGGGCTGTGGGAAGCTTGGGCAGAAGACCTAGGTTCTGTACTTGTCTGGAGGGTTTCTAAGTCCTCTGATAGCTCCAACCCGTAAAGGATTTACAAAGAAAAAGATAAATACAGTTCGAAACATTGTGATTTTTCTTCCTCAGCAGGGTTCACCTCTAATAGAACTTTCCTACCAGCTGCTTCTTTGTGCTGCTGTGGAGTTATACAGACTCTGTGCAGACAGCCCTAGCTCTTCTCTAGTTCCCTTGGGATTTGCAGAGCTTCATCACAGGAGGAGTGGATTGGCTGTTTGTATCCAAGCAGGGAATTCAAGGAAGCTGCCAAGTCAGCTATTAGCAGACAAATGAATGACAGTATATATAGTAGAGTTCATGTTTCTAGATGATGGAAATTTCATTAGAGTCTATTTCCACTATCAATTATTAAATAAATTCACTGGAGTCTTTTCCTTTCTTGCCTTACTGAAGACAAATATACTCTGAGGAAGTGTGTGCTAACCCTTGTTATGCATGAGCAGATTTGGAAATACAAGGGATTATATCCCTTTCATGCTCTGGGGATTTCCTGGAGTGCCTCACTAAAATTCTGTGTCAGATGTTTGTTTGTGCTTTTCAGGAATGAACTGATGTCAAAGGAGTACAAAACTGTATTTAACATCTAAAGAAGAGTTGCAAAATGGGTAGCGGGGAGTAGCAAATTCTTGAACCCTCAGGCAGACATCTGAGAGAAGTGCAACTGAGTAAAGAGTATGAAATTGGGGATTTAAAAATACAGCAGTCTCTGATATTGGGAATTCCAGCAATTTTACTGCCTAATTGAAAGGAGAACACTAACACTAAAGTGAAACTTTCAGGTGCTTTCTGTGTAATTGTCGAGCCCTATGTCCTTTTCTTTCTGTCTTCCTTTACCTGGGTCTCTACACAAAGACTTGAGAACTGTGCCTTATATGATAAGTAAAGTTCTGGGCAAAAATGTAACCTCAACTGAAATATACATAACCTAGACATTTTTAGTTGGAATAAGTAATTTTTTTGAAAGAGAGCTCATGTTGTTCCATGTTATTTTCTTATTAAGGTTAGTAATTTGGTTTCTTAATTTTCTTTTTTTTTTTTTAGTACAGTTGTTTGAATATTAAGCTTAGCTATAACCTTTAATGCATTCAGCTAACATAGCTGTACAGCTAATACAACTGTGAAAAAACAGCTGTGAAAGAAAGAATGGTACTCCAGGACTGAACCCATTGCCTGCTGTGATGGTAAAAATCTAGGGGAGTTGTCTCAAGGCTGTGATTTGCTCATGACTCATGCTGTTCTTTACAACGCTGCAAAGGTAAACAGAAAGTTTTCTCACAAACAGGCTACACAACAGCTTTGGTTTCCTTTAACATAATAATAAGAGAACTTTCAAATAGTACTTAGGGAACAGTATTCTCCTGGGAAGCATCAGTGTAGTCTTCTGAAGGCTGTAGAACCATTCAGTTTTAGAATAGCTTAATTTGTAATTACTGAGTAATAGACATCATCAGGATTAAAATCATCCAGGCTGAGGCACCAGGCTGGATGGCTGTAGACTGTCCTCCACAGGATGTAATTCAAAGCAATCCATTTCAAGCCTTTAGCCAGCTGGTATATCACACAGAGTTTTAAAAAGGAATACAGGAGAATTTCACTGAGAGTAAATCCATGCAAGGATTCCAAACATTTACTGCTGTCAAATTATTGTATTCCAAGGGGAAAAGGAATATGCATTAGTCTGTACCAAAAAAACTCCAACGAATAGGATGTATATGGTCCATGTATAAAAGAGATCCCTAGGAATTCCCTGACATGTTTCAACAGTTACTAGAAAACAAGCTAAGATGAGAGGGTTCTCACACTTTCTGTGCTCTTACGTGTTTACACGTGAATGCACTCTACAAGCACCTAAATATTTACTCACTTGGATTTTTGCAAACTGAAACAAAAGCCCTTGGAGCCCCAATACACACTTGAAGACAAGCAGGCCAAGCGGTGTCTGTGGCTAACAAACTGATCTTGAGACAAACTAACCAGTGCTACCATCTGCCAAACATGGTTGTCAGTCCACTAGAACTATCTGAATCTAGAGAGTAGCCAGTATGTTTTTTTCACTGCAGCCTGCACCAGCTCATGTTCTAGTTTGTTGTCCTAAAAAAATCTCTCAAAGTCCCCTGCTGATAGTGATACTGCCCGCTTTGTGGCTCTGGGTCAATAAGATGCCAAATTGCTACATGGAAGCCAGAGAAAATCAATGTAGCCCCAAAAGATAGAAATGCTGTTGGCAAAGGTCGCTAATACTACTGAGACTGTTGCTATTTGGGAATGGAGTTTTAAGAGGCAATCTAGAGAAACAGCCACAGATGGGAAAAGAAATGTTTGCTGTTCCTTCTCTGACATATTGTACATATGCTTCTGACAATACATACCTTTCATCGGTGATCTTTCTTATCTCTCTATTCCTAAAACAACAATTGGCTGACGCTAGTAGAAACCAATGGCACTGGCTATATCGACTACAACTAGACGTAGTTTGATTTGGGATGAGGAACTGAACAGAGTTTTGCTCATACATTCACTCTGGTCCTGGAGGACTCCACTTTGTTCTGACTTGCTGGACTAAAGGGTTAAAAGATCCTATAATAAGTATTGGGAAATCCTGTGACTGCAAAACCTTTTTGACCTGTCTGTGCTGTTGCAAAAAAATATTTACGGCAATAGATGGAGAGCTACAGTTGTAAAAGTTCGCCAGCCACATTGAGGATATTTTCAGCTGGAAGCCACATAGATGGACTTCCATGTTAGTACTGCTCTCCACTGTAACATTAATTGAGTATATCCGTATGAACTGTCTAGACTGATATGTAGGCACCACAGTGCCTCTGTCTTTTTGAAGAATTCCAGTGTAATCTACAGATAGTTTTCAATTTTAACGTGAAAAGACCTGGGAGCCTGTTGAAGTTTTCTGATGTATGGGCAGTATAATGAATGGCTGCAGCTGATCCTCGAGTTGTGATTAACGTGGCAGAGATCTGTGTTTTTATGTCTTCAGCTGCAAAAATCAAATCTGTTTTCCAAGTGGGTAAAGCCTTATATTTAGTAATAGTATCCCTCCTAGCATTCATCAATTTACAGTCTCATTGTACACCCACTGTTCAATTTCCTCCATAACACCACCCATTGCAACAACATTATTTTGAGGTTCTAGATTATGGCATAATGGACTCAAAATCATCTGAAGTTTGTTTTTATGTCACCTCTTTTCTATTGGATGGAATACGACAAGCATCAGTCATTTCATGACCATAGTCACCTCAGAAGTCAATAGAAGCATTTTAGATGATTTGACTGGATGTGAATTATCCTGCTCCTTCTCCTATTTCATTATCATATGTTACCTGTTGCTAGTGCCACTTAGCAAAGCATGACTGTCATCTGTCAAATCTGTTCTCATGTTCTAGAATTACCCTCCATCCAGGTTTCTTTGAGTAAAGAGTCTGTCTTGGAAGAAACATGACTGGTTCTTTTCTGTGGTTTTACTGAAGTGAGGAAAATAGTCTTTAGCCACTGTAGGAAAGAGATACTAGCACTGCCAAATAAACAGAGCACTCACATAAAAGAAAAGAGTAAGAGCAACTGCTCAAGGAAAACTAGTTATAATTGAGCTAATCTGTACTCTTTTAACACTCTGTGGAAATGAGTTCACCAGGTTTTGTTAAAAAATAGTAACTTTTGTTTATCTGCAGCCTCTTGGTTAACCTTAACTGCTTATGAAGAAGAGCTGAATTCGGAACTTGTCCCAACAGGCTATGTTACCTGTTGGAGGAAATAAG
The DNA here is from genome assembly GCF_964106895.1 of Numenius arquata. NCBI lineage: Eukaryota > Metazoa > Chordata > Aves > Charadriiformes > Scolopacidae > Numenius > Numenius arquata. Next base: position 19,850,223 of record NC_133578.1, read on the forward strand.
GCAATACAGATTAAAAGGAGACACTGTTTATTATGCTTTTAATGCTATAGGCTTCAGTTTGTAAAGATGACTGCAGAAATGGTCTGCTCCTTATATCAAATTCTGTATACACAAAGTGAAAACAGGAGAGTGGCCACTTAGCCACTGAGCAAAGCTTGGTGATTGCTATTACCAAGCAACATACCCAGTTCTTACTTCCATTTTTACTTCCCCAAGCACTTATGGATGAGAAAATTGTGAATGACTTATTTTCTCTCCTTAAAATGAGGAGTTTTCAAAAGAACCAGAAAATGAGACTATATGATTTTTGTCTCATTTTAAACAGTGTGTCAGATGAAAAGCCTGGCAAAGTTATGTTTTGACAGTGAAGATTGCTGATTATTTGGGAAAGATGTATTGTTTCTAAATGATTCATTAAGCTGGAATTTGAGTCTCATTTTATTCTCCTACAATTCTTTATCCTCATCTCTCTGAGTGCAAATCACAACTTCAGTTTCTAATAAATGAAAGGCAGTTGTGACTAGAAAGAGTGATTCCTTTGCTCTTTAGGAAAACTAGGGAAGATCAGATGCTGCACTTTTACTGTTAAGTGGTAAATTATTTGCAGAACTCAGAAAATCTTGACTATTAAAAGACCAATTTGAAGAATAAAATTTTGAAACAAATGAAAAGAACTTTACGGTGTATATCTATCAGAGAACCCTCTGAACAAAGCAAATGATCCTGCAACAGAATTGTTATCTATGTTAAAGAAAATGAAAATAGATTATAGGTGCAAGAAAATAATATCAAATGAATGCTCAAGGAAATGAAAAAGCAAAACAAAATGCAAGCAATATTCTGTTCTGCAGTTAAACTTGATAGGACATGGGGTAATAGTTTTAAACTAAAAGAGGGTAGATTTAGTCTAGATATAAGGAAGAAATTTTTTACAATAAGAGTGCTTAAACACTGGCACAGGTTGCCTAGAGAGGTGGTAGATGCCTGATCCCTGGAAACATTCAAGGTCAGGTTGGATGGGGCTCTAAGCAACCTGACCTAGTTGAAGATGTCCCTGCTCATTGCAGAGGAATTGGACTAGATGACCTTTAAAGGTCCTTTCCAAACTGAATTATTGTATGATTCTATTATTCTGTGATTCTACACCTGTGAAACAATTGGAAAATTTCCTATAATTATGAAAACATGTATGGGAAGAAAAGACAAGAGAAACGGAAAGACCTGAAAGAAATCCCTGAAAATTCTCCTGCTTCTGAAGTTGAGTAGATGCAAACAAAATGTCCAGTCATCCCCATTATTTTTCTATGTCACTTGAGATTTAGAATTCCTGATTCTTTACATTCTTGATTCTTGATTCACTGGACACTGAATTGTGTATGCCTGATTAATGAGGAGTATGATTTGAGAGGAAAAAATGAGCATTCATATCCAAGACACTTGATCTTTACTGAGGAATGTCCTGTAATTTATCACTTAAAATTTATAGAGGAACTAATTCTTATAAGCACATGAAATTTCAAGTATCTCAGTGAAGGATTTTCATGAGATAAGTACTTACTACTCTGTGGGATTTAACAAGCCTTTAAGTTTCTAAAATTGAACATTGAAAAAATGGAAGAATCCCAAACTGCTAGTTCCTTTAGAAAACATGTTCCGAACTGGCAAGTTCTTGGCCTTGAGTTTGTAAATATGTGAAGGAGAGGGTTCTCCCTTCGACACTTCCTACGTATGCCCATAGAGGTTTACTACTTTATGTAATTCTCCTGGTAAACCACTGCTTGAATGGTGAATTCTGTGAAAAAGCTCTGGTTACCTGTGAAAGCTGCTTTTTACCCAAAGGGAAAGTGGAATTTTTTAGACTTCAAGTCTGTGTGAAATGTTACTGAGGTAAATAAGATCAGTATATTTATATTGAAGTTTAGCAAACTTCGCTTGAATTGCACTGTCTGCTTAGTTTATCTTTTATGTTTGTACACATCTAAAAATATCATGTCTGTTTGCCTGTAACGTGACTAAGCATTCTACAAAGAAAAGTCTCAGACTTGTTAATGAAATCAGAAGGTTACTTGTAAACCAAGGAGGTACATGTAATGGTTCTGGAAAGAAACTATCAGCAGGTCCAGGAGTTGTTTTTTTTTTTTTTGCACAGTCTAATAGTAATTTCTTCTCAGTCATGTACATGTCATTGAAGTTTCCCAATGAAATGTATGGCTACTTTCCTGTTTAATATCTAGCTTTTCTTTTTTTAATGTTTTTCTGTACAAAACTAGCAAAGGTCAGTTATCCAAAATTTACTGCATAATTTAACAAAAGAGATTCATTTTATAAGTCAGTGCCGATAAGACTGAATTTTACAGCTACTTTATTTTATGGTTTTGTTGGTATTTTATTTATTTTGAAAGAACACTTTGATGCCAGTCTGTTCATGCCAGGAAATCAGCTATAGCTTCTGATTTAGTTTAAATTACATTTTATTTTGATGGGAATTGTCATTTTATTGTTTTGTATGATGTATAAATTTTGCATACATTATTAGAATATTCAGATAGGAATCATTGTCTCATATATGAGACAGATCCTGTATGTGTACTTCAATTAAAACACTGATTAGGCATAATACTCAGTATATGTTTTTCATGCATAATGAGAACAATGAAGGTCTTCTCTTTATGGGTAAAAAGTACATATTAAATTGAAAATCGGCATCACTGATCACAGACAGTCACATTTCACTGAAAAGGTATATCTAGATTTTTTCATGTGTATGTATTCATTTTGTGGTTCTCTGGCTGAATGAAGGGTGAGGATGAGTTATGCTGCATCTACCCAAAAGTTCCAGAGAAATAATAATGTTAAAAACAATAAACAACTTGGGAAAATAAAAATTGTTTTTCAACCCAGAACAAAGTATTTGGGTTTGGAAATATTTCAAATGGTTAGCTACAGATATGGTTTCAAAATTAAAACTAAAAAGTAGCTGTTTTCAAACAGCAAAGCAAAACAGCTGGCGTTTTAGACCACTCACCTTTTAAGATTTTGTGGGGTTTTGTTTTCTTTGAGTGAACTTCAGCTTCACAGACATGTTTCAGAGAGCCCCAAATGCCACGCTTTTAGTAGAAGATGTAGGTGGGAGATAAGATTCCATGGAGTTTTTACCATGTATTTATATTAAGCACTTTTTTTTTGGCCAATTCATCTATGATATGTTTGCTTTCGTCTAATTTTTACATTTAAACAATGGAGTCCTCTCAGAAAAGATGGGGTACCAAGCCCATCTGAAGTCCATGGAGATATCCCTTGAGATTTTAAGAAAGCTCAGGAGGGAAAGGATATTTGCAAAGAATTCTATTTCTACTTCTCTGCTCTCCAGAGACACTTAATGTCCAGAATAGCATATTTGTATTTAATTGAGCTATTGTGGAGTAAGAACTACAGATAGAAAGTTTCCCAGGAGTCCCATCAGTACGGTTTCAAGTTAAGAATGGATTCAGCTGGAAATAATGACAATGCTTGGCTAAATTTTTGAATCTTTGGTAGCAATCTGGGGCAAAAGGGGCATCCAATCATTAGCGATTTAAAAAAGTCAGAAAGAGGAAGAAAGATTGTGTCTTAATATTGAAACAAAACTTTTTGTTGAACCTAATAAAACATTTTAAGGCGATTTCAGGTATTAAAATTAAATCAATGAAAATTTTAAAATAAAATGCCCTTTCAGACTGGGGGAACCAAATACTTGCCTTCAGAGCTGAAAATAAAACCTTTAGATTTGGAGGAAAAGGGAAGGATGTTTCTCTTCTTCCTCAATTGAACAGGTTTTCTGCAAATTGATATAAATCTCTTCCTGATAGCTGAATTTAAAATATTTTGCTGGCAAAACATCAATGTGAAAAATAATATACCTTCATGAAGTATCTTCTCAGGTTGAAAAGGATCATATCAGGATATTTATTTCTTGATCTACTAAACTGCAGTCTCAATATCTCAGAATAAAAGGACTTAATAGGAAATGGAGGACACACTGTAGACACTGTCTGGTTTTTTTCTTATGCTCTGTCTCTAATTTTGGCAGAAAAAAGAAAAATACTGCTTTTAGGCCTACATGCTGTTTTCTGCCTTGGGTGAAATGAGACAAAGGTTTCTGTAACCACATTAAAATAGGCCTTATAAAAGAAATATAAGTTCAATGATAAGGGTAGAGTTACAAATCAAACACAATAATCATCAAATTGTCATCACTTCAGGACACATCATGCCCTTCATATGCATCCTTTGTAATTGAATAGAGCTGCCCACATACTCTGAGGGCAGAATGTGGCTGTGCAATACTGAAATACTTGCATATTTACTCTCTGAGATTTATGGGCAATTCAAGAATTGATTTTGCCTTAGTGAAAGTAATAGTTACATTCTTAGATTTTTTTTTTTTAAAAAAGTTTGTCTGCTGGTTTGGCTTAGTCCGTCTTTGGATCGAACATCAAACAGGACACCATTACTGAACTTGATTACTCAGCAAGGTACCTACTTGCTCCCTGTTATTCACCAACTACATGCACATGGAATACATTAAGCCGGCTATCTGCAGTATCTTGAGACTGATGCTGTCCTGTCTCTTTATTGCTGGTGAGAAAAAAAGGCTGCCTGAGAAAACAGAGTGGATGGAGCTGCTTGGAAAAGAGCAGCATGAATATAATCCACTGTGAGAAATAATGAAGATGTAGCCAGCTGTTACACATAATGACACAGTTTGATTTGCAGAGGATGGGCAAAAATTCTTCAAATAACAATCATGGACATTAAAACGAAGTAGGTGAACATGAGCTCTCACTCTGCATATTAATTTCACCTAAAGGAATGCAATCAAGATTGATAGTGGCACTATATGGGAATGATTCTTACTGCTAGGCAGGTTAGAAGAAACACTTCTGGTTCATCTACGCTTCTTTCACTGTAGATGAATCTGTTGAAGCCGCACAATTCATCTGTATTTTGGGTGGCCTAAAACATTATCTCTCTTCAGCATCTACCTTGAAACTTTGTGGACAGAGAAGGCAAAAAGTGTATTTTTTAAACCCTCAGGATTAATCTCAGTCTGAGGTCCTATCAGCATGGTGTAGTAGAAATATTGAGTACTATCTATAATGGTTTAAAATTTTACATTCTAGTTTAATTTCCAAGCAATTAACATTTTAAAAATATACATTTTATGTTATATGGCAAAATCAGCAGCCTGAATATTGGGAGTGAAGGAGAATCATGTACAACATCTGAAAGATTTTTAGTTCATAATTTCTTTCTGCTAATATGTTTTCCAAACCAACAATAATGCTTTGGTGATGTAAGCAGTTGTTTATCTAAAGTAACTTTAATTTTCGATCAGATTCTTTTCAAGGTTGAATGGAAATAAAACATTTAAAGGAAAAGTGTTCGAAGCACTAATTAGTGCTGTGTTTCCTCTGTGGCAGGTTGACCTCTCTGACTAGGGTTTCTTGTGGTATTGATTAAGACTTTGTTTGCACAGTGGCAAGTCCAGTACAGGAAATAGCTTTAACCAAGAAGAGAACTGATATTAGGCAGGATTACACTCACTTGCAATAAGATTTTATTCTGAATTACATCCTTATGGTTAATTGATGTAGACTTAGAAGATAATAGAGACACTTTGAAGAAATAAAAAAGGTACAGTCTTCATTGATAGTAAAAGCCATATAGATTTAGCTAAGGTTTTAATTTGCCAAATTTTTGCAGCTCATGCTTTAGCTGCAAAACTAACAATATAAGCATTCCAGGCAAGGTTACATATGTTATGTTCATCTGAGTTATTGTTATGTTCTTATTGAATCAGATTGATTTTAACTAGATTGTAAACAAACACAAATTTGCTAGAGTGGAAAAAAAAAGCTTTAGTTTTGAGCATTCTGCCCTGCCACTTTATAGATTCATGTTCAACTTCTGCTTTCCAGAAACTCAGTTTTAACAGTGGAGTTATGAGATAAAGGCAGAGCAGGAGCTCAGAAAGTGATCTGCCTTATGAAACAAGCAAATCCATCATCACAAGAAGAAATACTGCTTGCCTTTAAAGGCATCCTACCAGCCAAAAAAGTACGGTTGTTGTGAAATTTGAGAAGGGATGTGAGGTGGGGTTACAATTTACTGCTTTGATATGGTCTTCTCAGGAACTGGATTTCTCTTTCCTCCCTTTTAAACCAGTGCTATTTTCCTCCCACAAGAGTCTTAAATTAAAAATTGGAAATTTGGACTTTTTAGGTTGGTTGATCCTTTAGTTGGGTTTTCTGTTTTTTTTGGTTCTTACCCCAAAATCTTGGTTAGAATTAGTTTCACATGCTTTAAGTGAGTCTATGTGGTCACTATTGTTGCTTACATTATGAGGAAATTGATTTTTTCCCTTCACTTGACAGAGAATGATATCCTATTTTCCCTTTATAAACTCTATGTTCTAGCAAATTTATTTTAAGAGTATTGATTAACTAGCCTGGAAAAAAAAAAAGTATTGGTTGAGTGTCAAGTGTATTGCTGAAGTTGTCTTCTCTTGTCATTTTCAAACTGAAGCTGTAAAAATATATTGTTTCTAATAATCAAACTTCTTACTAGTACCACTGTGCATGGTGTGTGATCTGTACCTACCATAGGTACCTAACTGCCTTCTATATAAAAGAACATCAAGACATTTCTTTCATAGAAATTTCGGTAGCGATAAAGATATGCTTTTGTTTTGGATCATTGTGACATATCAAATCATGAAGATGGCTTTACTTTTCAATTAAAGCAAGAGTAAAATGTATTTGCATTTTGTCTTCTCGGTCCCAAGCAAGTGACACATTACTGATGGTGTGGAAGACTCCAGCAGAATGTACCCTTACTCTTAGTGACATAATTGAGATAAGAATCAGTCACGTTATTTACATTGGAGAGGGAACAGATTGGCCTTTTTTCTCACTCTCTACTACAAATTGACTCAGTGCTCTAAAATTAATGTAGTTCTTTCTGATTATTTCTCATGGTTTGAGCGATTTGGCATTTCACTTTGCTGGAAAAAGGCAGTCTTGAGAAATAAAGAACCTGACACAGTAATGACAGTGAATCAACGAAAGAGGAAACTGCTGTGCTTGCTCTTTTCCTTACTTGCTAATCTCTATTTTCTAAACTGAGAAAAGGTTACAAAGTGTATAATGACTGTGCTTTTACCTACGCACTGCTGTTGTGTATATAGGGATTGCAATGTTGTGGGAGTATGAACACAATTCTGATGCATGATTTCATAATTCATCTTTAAAGAGCTTAAAAATATTTTCCTTAGGTCTGTGCTAATAGCATTATACAGCATTAAAGAAAAAAAAAGGTAGTATTGCAACAGTGTTCTGTATTTGAAACTGATTTGACGCTCTGGCCAAGGAGATTAAAATTTGATTTTTATTCTCACTGAGAATTCTGTTTGAACCATTGGCAAAATACAATAATATAATTATTTCAACAGAAATCAAATACTTACGTACCTATATCCTACCACTTGCTTCTGAATTTGCCCAATTGTGCAAGTTGACTGTGGAAACAAATGTAGAGCTAGAGGAAAAAGTAAACTGTATATGTGATTTGAGGACAACAGATGGTCCAGAATGGGGAAGTCGGTATGATGATTTTTTTAGATCTTAAACTATTGATCTGTTAACACATATCACACAGGATAACACCAGGAAGCTAGAGAGACCTGATTGGAACAGAGGTCTGCAATCCTGTAGTTACATGGAGTCCTGGATTCCTTACAGAAGAAGCTCCATTAAATTAATTCCCAATGGCCAAGGTTATCAACTAAAAAGTAAAACAGATCAAATGACAATATTTGATGTCCTCTCTCCAGCAATGCTGCAATATAAAGAATGCTTATATAACCTATGATATTTCATATGTTAAATTTATATTAAATGCATATTATTTATACATAACATTTTTATTACACCATGTAAATATAAAGCAAAATTTTTAAATGATAGAAAAGTTTCCTAGTGTTTTATATCACTTTGTAAACTTAGAAGGAGCTTAACTATGGTCACTGGAAAGAAAATGTCAGCAAAAAATCAAAATAAAAGTTCATTAGATTATCTGCAGCAAGCCTAAAAGGAGTACTGAAATAGACATTATGAATTCATGGAAATGTAAAAAAAATGCATGGAATGAATATGAGAAGGCCATGTGGTCTGTCACTATTGTCAAAATATTGGAATTAAGAGTTGTGAGTCAAGTGCCTCTCAAAAGTAACCAGTGTGTTTTCCTGCAAGGGAAACGTGCCATAAACACACATTCATACTCAATCAAATGTAAATTGACTTGACTTTCAAATGGACATGTTGTGTATTCCAGCAGAGATATGTTGTATTTGAAACCAGTGAAACACAATTTAGGGGCTTTCAACCAGATCATATATTGCTGTAATTTCACTTGCATCACTGGTAAAGTAATACAAGCTCCCATCTAACCTATCTGCCACAATGTTCAGAGGGGCACAAAGGAGCAGATACGTTCAAGTTCTTTCTAGAAAAGCCTCTACATCCCTTGTTACCACAGTAGAAAGAATTAGGTAGTAGTCTGCACTCAGATTCATTTCAATAACCTCCAATGGAAATATTCTGATTTTCAGAATACACAGAGCTTTTGGCTGCTCATTATATCCCACAACTCACATGTGGCATACATAAGCCTACTCTGTGCTCTGTCAACCTCTCCTGGTTTGATATATACAATTTATTGTCATCTCATATGTGTAAAACAAGGAGAGATGGACATAATTTTTTTTTTGTCAGAGGGAAATAGAAAGTCTAGCTTTTCTGTTCCATTAAGATGCTCAAATCTGACTTTTCCAGGGGCATTTTCTAGATCTGTAAAATCACATTAAAAAACCCAAACAGAAGCACTTCTAAGACTGCTGTAAATGTCCAAACCCTTTATCAAGCACATGCGTCCATCTAAAACATTCTGTTAAATGCTGCATTGGTATAGGAAGACAGTGGCTTGCTAAATGCTTTAGAGCTGTTATGGTCACATGGAAATAATTGCTAACGACAGGACACTTTGCCATTGACAAGTCCGGCAGACAGGTCTGAGAAAAATAATTTGCTTTACTCTGCTAAAATACTTTTGTAAAATATCTGATCAGTCTACCAAGCAAAAAAGTATTGAGGTGTTAAGCAATAGGAAAATATATCCCCAATTACAGATTTTAAACAGCTGCAAATAAGAGGTGGGAGAGTGCAGTAGTAAGACATGAGAGAAACAATTCTGTCAGAAAAGTGTACTTTTAAGTTTTCCTTTCCTTTCTCTTCTTTCCTTTCCTCATCACTTTTTTAAAAAAAAAAAAAGTTGAAAAGTAGAAATAAAGCATTTTTATACTGTGAATACTGAACATCTACATAAAATTCACTTCCATGACTATAAATTTAGGAGGTAGGATTTTTAAAGGTACTTCACAGACTCTGTTATGCAAGTCCCAAAAGGGTACCTATGGACTAGCCAATGAAATTAGAGCCAATTGCTATCAAGCATCCTTTAGAAAGTATTGGAGAAAGTAAAAAAAAAAAAAAAAAAAAAATCAGTATCCCATTTCAAGTATATTTAAAATGACAAGTTTTTTCTTTGTATTCCTAGACACAGTGCAAATTTTTTTTTGTTATCTGGTGAGGCTGCAGCATGAATTCTCAAAGCTCTACCTGCTTCTATCAGACACATTTATTTTAGCTTTACAATTGTTTGTACAGGGTGCAATTGCATTCTGTAATTCTAAGAGAGCATTAAAGTTGCAATCCTCTTTTTTTATTATTCCCATTAACTCCTATTCAGGGTCAAAATCATTTCTATATAATCAAGCAACTTCTCTTTAATTGTAATATTTTCTAGTGGAAGGACACATTGCTTTGGATACTTCAGACCTTTAGACTACCAGTACTTAGGTATAATTTTCCACATACGCTCTCATTTTTCTTTTTCTGATTTAATCCCTAATAAGTAAGTCATAATTTATCAATAAAACTCAGCTCAGCTCACTTTTAGCATGAGATTAAGTGATAAGAATTCGAAAGTATTCATCTCCCGGACAGAGCGGGCCTTTTTGAAAACCTGAACCTGATTTATGTGTCCAAGTACGAAGATTTGAAACTGACTCTAAAGTTCTAGTAGTGAATTGTTCCTTTGCCAACATACTAAAATACAGGATGATCACACAAATCAAGGGCTTACTGAGTCCTAGATAGTCAAGCTATATTGGATGATCTCTCTGGTATTATCAAACAGATGTAAAATATGAGTGTGGCCTGTCCTGTGGCTGAACTTTCAACAATCTCAAATAGTATTATATCCTCTTTGCTTATTCTCACAATACATTTAGTGTAATTTAGGATTATTGCAGTAGCCATCTAAGCTACTTAGGACAATTTAAAGACCATATGTCTACTAAGCAGAGGTTTCCATGCTAGATATGTACTTCTGGATGACTATACCCATCCTAATTTTTTATAAGTCCCATTTACTGTAGTCTATTTTCCCCCTGCTTTGATCCTTACCCAGGGAATGAGAGCTAAAAATAGCTTTTCATGCTTTCAGTCCTAGCCTCTTGGTTCAACTCAGTATTCGGAGAACTGAATAAGACTTATGAAAAATAGACAGAACTTCTGTACCTACAATCCAGCATTTTGTAGGCAGGCTCAGTGTTTCTGAGCTCTAATTATCAGTATCACAGCAGTTAGCCTTTATTTTATTAAGGAATAAATATTTCCAAGTTGTAAACATGCTCCGCCAAAGTATTTTTCTTACCCAGAAACTGTCCATCTTTTACAGCTATTTTGGGCTTTGGGGAGCTCACAAATAGAATTGAATGTGATCTATTATGAAACATGCTGTTAAAAATAAAATGTTAGAAATAGCACGTTTCTATCTAGCAGGGAATGATTGATTATTGCGGAGTTTAAAAATCAGGATGTTAGCAGAATAACAGTAAAGAACCACATTAGAGTTACTGCATAAAAAAGAAAACAACAGAATCTTTTGTTGCTTAAAAGGATGTAGACTTTCCAAAACACTGAGGTTGCTGCCTAGAAAATATTTTAAGATGTAAGTACAGAAATGGTGATATTTCTTACGGCATACCAGATTCATTTGTCTTTATTTAGACATATTTACAGCAGTCAATTTTTCAAATCCTTATGCTGAAGAATATCTACTCTGTTATTTATATATTACACTAAAGAATACCTACTCTGCTGTTGCGAAACCTTTTATCATCTTAGAAATGTCTGATGGCACAATGTTCAGAAAAATATTTTTTAAAGCCAGCTTTCTTACCCTGATATTATACTAAACCTTTCTGTCTTCCTTTCCTCAACATGAAAGAAAAGAAATAGTACTAAAAATCAAGACAGCATATTTAACTTTAGCTGATTTAGTTATTAGCTACCTTTGCATTTGTGGGGGTAATTATGCTCTTGATTCCAGCTTGTTTGATCTAACTCTATTCTTTACATGATAACTATATCCCTGGGGCAGAAATCAATTTAATACCAGAGAATGCACCTGTTAGATCCTAGTTCCACTAAAAGTTGAGTTAGGGTATCCTGCTCTGTTGCTCTTGTAGTGGTGTTACTGAGAATTAGAAAAATGTAAGCGAAGATCATTGTGGAAGAGAAAAAAAGCATACCAACACACTTGAAAACGTTACAATTTCCACCGCAAGGCCATCTTGTCTTGGCAATGGACCTTCATTGCCTAGTTAAATATACTATTGTTAAATATACTTCTCATAAATATTTGTGGAGTATCTGAAAGAGGAGCAACATAAAAACTGGAGAAGCTACAAACCTGATTTTTACAGTATCTGTGTCTTTTCTACAATAAGAAAGTGCATGAACTGGGAGTGTAGTTTTACCACTAGCATAGATGATCATAATCTACTGATCTCAGTCAAATTTTTCCTCCCATTTCACAGATGAATTTGACCTCGTATTCAGTACGTGACATCGTGCAGCCAAACAAATAATCATGAAATACATATAGACAGCCACGTTGAGTTTTTGTTAGACAGCTTTCAGAAGTTGTTTTTTTATGGAAGTTGTTTTATTTGTATGGTTCTTTACTTAATTTTGTCAAGTTGCCTAGGACAGAAAGGGGTAGTTATGGGGAAAGCTCCTGTGCATATTCCCCAGCAGTATGGAACGAACAAGACATCTGATATTCTGAACTGAATTTCTCCTTCATATTCATGCACTAATAGACACATTTGAAAGGTGACATTTCTTTTCACAATCTCTCAAAGGCTTTTTGATATATTGTACTTCTTTTTGAAATTGAAAAGTAGGCACATGAACCTATGTAGTTTCAACCTTTTTGTTCAGGCATTTATGAAACAATTTGAGTCCGAAATGCTGAGGATTCTGCTGTTGCTATTTCTAAAACCGAATCTACACCATGTTGGGAACATATAATCTCGTGACTGATTTCTGTGAGGAAAAAGGAAATGAGAACTTTATGAGTCTGATGTTTTCAAGAAATGTAGAAGCTCTTCACCAATGTATTTATTTATCCTTAGGAATAATTATTATTAATTAGTATCATTATAAGGACAATGGTTTCACCAAAGCCTTTCTCTCCCAGTGTGTTTTCTACCACATCTGCATCTTCTGAATCCTTTTTACCAATTTGATCACTTCGGTGTGCCCCATTTTTTGGCATTCTATCCTCAATAGAAAATAACAATAGTAACTAGAACTAGACTGAATTTGCAGATGCAAAACTTTTCTATTGAAAAAATTTTTAATTGGAATAGAAATTTTCTTCAAATATGATGAGGTAAATTTTGCAAAATTATCCACTAGAAAGTTTCTCATTGCAACATTTTCTATATTGAGTTCCACCTGTTATTCCAGAATGACTTTTCATCTCACTTTCATCTTTTAATGAATTATAGTAAATAATATGTAAATCAAAAGCTTAAGGTTAAACCAAAGCCGATTGAAAGTAGCTAAAATATTTCCACTGATTTCCACTGATTTACGATTTGCAGCTTTTGTGGAGATTTTGACTTTTTGTCCCAATTTATAGTGGAAAAAGTTTTTTTTAATTTCAAAAGTGTTCCCAAATTGGGAAAGTTATTTCCCACCTGGTTCTAATAATAGCATGTTTGAGTGGGTTGTGCTTTCAAACCTACTGTGTCTGAGTGCTTTGCCAACAGTTAAAACAGGGTAACCTACCTTAAGTTCCTAAAATGCCCAGGTCTTGTATAAGTGCACCAGAAAACTATATGAGTAAGAATAAACTCACAGCCAGTGAATTGCGCCCATTGGCCAGAGAGGACTGAAGTTTACTTTGCCCCTTGGATTGAGTGGGGCATTTTCTAAAATGATTGTTAAAGGAAGTAGACCCCTAGCCTAGTCCCTCTCTGAAGTTTTTGGAGTTGCCTGCAAGCTGTGGGGAGCACAGAGTATTTTCAGAAGAAAGATACAGATACAGAGTCACTTCGCTGGCAAATTGCAGCTGTAGCTGGTTGCTGAGCATCTTTAGTCAAGGTTGTACAGTTCAGACACAATGGGGCTCTTATATTACAGTAGCTATTCCTGGTTTTGTGCCTGTAGTTGTGGGTACTGAGGAGTTAAAAAGGAGGATGCCTGAAACAGAGAATGCTCTTGTGCCTCAAGCTCTGGAAGATGTCAGTGTAGTCCAGATCCAGTGTCACTTTCTACTTCAGAAGGTCAGGGAGGATTTAGTTGTGGCAGAATCAAGAAATAGAAAAATTTGGTTAGGGAACTTAAAAAATGAAACACAAACTCTGGCTCTTTTGATTGTTGGTGTCTATTTGTGTATCTGTGTGAGAGAGAAAACAAACCTTTCCAGCTTCTCTTTTTAAGCTAACAAAATCTGTTTCCTGGTGGTTGTATCTGAAGCTAACAAAATCTGTTTCCTGGTGGTAGTATTTGAAGTATTTAAACATAAAAAAGAAAACTGTTGCTCTCAATTTTTTTTTTCTATCATTTGAAAGTCTGTTTCTTTTTTGACTCTGTCAAAGACTTTGGGGGGAAAAACATTAAACTCTTGCTCATCTAAGCATGTTTCATTTTTTATGGGTTCTATATATTCAAACAAATCTGTTCCTCTCTTTCAGAATAGTGGGTTTTCTTGTCAAAATGCTCAACGATCTGTTGCTCTCTTTAAGCTCATTGAGAAGACTGCTGGAAAGATTTAAAATTCTGTGTGATCGTCTATTAGTATATACATTTTTTCCACGGTACATGAATCATAATTTGTGGTCTAAGGTATTACAACTTCCTTCATGAGACAAAATCACTAAAAAAATTCTTAGAAAAATCTCATCAAAATATATGCATCTCTGATCATCACACATGTACATTCAGAGTTCAAACAACATTAATTTTTAAAGTGCAAATCACTCAGTGCATTTGTGTAATAATAAACCAGTGCAGTGACATTAATATAGAATTTGCTTTTAAGTGCCATGAAGTGATTTTAAACAAGATTTGGGGCTTCTGTTTAGTCAGCAGAAACCTCTTAATAATATATACTTCATAAATACCTTAAAGCATCTATAATAAGATTAACTTTACTGGCCAGTGAACATGGTAATTTTTTCAGACTGAAAATTACTCTCTTCATAAAGAATAAAATGTGTAAAGTTACCAGTTGGATTTATCCAAAAGATCTTGTACTGGGAAAAGAATCTTGAAGATAATTGGGAAATAAACTAAAACCAAATACATCTATATGAAACCCATGTGAAAGGCTGATTTCCAAACACATAAACTTCATGTGACAGCTCTTTCTTTTCCCTATATTTGTTTCTAATTTCTATTTTAAAATGTGCTGGATTAGGTACCTGACTTTCTTACATGTGTGTGATGTCCCAGGGAAACCTAGACTAGATGACTGAAAAATATTCTTTCAGAATACCTGCATGTGGGTTGGGGCAATCCCAAGCACAAATACAGGCTGGATGAAAACTGGATTGAGAGCAGCCCTGAGGAGAAGGACTTGGGGGTGTTGGTTGATGAGAAGCTTAACACGACATGACAATGGGCGCTTGCAGTCCAGAAGGCCAATTGTATCCTGGGCTGCATGAAAAGAAGCGTGGCCAGCATGTTGATGGAGGTGTTATTATACAAGAATCTTTGACTTGCAGACAGGGAACTGAATGAGACTCTCTCCCATTTCTCACTGAGACAGAATCAAAGATGGGCTTCAGGAGGGGTGAAGACCATAATGTACAAGCTAGTTCCTTCTCACTGCCTGCCATGTCTGTTACCTTGAGTAGAGTTTTCTTGTTATGAGGAACATTGACGTCAACTGAAAAGTGAACTTGAGAAGAAGAATTTAAGAAGTCACATTTAAATGCCAGTCATGCTGAAGCCTGTGAGAGTTTTAACTGCTATATTGCAGAAGTTGTTTAACAGGAGACCTGGCCAGGGACCAAGGTCTCATTACCCTGGACACCTCTTCAAGGCTTGATTTCATTCTTAATATTGCACTAGCCAGTTGTCAAACATTTTTACAAACACTCTAATAAAGGGGTTTGGTTATTCCTTTAGTCTTATTTAGAAGTTTTATTTATTAATGAGCAAGTAATTATGGCAAAAGCCCAGGACAGAGGAGCTTCAAATATATGTAAACTCAGATAAGCACTTTTTAGGGCTGCCCAGTGTAAGTAAATCTCCAGTATCCTACATTACTGGTGTACTATGAGAAATATACTTTATTCTTTTAAAAATATTACTTAACTTTCATGTTCCTTTTTTTCTTGCCACAGCTGTGTCCCTGTCTGCCCAGTACTGGGTAGGAATTGAGCTTATTTTGTAGTTCAGTGTAATTTTTTATTGAATTCAACTTGTTTGTGGAAGGTGATAATTTTTGATCTGACGTCCACTGACATGACAATGAATGACTTACTGCAAACCATGAAAACCCCAGAGTTTGCCCCTGAAATAATTTTGCTGAGAATTTTACCCTATGAAATTAAAATAATTTATTTTACTTACCCCTGTAAGTAGTGCTAAGATCCTGCTGGGCTTAAACTTCATTTTGGTAAGTATTAGTGCTGAAAATCCAATCACCCTCAGTCCATTGGAATGGAGTCTCTCATAATCATATATTTTCAGGGTCTCATAACCAATAAATTAGCTCTGGATTTTCAGAAAGTTGATTGCTCTGTGTGCCATGTTCTACCAAGTTCCAGCTGTTTGTGTTTCTACTAGGAGAAAAAATATTTTGAAAAACTTGCCCTATTTGTCTGTATGCCTGTGTACTAGATCAGCAGATGTTAGGTAAATATTTTTGTTTGTCCCTGTTTTCCATATGTTATTCATAAAAGCACAGTCTGAGGGTATTTAAGAGCTCGTCTAGTCCAGTTCCCTGCTGAGGGCAGGATCAGCTGTATCAAGTAATTCCTGACAATTGTTTGTACAACCTGTTTGTGAGATTCTCCAGTGCTGGGGGATTTACAGTCTCCCAAGGAGCTTCTTTCCCAGGGTAATCTATCACAAACTGTATTGTTAGACTTTTTTTTTTTTTTAATGGCTAACCTAGTTCTTCCTTACTACTTTTGAAGTCTATCTTCTACTATTACATTTTATCCTATTCCCAGTCTACATAGAGAAGAGTTTGTTACATTTCTCTCTGTAACAACTTTTTACATATTTGAAGACTGAGATAATCGATCTTGAGTCAGTGAGGAGAAGAATCAGCACTCCTTTTTCTCAAGGAGGGCGTCAATTTGTTATAATTTAATGGTTTAATTTCAATGTTTATTTTTCCTGCTGCTTTCATTTTTCCTTTCACTGAAGCTTCACCACTGACATTTGCCCAAGGTCCTGTAGCCTAGTGTGAACCTAGTGAATGCTGCAAGAACTTAAGGAAATACCAAGCTTAATCACCTTTAGGCATATGTCCTTGGGCCTGGCCCACTCCACAAAAGGTTTTTCTGCTTGGCGCATAGTTCCACTATGACAAGCATGCTTTGCCACATGCAGATAGCACACACCAGAAGCACTGCTGATATCATCAGAGATGCTGAAATGTGAAGTCTGACTTTTAAATCAATCCCATTTGTGTTGAGTGTGTTTTCTTAGCATTCTAATTTTATCACATCATGAGTGGTCCAGCTGGAAGCAATGTCTGACAGTTGATTTGAGGAAATTTTATTGTATTTTTAACCTCAGAACAGAATAATTGTAGTCCTGCTCAGCCAAGGCTCTAATAAAAATTCTAAGGATAATATTCATGGAGGGTTTTAAGGCTTAAATAGTTCTAAATCTTGACATTGTATTGTGGTGTTTCCTATGACTGTTACAAACATTTACTGCAGTGTCCACCTGTGTTGCATGATCTACACTGCAATTTAAAAATAAACAAAAAAGTTGTATGAAAATGTTTTCAAATTATGCAATTTTTCATGGGATTTTCAGCAGGCATGCAACTGTTCAGCAGTGGCAAGACAGGCTCTAGTGCATCTATGGGTGGGTCTGTGGTTCTGAGTATAGACAACAGTCATTGGTAAGAAATCTTCACACCAAAAGAAGTTTCTGAAGTTTGTCTTAGAATCTCTCAAAGCACCAAACACTGTTCTTGGACTGAGATTTCTAGAATAATGAATTATTTACGTACTATTTGCCCAGGTCTACTTTAAAAAGAACACTTACTCTGTTCTCAGGCTATGCATCACCAACAGACAATCTGAATTTACTGCCATTTAGGACATCTGGGATAAGGAGAATGAATCCCCAAATTAAATGATTTAAACATTAATAATAACCTTGAGGAAATATGCAAAGTAAAGCCCTAGCACAATACGGCGTTGATATTATCTGAAACTAATACGTTTTAGTGGATACACTGGGTCACTCTCAGCAGTGCAGAGAATGAAACTGCAGGGCTTATACCTCCAGAATAACTTGACACAAAACAAAGTACATGGCATACTTGACAGGGGCAGTGTATACGGAAAAATTAGACTGCAATGAACCACTGTTTCTACTTTTTTACTTGAGGGCCATCCCATCTTTTGAAGTTGATCTCAAATGGCAGTCTCTGGACCACTTCATAAATGTCTTCAAACTCAATGAATTATCTTCTTTTCTTATGTATTTCTCACCTATTTGACTAGAGCTGATGACAGTGTTTTTCCATTCATTGCAGCTCATCAAGATATTTTCATCTATGGTGTCTCATTCTTCAGACTACTGTGATGTTTCTTGACTTGCGTAAAAAATTAACACTGTTGTAGTCAGTTAAATTGCACTGATGTAAGCACTGCAAATGAAGGGAGAATCAGTTCTGGTCCAATATTTTATTGTAACTACTAGAATTTCTGCACCATAAGTCTGGGATGGTTTCTGAGCTTGGGAACATTCTAGTCTGTACAAGTGGTAGCTTGGACCACCACCATCTTGGCAGGAAAGTTTTACCATTCCTGAACAAGTATCCTGCTTCTATACCACAGCCTTGGCTGTAATCTTTGCCACTTCTGAAAGAAAAATCATGATCCCATCTTGAACACTCTCCCTCACTTTATCTTTCCACTTACCTTTTCATGCAACAGTGTTGTGGCTCTTTAAACAAGCGGGGGCACCTTTATGGAGTGACTAAACTAAAGGAGTTCTTAACCAGCCATAAACTCACAGAGTTAGATAGTTTCTACCTAACTCACAGAGTTAGATAGAAAAACAAACTGTTTATTGTGGTATAAATTGTAAGAAAAAAAATGTGGTTCAAGAAAGTATATTGTGCTGTTCCAGCATAGTATCAGACTCTGTGACTTTTATGAAAACTATATTTAACATGAACAGTAAAATAAAATAGAACCTTAATATTTATAATTTCTTTCTCCTTATTCTGTATATTTAAATGTTCATAATACTAAAGAATAAGTCTTACTTAACGGCTTAGTGAGTGGGGACTGAAAGACAGAAAATGCTGTACAGAGCACTCTAATTGCAACAGTTCCACCTCTGGCCTGTCTGGAAAGCTTGGGAAAAATACCTTTCAGTTAAAGAAACACTGCAATTTCTGAAGTTCTTATTCAAATCTATATGAACACTCTACTCCTTGTAGTAAAATCATCTTTAGGGATGCTCCTTCCACATAGGGGCAGAACTCCACTCTACACTTTCTGCTGTGCTAGTCAGTCTCATTTTCTTCTAGTTATACGTGACCTGTACTGCCACTACCTTCCTCTGCAGTTGTGTCATGCAGGGGCATAGATAAGACTTGCATTCTTTCACATTTGTGATCTCTAAGCACATGCCAAGGAATGGTTACTCTAGACAGAGGTTCTTTATACTTTCCATCACATCTTGAATGCCTCTAAGCTCTCATCTAGAACTCCTTGAAACATCTCATCTACACAACTCTAACTAACAGCAGCTGCAAGATATCCAATGTTAGATAAATGTAGGGAAGGGAGAGGTCATTCCTTTCACAGAAGGAAGAGAGTCACATTCAGAAGTATCAAAAATGGGTCTGGGGCCAAATTATAAGAAAAATAGCAACTAGAAACAAATCTCAAGCTGATCATTTGCAATTTTGCATAAAGATTCAGGTTAGTGCTCACAGAACCTAAATGAATCTATGAATTTGTAAGGATTTGATAACGTATCTAAATGAATGCAATTTCCTTAAAACAGACAAATGATATTGCAGTGGACTTCGTTTAGAAAATTATGATCTTGGTACTCATAGATATTAAAGATAGGCCAGAAATTTAACATTTGGAGGTAATAACAGAGTTGAGACATGAATTATTCTACATGAATAAAGGTCATCAAACTATGAACAGTCACACACACACACAAAGCAGAGATATGAGAAAAAAATGTAGAACAATTACATTGAAATAATCTGCCACGGAAGGTTTCTCCGGCAAGTCCTGAGGTTCTCAAAAACAGATTAAAGAAAACTCCTAAAAGAAAACAATTCTAAAGACCTTTTAGTTTCTATTCTGAAATTGAGTTCTTTACCACTCTTCTTGACTGTCCTCTTAATTTAGTCTCTATTCTATATGCATCTATGTTTCTAAAAGCTGCCTTTAATTGCATCATTACCTATTTCAGAATGCATATTATATGCTTGGATATAAGCATAGTTTCTTTAAGTCTCTATTAGAAAATGGAATTGGAATGACTACTGGAAAAAGTTTAATAGGGATATAAGGAGGAAAAGAAAACAATTTCCATGTTCTAGTAAAGTGCACCATTCAGTGTTTGAAGAAAGTAATTATTTTTGCTATTGTCTACCACGGCACTTCTATAATTCCTAAAATTTCAAATGTATAAGAAGAGAGTAAAATCCTGCTCTCAGTGACACCTAGTGAGGTAGGTTTTTCTAGTTTGACAACTGGACCCGTAAGTCAGACAACAGTATTGCAGGTTAAGACTTGGCTGACAAGTGGAACGCTTGCTATAGCGGCAGAATACAATTATGTTTCTCAAGAGGTCTTCACCCATCACCTATGGAAGGTGTTTAGCCTTCTTAACATCAGGTCATGTGGCTAGAGTTAGGTAAAACAATATGAAAACAAAGCTGCTTCATGAGAGCTCCCCAAAGCTCCCACTGCCTTCTGAATTCTGGTATAGGTGGAAGCATCCAGTGACAGGTGCCTTTGAAGAGAGCCTCATGTGTTTTACAGAGTCACAGAATTGTTGAGGTTGGAAGGTCACTGGGCCCTCTGCTCGAGAAGGGTCAGCTAGAGCAGGTTGGCCAAGGACAGTGTCCAGGCACATTTTAAACATCTCCATGGATGGAAACGCTGGGCAATCTCTTCAACTACCCTCACAACAAAAAGTTTTTTTCTGGGATGTAAATGTGTTTAAATTTGTGCCCATTGCCTCTTGTCCTGTCACTGGGCACCACTGTGAAGAGTCTGGGTAACTCTTCTTTACCGCCTCTGGGCAACTCTTCTTTCCCTTACATCTGTAAGGTACAGCTGAGCCTTCTCTCTTCAAGGCTAAACAGTCAGCTTTCCCAGCCTCTTCTTCTATGCCAGATGCTCCAGTCCCTTAATTATCTTTGTGGCCCTTTGCTGGAATCAGTCCAGTTAGCCCATATCTTCCTTGTACTGAGGAGCCCAGAACTGAACAGAGCACTCCAGATGTGTCTTACCAGTGCTGAGCGGAGTGGAAGGATCTCCTGCCTCAACCTGTTAGCAATGCTCTTCCTAATGCAGTTGGACTTTTTTTGCTGCAAGGATGCATTATTGGCTCATGTTCAGCTTGTTCTCCACCAAGACCCCAAAGTCTTTTCTGCAGAGCTGCTTT
Source organism: Numenius arquata (assembly GCF_964106895.1). Taxonomy (NCBI): domain Eukaryota; kingdom Metazoa; phylum Chordata; class Aves; order Charadriiformes; family Scolopacidae; genus Numenius; species Numenius arquata. The sequence goes on from NC_133578.1 coordinate 19,871,531, forward strand.
CAAGCTTATCAGTCCCCAGCATGTACTGTTGCCTGGGGTTATTCCTCCCCAGGTGCTTCATGGCATGCTTCCTGTTGTGGGCACAAGGGCAGGAACAGATCACATATTCCTGATAGAATCAGACAGAGGTTTTGACCAAAACTTTTCTAACATTTACAGAATGTTGACAAAGACAAAATATCTTTCAATACAACCTTCCTACAGAACAAATGGATCATTCTCTATGCACCATGGCATTTGTGTTGACTTTGGAACATGTAAAAACTTTTGAAAAACTAGATAGCAGGGAAGGAGGATTATTCATTTGCCACTCTGTTCTCTCTTTGCAAATTCCCCTGGTGTCAGCCACAGTCTGAGTCCAAGTACATGCTGAATGGAAACCAATGTTGACTTACTACATAGCTGCTTCTATAAACAGAGAACAAGAGTTTTCAAGATGACAATGATGCCTACCACTTGTGAGATAGTCCCTGCTGGGAAAAAAAGCAGATCCTGCTTTCTGGTCTGCAAAATATTCCTTA